>NC_074707.1:6746772-7104219 GCF_024334085.1 Lutzomyia longipalpis
CTGAAAATCGTCCATTCTTGTTTATAACCCCCCACCCCCCCGCAAATAGTGTGCGCGCGGTGTGTAATTATAAATTTGAAATGTGCTTGAGGCGGAGATGGGTGAATAAGAAAAGAAAAGATCACACAGTTAACGATTTTCTTGAAGTCACCTGTGAAATCGATCATCTTCACACGCAAAAATTTCATTCAACTTGGCATCATTTACAAGAAAAGTAGCCGAAAAAAAAATGTGCGAGCAATCTTTTTCTTGCCATGTCATCGTGGCTCTTTAGCAATTGTGGGTGACTCCGCTTCCACTTCCGTCATCACTCCGCGAAATGAAGAAGAAAAAAATCCCATGGAAGATTTTTTCTTCAACTTTAATTGATCAACCCGTTATGTCAATTCTTCAGCACGCATTTGTCATATTTTCGCGAGGTTGACACCACCATCGCTGCAAAACTGATAATCAAACAAGTTCAATATTTTAAAATCCATATTTATTTATTTTTGTATTTCTTCTATATATATTCGACCCACGGTGTATTGGGGTCACGGTGCAAAATAACATTTTGTAAATCATGTCTTATGGATTCCCGAAAAAAAATTAAGCCCGAGGTGTTCTATTTGTACAATTAGTCAGCCATATAGAGGCGGTATGAGAATAAAAGTGCGCCCAGCAGTGTCAACAGCTACACTATTCCATCAACTGTAATTTGTTCGTTTGTTGGCGAATTGAAAGGAGAGGAATTAATAGTTATTTTGTACAAATAGAAATGTACACAATATATACATTTTTGAGGAACTCACTTTTAAAGTGTAAGCACATTGCGTAAGTGGTAAGATGGCCTAAGTCCTAAATGAATTTTGAGATTATATTTTCTACGAGATAGAATCAACAATCAACATTAAAAAAATTCTCTGATTTTGTTTCTATTTGTTTAGGCTTTTCTCTTTTGATTTTCATGTAATTTCCTCAATAATTTTAGGTTATGTTACTCTACGTAAGAACAGTTATTAAAAAAATAAAATAAACTTAAACTACCCACACAGCTTCTACTTAAACTATTTCAAAAACCTTACGCTTCCACAATTTTCCTACTTCAATACTCACTTACGCTTTTGCCGTGAGTTTCCCCTAATAAATTTCTATGTTTATTTACACGTGGTGTATTATGTGCGAAGATCATTAGAAGGAACTTATGGAAATGACTTGGAGGATTGTGTGCAAAATTATTCCACTCAAGAGATCATAGACATTTCTGCAAGAAAGATCATTTTCAGTGGAAATCCTCTTCAATTTCCCACTCATCTTCACACGAGTGTTAATAGTCGACGCTTACACTTTAACCAAATATCATCGAAGTCATCAATCGCCATTAATGTTTACAAATGAACCATGTGCTAATTATATATAGACATATAGCACATACAATGTAAGAGAAATATGTATGTATGTATGTATGTATAATATTGTTTAAGTAAATGCAGTTTTTTTTTAAATTTTCTTGCACATTTTTTTTTAGGTAAAATGAATTGCTGAAAAAAGATATCTTTTCTCGCAAAATGGTCATCGCCCCCATTTACCCAAAAATTAATTTAAATTTCACACCAAATAAATGATGACACAGAAGTTTAACTTTCTGTGTGGGAATTCTTTGAGCGTATATACCCCAACAATGTGGAGAAGTAAGAAAATTTTCGCTCTTCATTCATCACAAGAGAAAGAGAGAAAACAAAGCAAAATTTACAATGCAACACCAATTCATTTCTGCAGACGAGAATTTTTCAATGTCCAAGAACCACCATGGGAGTATATAATAAATTACAGCTGTAGAGCGTAGAAAAAAATGTGTCAATTATACTTTCTATTTTACTCCGTAGCACAGTATTTCACTGACACTGAATAAATTTGAATCTGGTTTAAAATTTATTAAACTAGATCACAAACCGCGTACAAGAGTGCAAAAAAGCGCGACAACAAAAAAAAACACATTAAAAATGAAATAAAAACACTGGAAGTTGGTGAATTTCGACGAACACATCATATTTTTTTCGAGACATAATTACCCCGGCTCATGTAACCACGCTCGCACGGAGGTAAATAAACTCTTTATTTTGATATTTTATTCATAAAGAATAAAAATGCCGTGGAATGGCAAGATTTTTGACCAGTTTATGATCTTAAAATTCAAATGAGTTTTTATTTAAATGGAGCTAAGAATGAAGAGACGCCATACGTATGTGAATGTGTTTAGGAGACACTAAATTATTCACACAAATGGATATTAAAACGGTTCTTCTTTTTTTTACGTTTAATAAATCCATGCAAATTTTCCTTTATTTTTCCATCTTTTTTTTTCGTGAAAGAAATTTATTTCCTTATGTGCAATTTTTTCTCATATTACGACGCTAAAATTCAATTTGCAGCAACAGAGAAAAGAAGCTCAAAAGAATATTATACTTCACTCCACAATCAGGGTGTTCTTTCTGTAAACAAGGTATTCGTTGTAAATTTCAAACTTACCATATCAATTAGCATAAAATAAAAGTCAGACAATTATTGTTATTATCATTATATTACTATACTTATTATGAGCAGTTAGTGCAAGAAGAAGGCTCATTGTTGTGTTACAATGATTGTGGAAATATCTATCTGTACACCTATCCCATAATAAATGAAACGGAAAACATTTTCTACAGAGAATAATTTATGCAAGAAAATAATCCTCCTTCAGCGTTCAAATTAGTCAAATTGTAAGTTTATTTTTCACTACAAAATTTTATGATCTCGACTTGTTAAAATTAAAAGCATTCTACTGCTCTTGCAAATTATCCAAAACTATACAAATACATATATTTCAATCGCTAAGGCGGCAACGTTTACTAAAAGCACATAGCCCAATGAGCAAAGCTTCACGGGCTTTTGACCTCAAAGAAAGAAAAATTTCACAAGCACCCTCGAAAATCCAATTAACGTACTTCAATTCAGAAAGAGAATTTTTTAGCAAATTCTTCACCATTCCCGCACCTATTAGTGTACTCAATTAATACCAGAATTCTTTATTTTTTCTTCTCACCTAAAGAATTTGCCCGTGTGTACTGTCATTGGCACGCAAATTGGTTACTCTAACGTAGGGAATTTCAGCACCAAAGGAAAATATACCTATACTACCTACATTTTAAATCAATTAGCAAACTCTTTAATTACGAATTAGATCTGTATCACATTCCAATTGGGGGAATTCCATTCTTTTCTCATGTGTGAATTGAAATGTAAAATAGTAGCAGATTTTATGGTATTCCGAAGCGCTACCAAATAAATTACTTCGCACTATTTAGAAAATAGATTAACTTATATTCTCGCATTTGTTGCCGCGGTGTTTAACATCTTGTTGAAATTCTCATAAAAATTGCCCAATAAATTATGAAAATGCCTCCGTAAAATTGATCTATGCCGTACATAAACATCTTTATCCTTTTTTACATGATACGTCTTTAAGGAATCTCCAGTAGTAAAGTCAAAGATTCTTTTACGTTTTACCCTTAAACGAATCAATGAAAAGTCCTCTCAAGACATGAAGTATAAATCATCTTCGACAGTTCATTTAAATTAAAATGCAAAAGATTATTTTTTATCTCGCTTCTGCGGTAGCTTTCCAAGAAAAAAAAAACTTACAATTTTGCATAATTTTTCCATATTCACTCATTCATCACGAGTTGAGAAAAATAGAGCATATTTGGTGTCATTTATTAACCCCATTTGGCTACTAATGAGGTTAAGTCCGAGACGTAAAGGTTAGTAAACCAATTTTTGCATGTTGATGCGCGAACTCATAGGCCTCCTAAAAAATAGTAAGTATCAATATTTACACGATAAAATTTGCATTTTCTTCACTAAAAATTATTCATTTAAAATCATAAAAGACAGAGAAAGAGAAATATCACAGCCAACGATAGTAAAAGTTTATGTATCCTTTTCAATGTACATTTTTAATCGCATCAATTCACATGAGCTCACATCCGATGAAAGGGAAAATGATCAATAATATGAAATTCCCACACGTCATGGCTAATTAGAATAAATGTCGCATTGCTAATGCTTCCAAGCAGTGTGATGAAAAATAAAATTGTCATCCTCTTTGAGATTAACTTTAAGTGATTTTTCTTTCGCTGATATCTTAATTTATATATCATATAGATAGTTATGTTTAATTTTCTATCACCTTCTTCGTTTAATATCTTCAATTTTCATTTCTTCTTCTCAAAACGGATCCAGATGGCATCCACAAATCTCATTTATCCTTCAAATTAATCATTTTTTCTATATACATTTATGTATTTTTCTATATACATTTATGTACAAAACTTATATAGGTATCTTTGAGCATCATGCAAAATCTATCTCACCATGCCCTAATGATTTCCTTTTTGCAAATCCCATTATAGAGATTGAAATCCTACAGCAGCCAGCTTATTAATGGTAAAAAAAATAGTATAGATGCAGATATAATCCTTCTCTTCGAGTTTTGCGCAAAGAATCCTTCTCTCTCTGGTTTTTTTTTTTCAAGCTCTGGGTGTAATTCAATCCCTACTTTACAATTGGCCAGAAGGCGATCTGTTGATCATATTCTAATGAATTATTGTAGATAAATTCACTCTGGCTGAATGTGATTGAGGTGAATAATGTACAAAAAAAAAGGAGAAGAAGAAGATACAATACAATCTCAACACCATCGTCGTGCAATCATGATGAAGAAAAATATGCTGTGGCCCAATGGGTGAAGAATTGCGAAAAGAATGAAGGGGAAAATAATGCAAACACAAGAAGGGGAAAAAAGTATATATTGGCGATATGCAATGCCACCGGGAGCATAAAGAAATTGAAAAATAAAAGGACAGTGGGGAGGAGATGGGGGAAGAAGTACAAAAATTGCATAAAAAGTATGTAATGCCATGGCAAGGTCGTTTGGTACAACCTAATAATAACTCCGGCGTCCGCGGGTTCAAAAATCCCTTAGAGTCACTCCGCTTGTCCATGGGCAATGTCGAGGTCTCGCGACCTCACCACAGTGCCGGCGCGAAATAAGATAAAAGGAAAAAGGAGGAATTGAAGGAGAAGCGAATAATTGCTGATTCTTCTAAATGAGTCATTGAAAATTCTTCACTTCTTCGGTGTTGCCACTGACAATTAAATTGACCATGTAAGTATATTTATGTCCTGTGTGCCTTTTTGTTTGATTAAATTGTCTCGTCATAGTCATAGACGATAGGCATTACTGCCATTTAATTGAATCATCTCTAATGGCAATTAAAAGAGCCCCGGATATTGCCGGGTATTTTCAACACTTATCTCTTTCCCTTTCACAAAGGAAAAGAAAATCTATTTATATATGTATACACAACATACCATCGCTATATCACGTATAAGCACAGCTGAGACGCACCATACCTTATAGCAATTAATTTAACATAAAATGTCTGTATAGTTCTACCGACGATGACCACACAATAAGAAAATCCAGCATCCATCACAAGTTTGCCTGTGTAAAACGCACGATTGTGGTCAAAGTTCGTGATTCTTTCCACTCGCATTAAATATTTTTTGACGTGATGAAGTTAAGGGTCACATGCACTGAGGAAAAATTAACTTCCTTGTTTTAGAAATCAATAAACTACGAATTTTGCACTATTTTAACTAAAATAAAGATATTTTTATTAAATTATTACTTTGTGAGTACATTAAGAATTTCTTTGAAAGAATTTTTTGACGGTTTTAGTTTCTTCTTTAAGAACGTTTCAATTTCAAAATATTTACAATATTTTTAGGCAACAATTTAAATATTTTAGAAATACGTTTAAAGAACTCTCAAAGCTCTCAAAGGCATTTACATTGTCACTATAAAACATGGTTCAAAATGTTCTAAAGGTTCTAAAACTACAAGAAAAACTAAATTCTTAAAAGCTTTTAATTTTTTAACAATTTTTATCACATTAACAAAAAATTAACAATTATTCCTTTAACTTTTTAAAAATTCATGATGAAAACTTCAAATTTCTCGCAGTACACCAATGAAGGTAATGTACAAATTCTAATCTATGCAGCAAAGCACTTTTCATTGTACATAATATATAGCTCTTTCCACTTTCCCAAAACGTGCCCTCCGACACAAGTTCAATGAAATTAATTTTAAGGAAAAATGTATGAGTATATTCTCCCACAGTTACTACCGGGAGAAAAAAAAAAGAGTTCTAAGACGCACATGGGGATGGTATCGAAGCACGGATGATGTTTAGTGTTGAAGAAGACAAAGTAATAAAATTATAGAAAATTGTTTTTTAATATTCTATTAAATCTGCAAATCAAAGCGAACAGGAAGTCATGTGTAATTTTTTTTTCTATTTTCGCCATTATTCCTCAAGAATAAAAACGTGTAGGTTGAAACTCCATCGTAATACACGCGAATACCAATATTATTGTGGGTAGCTTTCGCCTCCTCTTGCAACTTAATGTTAGTAGGTATAAGAAGAAAAATCCTTCGTGCCCCATAGGAATTAGATGGGATGTTGTGGAGAGAGAAAGGGTTATGTATTTATTTTGTACAAATACCATGCATGATTGCAAGAAGATTTGCGCAAAAAAGATAGAATTTTGAGGCAACTTCATATAGGAGGGGCACTTAATGAAATTTATTCATTTAATTGCGTCCAAGAGGGCTTCACATAGTCATGAATTGAAGGTTAGTAACATCTTAGAAAGTATCTTTGAAATAAGAGGTAGGAATACTTTTTTTTCCTCCCAAGTCCAACTACAAAATATGATTCGTCAGGAAGGCATTTATGAGTTGCGCGCGGGTACTTAAGAAAAGGAAGTTTAATAGCCTTTAATTTTACTGCACCTTATATTGTTATAATGGGATGGATTGAAGATGCACTTCTGTTTTTTCCATGCATTGTTATAATATTGATTTTTTCTTTATGTCTTTAATATCTAAATGGCGTGCTCTATGCAATTACTTTTGAGAGAGAGAGAGAGGGAGACTCTAACTTCTATATATTTTATTAAAAATATATATAAATACATTAGTAATGTGTACACAGCAGTAGAGTTAGTGATTCTCCTAGAAACTATACGTGCGTTATATGCATCATTTGATTATATAGGAATCATAACCTTTTAACTTGATCATCTGCCCCCCTCAACACATAGGTGGTGCATGCGAAAAAAAGTGAATCAGATTGAAGATAATGCGTGTAGCATAAAATATCTCACTGGGAGTATGGATTTCATTCAAAATATGACTGCGAAAAGGTATTATTTTTCTCACTCTTGAAGTGCCATCAAAAGGCGACGAGACGAATTAAAATTGAATTAATACCAAGTTCAGCATTAATACACCCCGGAGGAGAAAAGAACAACGAGGTAAATTGCAGAGCATTCTAAATATAGCCTACAGATATTTCTTCCTCATAAGAGATGCCTCCCTCGGTACCTTGTTGGCAACAATGAGAAGTTGGCAAAAGGGTACACCTATACGCCACTATGTTGAGAGATGGTGAGAGAGAGGATAATGGATTGTTGGGTGCATACACAACACTTCTTTTACTTCTTTTTTTTTGCCATTTGATGATCATTGTGCTTTTTCAGTTGTGTCCAAAGATAGCTGAGGGATTTCTTCTTCTATGCAATCTCTAAAGTTTCCTCCACCACTTGTTGGTTACATTGTTGTATACACGAAGTATTGGGCATGTTTCGTTGCATCTCTTAACGCTTAACGCACGATCAAGAATATAACTTTTGATACTCCTCCAGATGTGAGAAAGATTCAATCAGGCGTCACCTTATCTAATAGCAAAATTCAAATGGATAAAATAGTTGAACTCCCCATATGTGCTCTGCTTTCTGGACAAAATCCATTGCACCATTCTTGGAATACCAAAGATTCCACGTAGGTATGTATGTCTATCGAAATATATATCATTAAAATACCCAATGGTGGCTATTCTCGTCGAAATATCGTGCAGGGAGCACCATGCAAAAAAATCACGATAAGACAACGCCCTTTATAATTCACACGGTCAACATATTAAATAAACATTGACAGGAATCGTGCCATAAATCTGTTGTGAATGTCAACGAACAATTCTCATAAATAATATATGAAAATACAAACACCTCAGCTTTTACACCATCATACAATATGTTCTATGTTGCCCATAGAAAAGAACAAGGAAAAGAATCTTCCTCGTTCCTTTTGCATTCCCTCTTGCTGTTTTTTTCTTCTTCTTCTTCTACCAATATGAGAATCCCATACACTGTTGCTACCTATAGAAGCTCTTGGTGGAAGGAAGCTACAACAACAACACTCACTGCACTATCATCAAATGCAAAAGAGAATTAAAAAATAAATAAATAAAATAAAACATCATGCTTCTGCTGAGCGTCAAAATAATTATCATATTTTGATATAATGACGTGATTGTCCATTAAGTGATTTTACTTTCAACCGAATTATCATTCCTAATGAAAAGAAAAAACAAGTCAAGAACTCTCTATGAGAACACAACAAGGTATGCAAACACCTTGATGGAGAAAATTTCTCTCTCTCCAAGTTCAATGAGTTTTCTTCTTCCCTTTTCAATGTCATTACCACATCGATTATGAAATGGATTTGCATACTTCACAGTTATTCCAAATTATAGGATCTCACGGAGAGAGATTAACGTAATTATACATGTTCACCATTTTTTTCACTTTTATTTTCACCTTTTTTTCTCTTTGGAGAAAATTGAAAAGATCATCCATTATTCATTAGACGGAATCTTTAAGAAATTCTCAAAGGGCTTTTAGTGTATATATGTAGGCACATAGCGCAGCTGAATCTATCATATATCGCTCGGTGTGTGCACTGAATCAAAACTTATTGATTTATTCCATCGAGATTATCAACTCAACATGGCTTTTCTTCTAATGGACTATTAATGTTGTGTTTTAATTTGCAAGAATGTTCTTTTAGAATGCAATTAAATGTGTCGGGTGAAAGTTTTTTTTTCATCTTTCAAGGCCCAACCTTCTATGCTATTTCATTTAAAATTTCTCAAGAACTCACCACAATGGCATTAAATAAAAGAAACTATCAATGATTCAGAGTTTTTTGTCTCATTTTTTATGCAATTTAGAGTGGCTGGTGGAAATTCTTCAGCAGCTGTAGTATTAAATTGTGAAGATTGATTACATAAAATAAAAAATATATATAATAAAAATGATCAGATTATGTTCTACGTGCAAAAATGTTTAATTTAATCTTCAGCTTTTCATGCGTTTTCAATCTTCTTTGATATAGCTATGAAATTGATCAATAAAACTCTGTGCTAATTTTTCACGTATTAATTAAATTAGTTTAACCTCATAAAATTTTTCAAGGTCGCTGTCCAGACATTTCCTAATCAATATAATGTAGCAAAATTTACGATACATATAAAAAATGTGCAAAAGAAAAAAATTATTTCTGTATTATTGCTATAACAAAGTATGGGGATATTTTCTCAACAAAAAAAAAGAATCTACCAACCGTAAGGAATTTATTAATTTAAGAACGCACGTGAAAAAAAAATCTAATAAATTTTATAGGATAACAGTGGAGCTTTTTGCAAGAGGCATTAATTGTTAGAAATGAATAAAACTCAATAAATTCTCGATAAAAATGTTGATTTATTAATGAGCCACATCAGTGGTATGCGTACACATTATTTAAACGATCATCAGATATAAAGGTTCTTTTTTGTTCATCTGAAATCAATAATCAAAAGCAAATAGGTATGAAGGAAGAAGTACCTACCATTGCCGTGAGTAAATTAATTAATGCAAAGTAAAGCTAATCAAGAGTTAATTAAAATGATTGAGTGAGTAATGATTGTGGCAATACGCGGAGATTTTGAGATCATTAACAGAATAATTGCAACTGTGCACAGGACACGACAAAAAACACTTAAATGATTAATTGGATATATCCTCTGTGCCATGCCCGCTCTTTCCGTCCCCCGTGCTACTTGCAAGTTTAAAACTAAAATTACAAATTACTTATATACCAGTGAGGAAGGGGTGAAAAAAAACGAAGATAAGAAAAAGCAAAATATAGAGGAGCTGAAATTTTACAGCTGCACATTAAATCTTTAACGAAACATTCATATGCGGGCGCTGAAAAAGCCATAAATAAACTATCCGAACTATCCAAGATTTTGCTGTCTTCTTGAGGATTTTTTCTCTTGTTCTTCCTCCAAAGCAAAAACCAGTGTGTCGTTTTAGTGTAACAGACACTACCCAACAACGGGTGAAAACACGAAATCTGTTAAAACTCCCGCCTAACTCCTTTCTTTTGTCTCTTATTGTGATTTTCTCCCATGGTATGTAGTGGCCAAGGAAGTGTATCCACCAGGGCCAGAGCAAAGAGAGGTGACCAGAGCGCGAAGTAAGTCAGCAATAGTGGAGAGTACCCCCAGTGTGGATTGCACTGGCAATTTTATCAGGATACCTATTCAATCCCATCGAACTCGTTACAATGGTCTCACTCCTCACTGCCATAAAATTGTGTGCGCATAAATGATAAACATACTTTAAAAACAGTTTTATTTCACCAACAATACCACCCAAGACTCTCTCATGCCAACTCCGCACTATCAGTTTTCCAATTAGAACCTGCACTAGGAATTTAAAGTTTCCTTCTGTTCACCGAAAGCATAAGCAAAAAAAAAAACTTCACAAAGATAAGCTATATGCCCCCATGAGACCTCTCCTTCTTCTCCTATGTGCATGAATTTTGTGAAGAAACGGCAATATTAAAAAATATACACTCATGTGTATTTTCTATAGAAATTTATATATATTTTGCTTGTGGTAATATCTACATATTGCCCATAAATAAAATCCTTCCAAGGTATGAATTATGTTTTAAGGTATTGATTAATAAGAAGGGTGTGTGAAAAAACGAGCAAAAGTTTGACTGGAAAATTGCGAAATAAATTTTCTTTGCTTCTGTTGACGTCACACAAACTCAACCCCATACACTGCCATGAAAAAGTATCAAGACAATAATTAAATTTAATAATTTACTTAATAATTTTAAAACTACAGCTAAAATATTTTTCTATATAAAACTAAAAAATAATAAGAATGTTATATTTTCTGTCAAAGAGTCTTCTGTTTCATATCCTGCTGTACAATAGCACCTCAAAAAATCTATATAGAATTAAAGGAAATGTGTCCAAATATTTGTGGTATCAAGTGCACGTGTTGCTTCCATCCTAAAAAGTATTGGTCAGACTGTATTCATTAATAAATTAACATTTTTGACCTTTTCTTCACTAGAAGAGACCATTTTGCTTGCAGTCGAGGGATCTTTTGTGTGACTGATGAAAGGCGAAACATTAATAAATGTTAATCTTTTCCACCGAAATGATGTGAATGAACTTCTGGTTGGTGTTGTACGTATACCCACCATATATAGAGAGAGAAATGGTGAATGACGTTGCATTTGCACTCACCATGGGAGAGAACCTACAATTATATGAGAAGGGGGATATCATAAAAAGTAACAAAATCATTCTGATTGTACAAACACACGTGATTTCAAACTACCACGACAGTATCTATGGCGAGCATCTAAATTGGAGCTACTCTCTTAATTACTCGATTATGTCATAATATTATGTTCTATTTTATGACGATACTATTTTACCAAGTCACTTCCACAAGTGCAATGACCGCCCCGTATTACTTTCACCTGATCCTCAGAGTCAATGCTATATGAAGGATAGGATATTCTAAAATTGCAGGAAATGGCTCTGAAAAGATTTATTGTTAATAATGATCGCCCCATAATGCTATGCTTCATTAGCTTTTCCATGCTAAGAGTGAAACTGCTGTAAATTCCGTTTTATTTAAATTCCTCCCTAAGAACCATTTATGCTTGAAGTCTGAGACCACAATTGCATTTTAAACGATCTAGTTAAATTTTAATTAATGGTTCCATGTCTTGTGCACCTTCTATCATATGCATTTGGTTCATCTTTCTAGTGCATCATTTCCTTTAATTCTCGCATTTTCTTCAAATGCTCCGCGCGCAGGTTCGTCGCTCAACCCAACGTTGATGTCTTTCGTTTTTTTTAGTCATCGTTGTCGTTTGTAAATACGTATTAAACCTTTTTTTATTGAGAAGTGAAAGCCCATGTACCTAATCCTTCAGCAGCACATTAATTCTCACTATACCCATCATCGCTACTGCGCGACATTAAAGAGACACGTTTCTCAAATTATGCTAATTTAAACAAGAATGAATAAAAATTTTTCTCCCTGAAAATAATCTCACCTAAAAGCTCTAGATAGCGATTAATGAAAAAGAAAAATACATATAGTGAAGGAATTCCATGAGATAGCTGTGTTGGTAATCATACAATTATAGCACAGAATTTGTGATTTAAGACTGTTGAGAGAAGATTGAAGGCATCACATTCGCGTCTCTTGCGCCGGGGATCAGTATTCACAGCACACGGGCATAAATTTGTTCTTACACCACACAGTTCTTCTTCACAATTTTAATGACATTTCAGCCTTGATTAGCTTCAGTATCAGTCTTGTTCCTGGTGATGCGGTTCAGCTGTTTTTTTTCTTCTTCTTCTCAGTCGCTGTCGCCTCTAGATCAACCAGATGGCATACGAGATCACCAGCGGATGATTTTAATGGTTGATATCTTATCTACTCGTCATCACCCATGGAGACTAAACAGTTTTGAGATATATCGAATTGCTCCATTTTACCATGGGCGGGCAGCATACACCACACATAGCTCGCGATATGGCAAAATACATGCGGCGTATCCCTAACCAATCCAGTTTGAAATCTGGGTCTCCTTGAGATGAGGAGCAATTTTAGCGCATGTGCTGCATAAGAATTAATATTATATATGAATATAGTATCTCTCCCTCTCGTTTGTTGCGAAAAAGGGATTAACAATATATACATAGCGTACGTACGACGTACATTATAATGTACCTTGGCAGCCGTGTAAGAAAAACAATATGAGTTGATTTGCTGAATTCTCAACTGCAAATTATCTGCGCAGTGTGTTAATGTAAATACTCATGCTTCACTGATGCCTGATTGCCATAACATCTGGTGAATTTTCATTTCAAACCATTCCAAGTGTGGATTATATGTGTCTGAATAAGCGGTTTTGAAGATGACATCATTTGCACTAGCAATTGAAACTAAGAGTTTCACGAGAACGCATCAAGTGCTACCCAAGGAGGGGTATATACCGCGCAAAGACCCAATTTCCCACATTACAAGTTGATTTTCTCGTTTATCCAATGATAGTTGTTTTTTGTTTTTTTTTGCAGAATGATGTTGTTATCTAATCTCAAAAAGGTTAATGTTTACAATCAAACATGAGTAAATGATCGGTCAACTAGCGGAAAATCTCTCTTCTTCCTTTTCAATATTTCCCCGATCGCTCCGCAATCAAGTTTTCAGTGGCCATTGTTCATCAACAGCTACACGCTGAGAAATTCATTAAATTGTTTCTTAGAGACACATCAAAATGGTGCGCATATGAATTCAATTATCTATTTAAAGTCTCAACGCGCGCGCGTGTACAAGCAACCCCATGCTATGGCTCCTTTAACATGTGTGGTATAAAGCTCAAGATGAATTTGATAGTGACAGGAATGTTGTTGTTTTGAAAATCATGTAATGTATTTAAAATGCACTTTAGGATTTATTCTCATTCCCACTGAATATCTTAATTCCATCTCACCAAAAGGAAATGGATCTAAATCACATCTCTTTCTCTCTAATTTTTTCTCTCTCGTTGTACAGGTACTTTCTATCCAAATGAATTTAGAAAACAGCAACAACAACAACCTGATGTTGCATACACATTGTTTGATAGGAATGAAAGGAAAAAAGAATATTCGCAAAGAAGGTGCGAGATGTTAGTAAGATGTGCAAAAGTTTACAATAAACAGTAAAGCCACTTTTGCATATAAGAAGAAGAAGAAAAAAAAGACATCTTTTCCTCCTTGTGGCACAAACACACTTGATTATGCACATTTTGACACTCTTGACTTGCATTTATTATGCATGGATCTGGATATGTTGATATTTATGCAGAGAACAGTTGTGTTGTATAGCCACCAAGCACACAGTATTTTATGCGCACCTCTGTGGAATCTCTGAAATGGTGAAGTTGGAAGAAAGAAGGCACTTTGGTGTGACAAGACAAATTACATATTGTTTATGAATGTACAGCAGCATAGCCTTGTGGTGCACCGAATTGCATATATTGCGGAATCATGTTTCCAGTTCGTCCGAGATATAATGTAGAACAGATACATGTGTTTAGTGTCCAACCAAGGATAGATATTTTATAAAATTTTCGCCTACATTTTAAGCCAACATACATACACACAAAGCGCAACATGCTAATTTATATTAAAGTCAACACATTGCTGCTTCTGTCTCATTGTATACATAGTAAGCATACTGCTGCGTATTAATTAAGTCGGAAAAGGAAGCAAATTAATCTCATGGGAGGTAAATTTATATTGACGACCTATTTAGGTGGGCTGGCTGACAAAGTCTCTGTTGCAGGCAGCACTGCAAGAATGTCACAAGAACATATCGCATGTCCAATGGATTATTCTTTGAAATTCAACTTTGAACATTCTCCATGGTCTCTAAAGGGTTATGTTTGAAAAAAATATTCAGTAGTTTTAAGTGAGAAAAATAAGATCTAATTTATTAGGAGATTTAATGAAAGGTCGCGCTTTTAGTACGGTTCTTTTGCTGGACTTTCTCATCTTTATCTTGTGTGTGGTGACTATTTGTTAATGGGGATTACTGACAAGTTTGCACATTTACATTGAAATGGGCTTTAACGTAAAATTGATTTGTATATATGCTGTAAAACTTCACCTATAACAGATAATATTTCTTTAGTCCAAATGAAGAAAAAAAAGAAGAAAACAAATAGCTCAGACAATATTTTCCCTATATAAATAAAATATATGTACATTTAGATATTCTTCTATCATGGACGAAAAGGTGAAAAGAAAATATGCATTTTCTATTGTAAAATATGTATGTATAAATTGACATTCCACCCAGGGGATGGTGCACACAGTTCATAGGAGAAAAAACAGTTAAGTAATTTAATATATTTTCGAAAAACAATTGAGATTGTTGTTGGTGACAATGTTAGATGGGCATTCTTCGCATATAGCCGCAAAAACATAATTATTGATAGATAAATAAATATTCCAACATATCTATGTAGGTATATAGTGAAATATAATAATGGTACATGAGAGTATTTTCCTTGCGCTTGCCCTAAGTCCCTTTGTTGGAAAGACGAGCTCGCCTTTTTGTATGTTCACACCTCGTCTGGAAAAATGATTGTTTGGCCTTTGAGCGACCGACACTGATCTCCTCGCAGTTTGGATTTTACACCATGGGAGGATACATTGCTGACATATGAAATTCCAATGTGCACAAACTGCTCAACAGTTATGTGATATTTTTCACTTACTCCATAAGAACACGGTTGGTTAGCGCGCGCAATAGAATTGGTGTTTGCCACCTTTTTTTTTAACTTCTTCTTACAATTTGCTCCAACTTCACCGCGCGCGCATACGCCCTGAAACAATTGTGAATTCATGGAGAATTTTATTGTGGGCATAAAAGAAAGACTAAAAGTACTTAAGTGCTTAAATCGGTCAATCGAGTTTAGGCGTTAATGAGAACAGTTTTGCGCTTCATTTACCATTGATTGGCCACGTAAATTTTATGCAAACGCTTTCCAAACCTACCAAACAGTAGCATTTTATGTGTGTAACTGATTGTCTATAATTAAATTTTTAGCCACAATTGAATGACTCCCCGAGCACATCCACAATAAATCCCATTGATTTTGTTCCCCATTCGTGGTGTGAGGTTTTCCATCACATTTTACCTTTTGTTATTGCTTCACTTCTCCTCTTTTTTTCTCTTTATTTTATTCTAAATCTTTTTCCTCACTACCAAATATTCATTGTACTTTGTGTGTAAGTTCTCAGTACAATTTCTCTCAGTTCCACCCAGAAGCTCGTCATATATTGATACCCGATACATTCAATAACCGCAAAAAACTTAATTGATTTCAAATTTCATTGATTTTTTTCACGCACCCATTTTATTCAATTTACTCTCTATATATGTACGTATCCAAGTATCGGCAAAAAATGCAAAAGAATTCTTAAAGACAAAAAAAATTATGTACCATCGTAAAATCCGTGACTTGTTCTATACACTTTTCCAATGTAGGTAGGTAGGTATACTATTGAGCCCAAAGAATTCAGAGACGTGTGTGCAGGGTGATTCAGCCGTGAAATGCACTTTTCACTTAACTGAAATTGTATTAAAGATAATGATTTGAAGCCTTCGTAAATTTTTGGGTGGGTTCTTTGCTTAAGCTCACAGTAATTGGATTAAATTTCAATGAGAGATTTATGTTTGCTCTATCTAAACGTCAATTTTAATTATAATTATATAATTTTTATTTTTCACGAATCATTAAATACATTTTTAGAGATTCTTGAACTTTTTTTATGATTCTTCTAAACATTGTTCAGTAATTATTGAAAGATTTTTTTGAAGTCTTGTAATTAGTTTGATTTTTTTATAAATTTGCAAAGAATAGTTCATTCCCGAATCATAGAAGATGTTTCTGAAGATTCTAGAACTTTTATGTGAATCACAAAATAGTTTTTCATATTGTTGCAACAGTTTATAATGCATTGAATGCATCTCTAAGAACTCTTAATTCATTTCATGAAATATTGGTTTAGAATCCTTTTGAAAGTCTTCCGATTCGTCAGATTTGCAAAACCGTATTAAAAAATTTTGGAATATTTTACGTTTCATGAATCTAGAAAGACTGAACTTTTCGAACTTTTGAAAATAAAAATCTAGGATTTAAGGAATATTACTCTAAAATTTAATTAATCACTTAAAAGGTAAATAAATCTCCTTCTATGAAATAACTTATTTGTGAAACGCCCTGTTGTGGTAAATAAATGTGCACCATTGAGGAAGAGATAATCTCCTGTCGGAAGGGTCTCTGTGATATTCATGGAAATCTTAATGGAACTCATCAGAAAAAAGCTCACAAAATAGCAAAGAGATAAAAAAGAATATAATATGTATACAACCACCTCCTCGCGTTGTTGTAGTACATCCCTAAAAGAAGTGTAGCACAGCATTGGGCGGGTTTTACCTGTAATGCGAGTTCTTCCTCCCAAGGCAGTGCATCACCATTAATGAGAAGATATAACTGTGCCAATAAATTCTTGCAAATTATGTGTACATTTAGCATTTTGTTCCATCGTGTATTATGCATCCCCATACGGGGAGATCTCTAAGATTTGTTACACACAAGAATAATTAGTTGGGAATGGATAGCCGGTATTTAACTATTGATCATCACGTTCGGAATATCGCACACTTGCGATGCAAACGAATATCCCGTGGTAGCTGAACGGCCTTTCACGAAATCGCGAGCGCAATTAATTAGCACTCCAGTATTTAGATACGTTAAATAATCTTAATATATAAAGCTGAAAATGTTTGTCTGTCTGTCTGTGGCACATGAACTCCTCCGAAACCGCTGGGCCGATCTTGATGAAATTTGGTATGGGGGTAGAGGGGGTCAATACGAGTTGCAAGCGCTATATGGGATTCCGCCCCAACCCCCCTTTGTAGCGCCCCCACAGAAAAACTGATTTTTCCCATTTTCTACCTACTGAAGGGTCAGATAACGGGATTTTTTTATTTTTAGAATTTTTCGGGGTACCGTATTATTCATCCCCCCTACTAATATACGCCCCCCTTTTATAGCTTAAAATGGAGTTTGCTCACACGTGATTGGGGGCTCGGGTTGACTAGTTAAATTATACTTGCATCTGCATACTTGTTTACGTGTACATTTGCGAATTAGTGTACTCGCACCGGAAAATCACAGTTTTTTCTTCTTTTCCTTTCTTTCGCTTCATACCGTCGCATCTCTCATGTACTCGCCGAGGTGTCGGAAAAGATGTATGTAGCATAGAGAAATATGACGGAAAATCACTAAAGCTATAATTTACAGCACGTCACCTTTTTTTTACGAGATGAATAAAAAGAAGAAACATTTCATGAGCATTACAACTAAATAGAAGATTATGATAATTACATTAAAGTGCTTGCTCTATTCGAGGTATAACCCGAAAAAAATTAAAAACATTTCTCTCACAGTCAGAGAGTGCAATTCCACCATTTTGGGATTTTCCATTCGCACAATCAAAGGCCATTTTTGAGTAGAGATAATGAAAATTAATCCCCATGATTTACTTGTAAATTCAATTAGTGATGATTCCGCTGCTAAAATAAATCTCCATTGCGGTGCACAAAGAATACCCAGTAATGTCGTTAAAAGGATTGCCTATAATTGCAGCATGGAGCTAGTATATTGTAAATGACCAATTTTGAAAGATTTTTTTTGAATTTCTATTCCAAATTGAAAATTTAATTTTATAGCAAATTTTTCATTGTAATTTAGTTCTCTTCAAATTGAACGAAAATTAGTTTTCCGTGTTTAGATATAAACTATTTTACGATTTTGTAGAAAATTCTGACAGGCTGTATGAAAGCCTTTCTTTAAGATCCTTACTTTTTATTCTATCCTTGAAAATCACCAAAAGAATTAAATTCTGCAAATTAAGCAGTAACTAACGAGATTTTCCCATCGCAGTTACTGCAAGTATCAAGCAAAAACCATTTAGCATTCAACTCGTTCATGCATCACTCCTTCTTAATCTATCTTCTGAGAACAAATATTGTAAATTTTCTTTTTACAATATTATATTTCTAATGCACACAAGTATTTAATGCTGGCATTCACATCGCCAAATAATAAATTAACAAAAAAAAAGTAGTGCTGCTGTCTCCCGAAAAGAGGCATACACGATGGTTAGAGATGGAAAAAGAAGTTGTGTAACTGGTCTATGGGTGAGCATATTATGGTTAAGTCAGCGCATTATGACATAACTCTACGCTGTTGATTGCCAAGACGGCGCTGTCCCCATGGGAAGTCACTTTGATGTCTAATAAATTTCCATCACAGCAAATTTAATTCCTTATAATAAATATTTCTCATCTCTCACACAGAGGTGATTGAATTCCAAAGCATAAATGAAAAATGCTTACGCGTGTAAACATTGTCCCCACTAATCACCTCCCATTTTTGGATGTACTAAAGCATCAAAGGGCTTCTTGGGGACTTTGGTAATTTGGGCTCTTTTAAACCATAATGTGCAGCATAAAATGCCTTTAATATCGAGAGCAAATTTTTCTGTGATTTTAGAGCACAAAATTAACTGTTGTGCTAAAAAAAAAAAGAAGCATCGCGAGGCCAAAAAAGAAAAAGAAATATGTAGCAAGATATTAAAAACGCGAAACTTGTTTTCCCTTATGTCAATCCACTTTTCCACATTCACCTTTCATTCTCATACCATTTTGCTGTTTGGTCAGCAGTGTGAATTTCTAGTTTTCTCCCATCTTTCTTTCTTTAATACCAACATCATCTTCTTTCGCATATTTCATTTTTGTATCACATTGAAAGAAGCAATGAAGAAAAATCCATAATACTATAATTTTGTATTTAATAAAAAATAAATAAATAAATAAAATGCTCGAGAATCATATGATTTACAATTTGCCCCTCAACGTCATTCACCGGTATCAATGTCAATATCATTCGCGCATAACTTTTATGTATATGGTATACACAAGACGTGAGATTTGCCTTTGGGTGAGTGGCATTGCATAAGAAAGACAAGGACGGTTATTGATACTTGGACTTGAAAAGCACACCAAACTGAAAATGTTGCTATATATATGCATATAATTGTGTGGTACGCCGCGATGGAGGAGAGCTTGGCGCGGGATTTCAGCAGACACAAAATTGCGTCACCACTTGAGATCAACTAAATAAATAATACGGTGCGGTGGCTCTTTTGCCTTTTTCCACACACAACATCACACGGCATTTTGTGGCACAAAATAGGGTGCAATCGAGAGCATCCATTTGTGCAAATGAAGTACATACTGTGTGCTTTTGTGTCATATCATAAAGGCATAACTTGCAATCACGCAAGTTCCAGAGAGACTCTTGCGAAACTCAATTGAGAAAATTTGACTTGAGTGTTGATACAATATCTGTAATTATGTATGAAAATATAGCGAAGATTCCGCAAATTGAGAAAATAATCATTATATGTACATATACATATCTTCAAGGTAACACGGTGTGTGCTCACTTGTGGAGCTTTCGTTGACAATCTCGATGACCTTTTTCACTTAATGGGTGATTCTCCCGCGCGGGAGACGATGTGTGTGCTTTAAAGGTGGTCTCTTACAACCCAAAAGAACCATCAACAACGCTTGATTGAAATTTCACATCTCTCCACTTTGACTTTTTTTCCAACTCCTCAAGTTTAAGATATCTCGATGGAAGTTCAATATAACTGTGTGACTTTCCCGAAAATTTATGTGATTGCATATTGAACAAAATCGTGTAAATTGCCTTCTATTGAAAACCCACATAATAAAGTTAACGATTATAACTTAATCAGTCGCTTTAATTGAGATGTAGAGTCGCTTGTCTTTCTATCTTTGGGACTGTCTTTTATGCCTTTAATTAAGCTTGTGTGTGACTATATGTAATTGATTGTCTTTGATTTTCATACTGAAAAAGAGTAAAAGCTTTTGATCGGAAAATTTTGCTTTTGATCAGAAGAATATTCTGTTTTGATCAGAAAAATATTCCAATTCGAAGAGAAATGTTCCATTTTATCATAAAAATATACAAGAATGTTTAAACTTCAAAGGTAAAATTGAAAATTCTTATTTTTTGCATTTGGAACTTCCCTTTGCTACATATCGTTCAGGCTGATCGACGAACCTGCGGGTACGGGATGACCCAAAAATCCATTCAGATTTGCTCTAAAATCAACAGGAGAGCCAGAAAATGCAAAAAACTGATTTTAGCCAAAAATTCAGCCTAAACTTCAAGGTAAAAATTGAAAATTCATATTTTTTGGAATTGAAACTTCCCTTTGGTACATATCGATCAGGCTCATCGACGAACCTGCGGGTACGGGATGACCCAAAAATCCATTCAGATTTGCTCTAAAATCAACAGGAGAGCCAGAAAATGCAAAAAACTGATTTTAGCCAAAAATTCAGCCTAAACTTCAAGGTAAAAATTGAAAATTCTTATTTTTTGAAATTGAAACTTCCCTTTGCTACATATCGATCAGGCTCATCGACGAACCTGCGGGTACGGGATGACCCAAAAATCCATTCAGATTTGCTCTAAAATCGACAGGAGAGCCAGAAAATGCAAAAAACTGATTTTAGCCAAAAAATCAGCCTAAACTTCAAGGTAAAAATTGAAAATTCATATTTTTTGGAATTGAAACTTCCCTTTGGTACATATCGATCAGGCTCATCGACGAACCTGCGGGTACGGGATGACCCAAAAATTCATTCAGATTTGCTCTAAAATCAACATGAGAGCCAGAAAATGCAAAAAACTGATTTTAGCCAAAAATTCAGCCTAAACTTCAAGGTAAAAATTGAAAATTCTTATTTTTTGGAATTGAAACTTCCCTTTGGTACATATCGATCAGGCTCATCGACGAACCTGCGGGTACGGGATGACCCAAAAATCCATTCAGATTTGCTCTAAAATCAACAGGAGAGCCAGAAAATGCAAAAAACTGATTTTAGCCAAAAATTCAGCCTAAACTTCAAGGTAAAAATTGAAAATTCTTATTTTTTGGAATTGAAACTTCCCTTTGGTACATATCGATCAGGCTCATCGACGAACCTGTGGGTACGGGATGACCCAAAAATCCATTCAGATTTGCTCTAAAATCAACAGGAGAGCCCGAAAATGCAAAAAACTGATTTTAGCCAAAAATTCAGCCTAAACTTCAAGGTAAAAATTGAAAATTCATATTTTTTGGAATTGAAACTTCCCTTTGGTACATATCGATCAGGCTCATCGACGAACCTGCGGGTACAGGATGACCCAAAAATTCATTCAGATTTGCTCTAAAATCAACAGGAGAGCCAGAAAATGCAAAAAACTGATTTTAGCCAAAAATTCAGCCTAAACTTCAAGGTAAAAATTGAAAATTCATATTTTTTGGAATTGAAACTTCCCTTTGGTACATATCGATCAGGCTCATCGACGAAACTGCGGGTACGGGATGACCCAAAAATCCATTCAGATTTGCTCTAAAATCAACAGGAGAGCCAGAAAATGCAAAAAACTGATTTTAGCCAAAAATTCAGTCTAAACTTCAAGGTAAAAATTGAAAATTCTTATTTTTTTGGAATTGAAACTTCCCTTTGGTACATATCGATCAGGCTCATCGACGAACCTGCGGGTACGGGATGACCCAAAAATCCATTCAGATTTGCTCTAAAATCAACAGGAGAGCCAGAAAATGCAAAAAACTGATTTTAGCCAAAAATTCAGTCTAAACTTCAAGGTAAAAATTGAAAATTCTTATTTTTTGGAATTGAAACTTCCCTTTGGTACATATCGATCAGGCTCATCGACGAACCTGCGGGTACGGGATGACCCAAAAATCCATTCAGATTTGCTCTAAAATCAACAGGAGAGCCAGAAAATGCAAAAAACTGATTTTAGCCAAAAATTCAGTCTAAACTTCAAGGTAAAAATTGAAAATTCTTATTTTTTGGAATTGAAACTTCCCTTTAGTACATATCGATCAGGCTCATCGACGAACCTGCGGGTACAGGATGACCCAAAAATTCATTCAGATTTGCTCTAAAATCAACAGGAGAGCCAGAAAATGCAAAAAACTGATTTTAGCCAAAAATTCAGCCTAAACTTCAAGGTAAAAATTGAAAATTCTTATTTTTTGGAATTGAAACTTCCCTTTGGTACATATCGATCAGGCTCATCGACGAACCTGCGGGTACGGGATGACCCAAAAATCCATTCAGATTTGCTCTAAAATCAACAGGAGAGCCAGAAAATGCAAAAAACTGATTTTAGCCAAAAATTCAGCCTAAACTTCAAGGTAAAAATTGAAAATTCATATTTTTTGGAATTGAAACTTCCCTTTGGTACATATCGATCAGGCTCATCGACGAACCTGCGGGTACGGGATGACCCAAAAATCCATTCAGATTTGCTCTAAAATCAACAGGAGAGCCAGAAAATGCAAAAAACTGATTTTAGCCAAAAATTCAGCCTAAACTTCAAGGTAAAAATTGAAAATTCTTATTTTTTGGAATTGAAACTTCCCTTTGGTACATATCGATCAGGCTCATCGACGAACCTGCGGGTACGGGATGACCCAAAAATCCATTCAGATTTGCTCTAAAATCAACAGGAGAGCCAGAAAATGCAAAAAACTGATTTTAGCCAAAAATTCAGTCTAAACTTCAAGGTAAAAATTGAAAATTCTTATTTTTTGGAATTGAAACTTCCCTTTGGTACATATCGATCAGGCTCATCGACGAACCTGCGGGTACAGGATGACCCAAAAATTCATTCAGATTTGCTCTAAAATCAACAGGAGAGCCAGAAAATGCAAAAAACTGATTTTAGCCAAAAATTCAGTCTAAACTTCAAGGTAAAAATTGAAAATTCTTATTTTTTTGGAATTGAAACTTCCCTTTGGTACATATCGATCAGGCTCATCGACGAACCTGCGGGTACGGGATGACCCAAAAATTCATTCAGATTTGCTCTAAAATCAACATGAGAGCCAGAAAATGCAAAAAACTGATTTTAGCCAAAAATTCAGCCTAAACTTCAAGGTAAAAATTGAAAATTCTTATTTTTTGGAATTGAAACTTCCCTTTGGTACATATCGATCAGGCTCATCGACGAACCTGCGGGTACGGGATGACCCAAAAATCCATTCAGATTTGCTCTAAAATCAACAGGAGAGCCAGAAAATGCAAAAAACTGATTTTAGCCAAAAATTCAGCCTAAACTTCAAGGTAAAAATTGAAAATTCATATTTTTTGGAATTGAAACTTCCCTTTGGTACCTATCGATCAGGCTCATCGACGAACCTACGGGTACGGGATGACCCAAAAATCCATTCAGATTTGCTCTAAAATCAACAGGAGAGCCAGAAAATGCGAAAAAGTGTTTTCAGTCAAAAATTCAGCCTAAACTTCAAAAGGAAAATTGAAAATTCCTATTTTTTGCATTTATTTTTTTGACGAAATATGTATGGAGGCGCCTGGTGTTTACCTGGCGCCTTTATTTCTTTCATTCTTATAGAAATGACTTCCAGTCGGCGTCTCCACTTGACCTTTGAGCAAAACATAATTTAAAATAAAGATTAGCCTAATAAATTAATTTTAATACAATGCAGAGTCTCTTTTTTAGGGGTCATTCTGAGTCAAAAACTTAAAAGCCGCTTGAAATAAAAAATACATCATATCAAGGATATTTTGCAAAAATATTCCTAAGAAAAGTAATTAAAAAGTTCCTGCCTTATTCACCTCTTTAAATATCTCTCTTTTAAAACTTTCATTCCCAACGGATTCACCTTGCAATTTATTATGGGAGCTCATGAAAAAAAAATTCTAGTGTACAAGAACAAAATTCCATAATTTTGAGAAAGCATAATTTTGCAATACTTCTCGCCACACCGTTTTTCAGACAAAATGTTCTTCCGTGAAAGCAAACTTTCTGAAAGAATAAAAAAAAACCTTTTGCGCGCACCTAAACACCTTTTTTGCTTCACACGCGCACTTTTTTTCCATCTCAAATAATGGGCAACTTTCATAAGAATTTGGGTCTTCAAGAAGAGATAATCATTTGATGGGTGTTTTGCCGTGGTGGATGAGAATGAAGAACGGAAGAATCTTGTAAAATGGGGAAGAAAACAGAGAAAAAGATCAACATGAAATGACATTTTTGTGGTGTTTTTACATTTTTGCAAGTGGTGCTACACAAACCATTCTCATTATTATCATTTGTGAAAACTTCATCAGTGGTGGATAGTTAGTTGTAAAGACTTCTCCAATGATTAAAATCTCTTTAACTCCACTTTAGTATTCTACATTGCTTTTTTCCTGTGAATGTTGGACGTTTTGCTTTTTTTTTGTTGCACAAACCATTTTCGCGTGTGTCTTCTGCCGCGTTCTCCATGTGCATATAATATCTAATTTCGCGTAAAATGCTCCAAGAACATCTCCACAGGGGGAAATAATGGTGCAAAAATGACACAGCCATTTCCTTGTTCACCATTATGAGCATACGTGTAATTAAAATTAAATACTAACTGGGAAAACCTTCTGTCCTGATTCAGTCTCTTTTTCTTTCTTTCCGCCACACACTTTTCTTTTGCCCACAAGACCCCGCGGAGTTATTTCATTTTGAGGAGAAGCCCCTATATTCTAGAGCTACATAGAATCCATAGAGAAAGAGAGACACTCTGTCACAAAAAAGTGCACAGAGTCTTAACAAAAATGAAGAGAAAAAAAAAGAAACAGGTAGAACAATGAAAGTTGATTTGAGTGCGGAACCGCCTCGCAAACCATCTCATCAGGCTTATACGTTAAACAGGTAAATCTCTATGGAAATATCTTTCGTTTTTTTTTTCTTCTATTGCACCACTAAAAAATGCTGCGGGCGCCCATTATGAGCACATGAGGAGTTTGTGCGGTCAAGGAAGGGAGAAAAAAATTAATTATAATATCAAAAATGATGAGGATGTTCGCTAGTTTGTAGGCTCAATATACATTCGCATTATTACATATGTAATTAAGTTCCAACGCGTTCTTTACACCTTCTGATGAGAAAAATAATTATCGCATCATCCGAAATATTTCGTCTGAATGAATCATTGAGGTAACAAACATGAAGAATGAAAAAAAACAGCCAACAGTCTCTTTTCTTTTTCACTACACACACTTATTTTACTCTAAATAAAATTTAGGTCACCAAAGCAAGAAATCTCCATGGGTCAAGAAACATTTTAGCATGTGGGTGTGTCCGCAAAATACAAATTTGGACACTCATAGCTGTGCCATTGCGCATACACAATTTCCCCCAAGAGACACCGGCACATGAGAAGATCCAGCAATAATGGCCCCTATATTCTATTTCATTTCTTTGCTTTTTTTTTGTTAAAAGAAATAATGGTGATCTCACATGAAAACATGAGAATTCTACTCAATTAATTTCACCTTCACACCTTTACAAAGATGTTTGATAAAATTCTCTTTTCTCCAATTGGCTCCGAGGCTTCCTCACACTCAATTGAACTATCATAAATTTGCACTTAAAGCAACACATTTCCTCCTACCAAACGGATTATCGCGCACAACTTATTGAACGCGGGTCATGTGAAAAGCAAGGTGTGATCAAATCAACAGTATTAAATTGAGAAGTAATTCCAAATACACAATCCTCCTTTGACTTTTTTTTCTCCTTCTCTCTTTAATTTCTTCTTAATTCACAAAACGAGCCGAGCCCCTGTGTCTGGTTTATATACCCATTATGGATTAATTGACCAAATAACACTCTTTCATACCACACGGAAGGCAAAATATATATACATAAATATAAAAGCCGCACAAAAAAGGGATAAAGACAAAGAAGTAATCCAGCTTGTTAGTGAATAAAAAAAATCAACCATCTTCGTGATGATTGTAAATTAATTTCAAGTTGAATATTCTTACTCGCTGAATGAACTTTTTCTCTCTCTCTCCCTAAACTCATAAATTAATAAATAAAAATGCTTTACATTTGTATATAAATCGAAATTGTTGAATCTGTCATAAAATGAGTTCAACAAATTCATTGGGTTCATCCATATGGTTTCGGCAACATCTTTAAAATTATATCAACCGCTTTTATTGTAGGTCATTACATTGTAGAACATGAAATTAATCAATAAAGTTATAATCATTTTTCTTATACGGAGAATGAGTTGAGCGATTTTTTTTTCAAATGTATAGAGTTGTCTATAAAGTTGATGTTTTGTGTTTAATTAGAAAATTTCAAAAAATTTTAGATAAGAAAAAAAAGCTCGAATAAGATCTTTTATTTTCCACAGAAATCAGTTAAAAGACAGATCCGAAAAAATGATAAATTCTTTCTTTCTTCAAGGTACATACTTTACAATCTTCAGCAAAATAGGTAGCAGATTTAGCTCAAATCATAACCCCATCAAGAATTGACGTACTTAAAGCTCAATGAATTTCAAATTAAACAAGTTCAGTAGCACCAAAATATGAGAATTTCAATAAATTTGCTGATTTATATTCACGGCAAATTTGCAAGGCAATTTCTTTAATGGTTTACCCATTTTAAACCGTGATAAGCAATTAAATAAACATTTTCAAAGCATTATTTGGCAACTTTACACGATTTTCTTCCGTCCAAGTGTTAGAAAGAATGTCTCAAATACATTTTTCAAAAGAATTCATAAATAATTTGTAGTCATAAACCATCATAAAACTTCCATGTGTTGACTATCTGTGAAACAGATCACTCTCAAAAGAGGATTTTCTCGTATTTTACTTATATATGAAATGTTGAGTGATTGTTGACTGAAATGTTGACAGCAAAAGATGCAAAATGTTTAGACATTCTCTTCACATATACCTTTTTTGATAAATTACCCATTCTACCGAGATTTTTTCCATTTAGCAAATTTCTCATGTCTCTTTTTGGGTGTAGTGTAGTGAAATTTTTTGCAAGAAAAAAAGGTACCAACCCAATATGTTTTAGCGAAGAACATGAACTTGACTTTGCCTAAAAAAATCCACGTTTGTGGATTGAAAAAAAAAACGGAGGCGGAGAACATTGTTGCTGCGGTCCCAACAATGGAATGTAGACCAACGCAAGATCTCTTGTACAATCAATTTCTTATTTTGATATGCATAAAAGGTCCGATAATTGTAAAATATGAATAATTCACGTGGAGGCATTTGTTGGGAAAATTATCTGAAAATTTGCCTTTCGTCCCTAAAACTTTCTTTACTGCCATGATAATTTCCATATTTACTAAATTGCCGCATAACTCTGAGAGAGAGATACATAAAATTTCTCTTTTGCACAAATTAGAACACACCGAGGAGCAAGAGCTGCAGCAAGTGAATGGAGACAGAGGTGCATTAAAAATGCAATAATAATTTTCTCTTCTATATAAGAACGTATTGATTAAGATGAATGAATCATGAATATTTATCAATATGTCATTTAATGGCTATAAATTAAATTTAACCTCAAGCTTTATTCATAAAGCAATGAAATAGAAAAATTGCCCAATAAACGAAAAGGATGGAAAACCATTAGATTTGTTCAGGGAATAATTTAGAGAGAAAAAAATCCTATTTTTTCTCTTTCTGAGTTCTGAGAATTTTTTTTCTTGCAACAATCGCAAGGAATAGAGAGATCACGATCAGGGGAAAAAATATCGGAATTGATACACGCAATAAAAATCACCAATCACTCAAAAATCTCTTAATACACGCGGGTACAGTACCTGCTGAGAAGAGCAATGGTGGATATAAACACAGGGTCGATAATTCGTACAGGTCTGTGGTATTATTCAATGTTGAACGTGATGGAAAAAGTCGCTTTTGAACTTACCTACAAAGAGAGAGAAAAAAAAACAAGCAAAATGTTATAAAGGCAATAAAATTAAAAAATGATACATCTATAAATTATATCAGTTTATTCTTCGGCAAAAATCTTATTGTTCTTCCCACAATTTTCCTTCAGATATACATGTATATCTTCGCCACACTATTCGTTCACATTCTCTATTGTTAATTTGCAATACCTATATACATAATACTCGTCCATAAACCCAAAGGCATACCCCAACAACAACAACAAAAAAGGGTTGCATCCATAAGTGAATAATTAACAGTCTTTCATGGTGTCGATTGATGCATCAACGCTTAGTGGCAAACTTGGAATGTGTTTGAAATTTAAATTTTCACTAGCAAAAGTACATAGGAAGCGCCACTACGAAGGGACACTCATAAATCAACCTCTTAATCACTTTAGAAATGCTTAGTTGTACGTCTTCACATGGCTTCCTATTCATTCTTGCATTGCTGCCCCTACATATTCCTCCCGCTTGCATTTTGCTATATGCCCGCGCCGCGATACTATCGGGTTGCAAATCTTCATGTTCACAGTGAGATGCCACAAGAGGGATCTTTTTAGCTTTGCTTCTTTCTTTCTCTCACCTGTGATTAGTTCAGGAAAGCTTAACAACTATTGCAAGTGATTAAATTAATTATTTAATTATTCTTTTTTTAGGCAAAATAATTTGAAAACACGTCCTCATATCTTGAAGACTTTGGAAAATTAAGGAATTAAAAAAAAGGCAAAACGTCGCTGGAAAATGTATTTTTTAAATCTATTTCTCCATAGAAACAGCCAAAGTTGACCCAAGACGACAACCAAAGTCATATTCTTCTTTTTTTCCTCTCATTGCATAAGAGCATTATATATAGCATCTTAATAATGTTAACGATGAATTTGCAATGGTCGCAATGGGTAATTGTTACGAACAACCCTGTATGATGGACCGTTTAAAATAAATGGCTAATATGATGAATTATAGAGACATTGATGCTCTAGCTCAACACATGGTCTAAAATATGTGCATAGCATAACATAGATATGTGCAAAGCAACATTGGGAATGGGTAGCAGTGCGGAGGAAAATCTGATGCGTTTCATGATGATGATAGTGCAATGGTTTAACCTAGGCGGAGGCAACCAATATTCGCAATTCTTCTCTTTCTTGCAAATAATCTTTCAGAATCTTTCTCCTATAGTCATAAAATACCAAAGCATAAAAGCCGGAATTCTGCCATTGTGGCGGGAATGGTGTGCGCTGATGAGCCATAAAATGTACACATAATGATGACGGTGAGATTATGCAAAACCCCAACGCCATTGACTTGATAATTAGGATGTGTAAGAAGTAAATCTGTGGGAGGTGATCCACCGCATTCAATCTTTCCCTCCTTTTATTGTATTAGCATAGCAACATAATGACAACACGGCGTAAGGTGTCAATATACCTCACAACATCCCATGGCAAGAGAGAGAGAGTGTGCGATCTTCATCTTAAAGATTAAATACTAATCTTTTTAATTTACGAATTATTTAGGGAAAAACAATTATTCTTTCACCTGGAAAATGATTTAGTGAAAAAATACTTTATCTAACACCACCACCGCGCAGATGGCCCCCTCGCGCAGCAGCTCATTTTGTGAGTTAATTTTCACAGTGATAGTGTGAGAATTTACGTCATTTTGGGTCCAAGAGCAAATATATGTATGTAGTCAGAGTGGATGGAATCATAGAGTGAAACTGTTGTATGTGTGCCCATGGCTCTCCCCGAACGATGAACCCATCTCTCCTATTCTTTCGCTTTAATCCATATATTCTCATTTCCCCAACTTTGCCGATGCACCACAACACAACATAAAACTTCCCATAGAAGAGTTGCAATGGAGAATGAGACACCCGATGATCGCAACTACGGTTTTCACTCAAAGAAACGCTCGCTCCGTGGTGTACTATCCCCGAATGCACTGTGCAACCATCATCATCGTCATCATCGTCGTCGTCTCACCATCGTCTTCGTCATCGGCACCCAGCAGCAACACTGCGCAGAAGTGAACCACTCCGGGAGAATATACAACAAACACAGGTATTCAATGGAATAACCATATGATGAGTGGCGAAGAAGGCCAGAACTTATATAACAACTTACTACCATTGCACACTCTTTAGTTCCAAGACGACCTTAGAACGGTCAAGATCGCACCAGATCTTCACCATCTGAAAAGAAGTATCAAGCAAAGTGAACATTTCACAATTTTGTGTGTTTCATTCTCTGCCAGCATCTTCTCATAGACACTAGGCGCTTTTTTCTCATTATCTTGCGTTCCTGCGGAACTCACACAGTTCTTATTTACGGTACAATCTTCACAATCCAACTAAGAAGTTTGTCCTCTCTCCATTTTGGGATCAAATAGATAAAAAAACACCCGAAGAATCAACAAAAAGGTGATTAAGTGCTTGAAACCCGCGGGAGGACTCAGAATAAAAAAAAACGTTGGATTTTTGTAATAAAATAAGAAAAAGTTTGTTTGGTGTGTGCCTAAAGTCAACAATGCTCAAGTGACTCTCTTTCAAACTATTGAGGACATTATTAACAATAAAAATAAAACGAGTGACAAAAAAGTAAAGCACTTAAATAAGCGCAAAATTCCCGATCCTCCCCCCGTTCTTAGAACATCCGGTGTGAAGGAAGGATTTTTTTATTTGAAAAAAAAATTCTTCTTCTACAAATCATCTGAAGCAGGTGTCTTTCCAATCTATCACCAACACACACCTTCATTATTATAATCTTGCGCGGACGACTCTGTGAGCCGAGGACTCAGGGTGTCGATTTATACGAATTACAGTAAAACAGTTAAGCGTCAAACGGAAATCTGCGCACGGAAAACAGGTAAGGTAGAATTTTAAAAATGTGTAGAGAAACATGTTTTTCTGAAGTATATATCTTTTCTTCGCGTCTCATCTCTCCCCCCGTTTGGAGGAGATTAACGATTGTCTCTACACCATTTCTTCTCCTATATACACCCATATTCTATTTTTCTCCTCAACTTCCAACCCATCCCGCGCGACAAAGAACGCAGGTGCGGAAGACACTGATGCGAGATTCCACATTTAGAATTTTTGTGGTTTTCTACGAAATTTTTGGCCATTTCTACCGCAGAGAATAAAAAAATCGTCCATTCTTTTCACACACCATCGCCAAAAATGCCTTAAAACCATTTCGGTGGGTTTTGTGAAATCAAATAAAAATCGCGAAAAAAAAGTTGTAGGCGAACAACCTGCGTCGATTCGTCTCGCGAAAGGTGGATTATACAGTGCCTTTTTTCACACATTTTCAAATAACACCTCGCACGGGTTCTTACATGGCCCAAAGTCACCGTATGCGCGGCTTATGGTATGCGCAGAGGTGAAAATAAGAAGGAGAAGTACGAAAAAAAAGAAGATGTGTGTGCTTCCTTGATACAAATTCTTCTCATTGTTGAATTGATCGCTTCTTTTGTGATCTTCTGACCATTTATTTTAAATGTCCATTGGCCCCGTGCGTCGACAATCCCCCAAAACACCTCATCCGTTTTTCTTCCGTTAACACCATTTACTCGCGCCATTCACTTGCCGATGATCCCGGTCATCCATCATCATTTTTTTCCGCACACACAAAATGGATTTTTATCAATTAAACATCTCCCTTTCCCGTAATGTGCAACGTATTATATACAATCTAAAAGGTAGTAAATGTGAAATAAAATCTCCCCCTGTGTGCCTGATTGGACGTATCGTGGGTATTATATATAAGTAGCATTCCTGTGGAATGATCAAGTCCACCATCGATCTATATATAAGTGCATTTTGTGGTTACACCGATCAGCGAGTCCCTTGATCATTCGGTGTGTGATGGCATAAAAAAGAGAGCAAAACATATAGGTTGGTAATGGGAATATGATGAAAATATTTTCGCTACTTGCAATCATTGAGGTGTATAACAGAGAAATGAACGGTTATTACAATATGCGTATAGGAGAGCCAAGGGAATGTTGTGTGTACGGGGAAAATGCATTGTGAAATTGGTGAAGACAAGTGGCTGTCGGTGGATTTATCGGTAATAAGAAGTTGGAGTGCAGGAGAAGAATAAAAAAAATAAGAAAAAGAGATTCGTACAATATTGCAACAACGTCGATTCTTTCTCCCGCAACGTTTTGCAAGGTTACGCTGTTTCCAGTGCACGAGGGAAAATTGTTGCAAATTTCCACTGCAATCGACGGGAACGGGAAAACGGTACATATATATGTGAATTTTATTTACAAATTACTCGCGCAAAATCACTTTTATGCAAGAGAAAGGAATAAATTTGCACACATAAATACTATAAACCAATAATCGTGCACCATCGAGAGTTGAGAAGTTCTCTTCCCCGAAAAAATAACGTTACAACTTCTTTTTTTATTCCATCTCAACATTTCACTGTTACCGCGAGAAGATCACTCAAAATAACCCAAAGAAATGAAGATCGCATGGTGTGTGCAATGATGATCGCCCAGGTATTTTATTGATAAATTAATCGAATAGTGTAGGATATACACAGAAGAAAGAGAATCTAATAAAAAGAGAATGAAACAATATATATATTTCAATTTGTTATGTGCAAAAGAACCTTTTCTTCCTCATAATTAGAGAACCAACCATACAGACAAACGAAAAAAAACCCTCACAATTTCCTAACGATCAAGAAATAAACCGATAGTAAATGGATAAAAGATATAAAGAAAAAAAAACAGAAAAAAGAAAATTCTATTCTATCGGAATAATTTATTAATTAACAATCATAAATGTGTAAAAATAATGATTGCACATTGATGGTGAAATAAATAGAGATAAATCATTGCAGCAGCAGCAGCAGTACGTGTATGTTCCGCGTGATGGTGATGATCGAGAATAGAGATCATTTGAGAAATTATATTATTTTAGCATTACATCACACACCAAGTGGAAGTGCGAAGAAAAGAGTTTCAATCACGATTTTCTTACACTTGAGATACTTCAACATCTCTAACAGTTTTTTTTTCTTTACTTCTCTCCAACTTCTTTTGCACTCCTCTATATCTTCAGAGAGCATTCCCTTCCTACATGCACTGTGGGTACTTTACTCTCAGCTTCAATGGGTTGCCACAGAGGAGATAGTTAAAAAAAAAAAAAGAACGTCTATCCGCGCGCATTTTTCCAAATTGTAACTCCAGGAGGGAAATTTTTCAGCTAAATCCCGCGCGATCATAAATCTCGCGTGTGTATGTGAAGTTTTATAATTGAGGCCCAAACACTGTATATTAAGAGGTGGCATGATTGATATTTTCGGATCGAAGCGCACGATTTATAAGTTTGGACTCTATGAGATTGATTGAAGTTGGATGGTTCAGAAATGCTCATATATGTTGTGTATAGAATAAATTGAACCTATGGCGGAAACTATTACGGTTTTCTCACACTCAATGCTTAACTTTTAAATGCAATTAATGTTTAAAAGGACGTTATGCATGTTGTATGGAGGAATCCTCTCAAAAAAAAGAATTCTTTTTCTTAACATTTTTTAGGGTGAGAAAAGAGATTTTCTTTTTTTTATCTCAAATTGTAAATTTCTTCTAATATTGTCAACATAATGCCCTTTGAATACTTTTCATTTTGATTGTTATAAATGATTTTCTTTCTCATGTTCTCTTCAATATTCCCAAGAAGAAATTAATTTCATTGATTCTCTGATGGTCCCACGAAATGCAAAAAAAATCTTAAAATTCTTTGCAAAGTTAACAAATTCAAATAAAGAAAGATATTTGAAAAGAAAATTAAGAAGAAAACGTAAAGAAAAATTTTCCATTTTGACGACCATCACTGTGATCAAATGCACATGTTTTTCTTCACGAATACAAAAGCGAAAAGAAGATGAGGAATTCCTCCCTCCCCCAAGGGCATCCGTGGTAAATACATTTTCATAAAAGAACATCCTTTAAGCAAAAATATTATCGTTTATATAAAGTAGACTAAAAATAGAGAAAGATTTCAATTCAGCAAACGACGAACCCCATTAAATCCTAATTTATTGAATCGCTTTGCTGTCGATTCTCTCAGTTCGCCATCCACCCGTATTTATATGGGCTCTTTTGAAAAGCGAAAAGATGAAGAAGGTACAGGAAAAAAGTGCATATAATGTAGGTTTTCTTCGGCAAGACCACTGTGTGGATGCTTTTATGGGATAAATTGATGACAAATACTAGTGGCAAAAATAATTAGCATTACTGGTTTTATAAGCCAATGGTATTCCCATTGTGCCAAACTATAAGACAAACAATTGTATATATTGCCGAGGGAGAGAACCATGAGAGAGAGGGATTGAGGGAAAAAATAAAAGAAGAAAACAGTCAACAATTTAGTGTCTAGAATATTGCCAAGAATCGCACTTTATTTTGCAACCGCACATCTCACTGACTGAGACATACTTTTTTATTGACTCGCCAGTTTTTTACTTGCGTGGATGCCCCAGTCAATTGACGATTGGATTTTTATTGATCAAGTGTCACTGTACACAACAAACCTAATACACCATTAAATTAATTAACTGCTACATAACCGTAAATCAAAATCACTTACTCGTGTCTCACACACCGCGAGTTTTACCTTTGGGAGGGAAGTCGTAAGAAAAAGTATCGCGCGGGGAGTGGCGTGAGGAGAGCGAGAGAAAAAAAATACGAAGACGACGTGAGGTGGCTCAAAAGACAGTGTTGAGGTAATTTGCATATAATTTGTCGTCAATTACAATTGCGCGGAATAAATTGACGATCTTCGGAAACTAGTTACCTATAGCCGTGTTCCATATTCCTTCCAAGTATTTATCCAACACACGAACACCATACACGTGTTGGGGAAGCCAACCCAATTGCCCAAGTGCGTAAAAAGAGCTATTTGTGTCATCACAGCTGCCGAAAAATGATCAATTTGCATACCCATGCGCCGCGCTACCTAGTTATGCTTTTAATTGACTACCATTGCGGCAATGTGACAAGCCGTGGAAGCAGCAACGGCGCAATGGGATAAGCGGCCTATGCGCCAGTGCGCGATGATCAACCATCGTGAGTTAGCGAAAAGCAAAATGATGCGGCGTACCAAATCATTATATATGGCAGCACTCTCTACGGGATGAAAAGACATCGTATTGTGGCAATGGAAAGGATATGGAGGGAATAAAAGCATAATAAAAGGTGAAATAATTTCAAATGCAATGATTTCCTTTTTGCAATTGCTGACCGGGTTACTGGCGCGACTTCTGTGTGAACGCGCGCGCGCGGAGATCACAAACGATCCCAAAGCATCGTCGTCGATCACCAAGAACGGTGCTCAATTGCAACTTCACCGCATATAAAAGAGTCGGTAAGAAGGAGGAATTATTTATAGTTTGAGCAACGCGAATTTACTGTATACTGACCTTGATTCGTGTATTATTTTGTGTTATCGCGGAATATTGTTTAGAGAAAGAGAGAAAGACGTTCGTTTTTTTTGTCGTTTATTAGAGAAGCATCGCACCAATCCCCCAAAGAACCATCATCCAACACATAGTGTTGCTGCTCTATACAAAATACATAACATCATCTTCCTCCTTTTTGCCACAAGAACACTCTGTGTGCGCGCCGAGGAATCAAAAGTCTCACTCGTCCGCATTGAATCATCATTCACACAAGTCCCACTTGTCTCAACACACAACACCATAACACCATAAGAAAGTTAACAGAAATTGTCGCTTCAAATTGGGTTATCACGATTTATTTGCTTATTTTATTTTATATCGTATTGTACACCAAGCATTTGGTGAAAAATATATACGGTGGAATCCCTTATAAAGCTTATAAGAACGGAAGCCGTGAGTATCGTCGCGCTTCATTGGCAAATTCCATTGGTAAAAGTTGCAAATTTAAGTGAATTTTATTTAAATTCCGTGACTTTTGACGCATCTATAGACACATTTAACCCACTGCACTTCGTTCTGAATTTATAGCATTCTACTTCTATATGTATAATGTAGTGTAAAAACCATGAGATTTAGGTCTCTTCTCCATCTACAATTTCCCTCCGAGTGTCATTTTAACTATTTTCTAAAATAAGTAAGTATATAATGCTGAGTAATTGCTATTTGTATCACTACATTACTTTACTCAATTTGAACATCTACCATTTTACAGTTGGGGCGGAAAAGTTTAGGGACTAGTGAGAGAAATATATTGAAGGAGAAAATTTTCTCTCTTTTAAATCCAAAAAGACTTTCAATTTTTCTAAGCCACACCCCTATTTTAATTAATTTTCTTATAAAATACATGAAGCATACGCGTCATGTAATTCAAATGAAAAAAAAATCATCAATCAAACACAAAAGCATTTATTTTATGAATTTCAAGGAAAACTGAGATACAATGGAGGCGTGGTTTTGTTAATAAAAGAAAGAAAAAATATGTTCCAATAATTTTGTCATGTAGTGTAAATCAGCGGCTCTCTGGCAAAACGTACAACACGTCGTGCAATGAAAAGTATGAGCGTTGGAGCATTTTCTCTGAAAACGATATAATGCACTTCTTGGTCATTTGGTATGATAGACCCCTCATAGCAACACCATCATTGTCATCATCACCCCGAGATTCCTTTAAGTGACTTCGCTGGCGTCCTTGAGTGTGCAGAAAATCATCAGTATGTGCTTTGAATGAGCAGCAAAAAAATCCCGCACGTTCAACTAAAGCTCTCTTGCATGTCTCATATAACATCGCGCGGGTAACATCTTATCGCTTCTCACCTTGATGGTGATCAACGGCAGTATAAGAGAGACTCATCACCTTAGCCGCGGAGTGCATCTCACAGACATATATAGATGGGATTATTGGTGCAATTATAAGACATTACTCCTTGCATTATTAAAATTAAAATTCATAAAAATGTGTGGTAATGAAGTAGAGGAAAATTAAGAGAGAAAAAAATGAAGGAAAATATTCTCTATAGCGCATCCCTCGCAGCTTTACGATGGTTGCATCTCACAAATGGGATGCACATGATCTCATAAAAGTGTAACAGACAAAATAAAGTGCTCTCTTTGGCTTCTTTTGCTGCATCCGCAGTGCATGAATTCCAAGCAATATGGGATGGGGGGACGTCTATATAATAAGAACTTTTTTATGTTGTTCACAATTCATTTTAAAAGTTGCAATTTTCAACTTGTTCAAAACCATTTTCTTCAATTACGTGACAGTGATTTCATGTAATTTGACCATAAAGTTGCGCACACAAAAAAAAAGCTCACTGAAATATATATTTTGTAGGTATATGTATACTGTGACACACTCCATCTATTCCATATGATTTTCCTTCTTGTGCATCTTATGCGCACACATAGTCGTGCATAAAATCCCACAATAAATTTTCATCTCTGCACCTCATTGTTATTCTCCGGAGCGAACCCCCTTTCATTTTCACGCAAAAAAATTAGCATTAATGTATCAATCAATGCATCGTAGACCGTGATTAATTGACTTATCATGATTTGAAACATACGCAAGACCACCTTCTTTATGAAAACTTATGATAAAGATGAGTGATTTCCCGTGGAAGTTGGGCATATAATTCTATTACAAAATCATCGGGGAACAATTTTATTTCACTCTCAGCAATAATTCTTAAGGTTAAATCATAGGGGGGAGACGACCAAGAATGTGGATAAGAACTTTTATGTTTAGAAAATTCCTTTTGCGGCCTTTAGAAGTGCATCCATTTTGCGCGAGTAAAAAAATAATATAGTCCTGTTTTATGGGTATGGTGCGCAGATACGAGTCTACTGTCTGCCTGGGCATGAGGCAAGGCTGTGAGCCCTCCCAGCTAGACGAACACCATGACAGGAGAGGAGAAAAAAAAAGAGAAATAGACTCTGGATGAGATAAAAACTTACCACCTCTGTGAGTTTTGTAGCGCGGTCTAATTTTAAATGATTTATTGGATTTTTAGCATACGTGCAGGAATGAAAAATTGGTAGAAATTTTTGAAGCAAAACAACTACGATATAAACCCACATGAAATTTTTTTTGTGGAGACAAATCACTTTCTTTTTGATTATTTAAAAAAATTCTAAATATTTTCTTTTTCGATTTTTCTTTAATACAGAATTTTGAATGTTTTGGGGATTTGAATATTTAAATAATTGGCTTCAATTAATTTTACTTCAGGCTCAAAATAGCTTTTTAAAGAAAATTCTTTTCTTATTCAAAATCAAATAGCCAATTTACCTAATTTTTAATTTTTCTTTCGAAATCTTCCATTTAACCTTTGGAATGCGGAGGCCTTGGAGGTTACGTAGAATGCGAAGGTGGGGTCGTTGAACGACCCCAAAAAGAAGGCCAATTTTCTCCCAAATTATACAACCTGGAGTTGTCGGGTTAGTGCCTATAGATTCCTTATATAGTCCTCTTGCCCCTTGCATCACAAATTCGCCACCCGGAAACACGTAGAAGAAGATATTAGGGAAAAACATTTTTCACTCATTTTTCACAATTTCTTCTTGTGAAATTTGCTAAGAAAGTTAACCCCAACTGCTATTTTTTTTAACTCTTCCCCACGTTCCCCTCACTTCCCGCAACGTGATACATGGCAATATTTCTCGAATATTCTTTATTGTTTTGCACATTTCCATGCTTCTAATTATGTTTTATGTTGTTTATGCTCTAAGAAATTTTCCGCAGAATGACCGTTACACCAATTTTTGAATTCCCTTCATCTACATTTTTCTTAATAACTTTTCTTGTGGTGGTCGGATTGAGCTGAAATTTTTACACAACCTCCTCAGATAACCAGGGAAATTATTTCCAAAAGATGGGAACGCTATCTTTTATATTTATTGAGTTATAGCACGAAATATAGCGCTGGGGTCGTTCAACGACCCCGCTCCGCATTCCAAGGGTTAAAGAACGATATAGAATGCACAAAACATTAAATCTTCAATAAGTCACCAACGACAAAGCCCATAATAGATTGATAGCCTTAATCCTGGGATTTATTGTCAAGCTCAATCAGCAAAGACGAAAGAAAAGTCTTGCATTCCAACATGTCCCAAAAGCATCGTGTAGTTCCACTTATTCGCGTCAAAAATTCGTTGATATTCGAACCGTGTGGCAACGAAATGAATACCTTCCCACGCAAATTGATTGGCGCTATATGCGGCATTCGTATTGAGCCAGCAACGATTGAAATCACATGCAAAAGTTATGGTTTTCTAATGAAAGTAAATGTGTGACACATATATATTTTCTTGGACACGAAGTAGAAGTGAATCTCACGGATGATGGGCTGTGTACAGCTAAAATGGCATAGGCGTTGTAAATTAAAATATCTTCCCGATGCCCAGTGCTCGCATTGGAGGATGGTGGTAAAGACCATCCCAAGTGAGGAAAAACCATTTTATAAATCAGTAATTTTGCCATAAATAAATGATGAAGATGCTTTTCTACGCGATGCTATTGCAGAAGCCAATGGGTGTTTAATAAAACTTGCCTTTTTTCATCTTCGCTTACTCAACTCTCATCTACTTGTGATGTTTAGTTGCCTTTAGATCAAAAGGGATATGGGGTATCCCATTTGCCATAAAATATTGCATCTCCGGAAATTAATTTAAATTGACCTATTTGACGATTTACGCCTGTTACTTGCAAACACAGTTAGAGAATCGATAAATAATGATCGAGAAAATATAACTTCAACCGCCTCCTGATTGCATATAGACACATATTTTTGCACACATATGCTGGCCTCCTATGCCACTAACAAGAAGCTCTAAAGGGGCACACACATATTATGTACCTATTATCTCTCTCTCTTTCTCTCGGAAGAAGCCAAATGGTGGAGCTTTAAGAAGAAGAAGAAGAAAAAAAGCCAGGGAAAAGTAGCTGAGTCTTCAGCTTGTAGCAATGCGTAATTTATAGCTTCTTAGCCTGGTGGCTGACATTGGGAAAGATTGTGAAGAACCGATTGGGAATATATGTGTGCAATTGCTCATAGTCCAGAAATCGATGCATCCGGCCTTCATGAATTTCTTCATCTTCACGTCTTTTCTCTTCTCAATTGCCCTTTCTCTCTCTCGCGCGCGCGGACTCGCGGTGTTTCTTCTGCACATCATTTTTGCAGATTAATGTTCACAAATGCTCACGCCAAAAGCTATGACAATGCAAATGGTTGGTGTAGCAAAAATGAAATATCAAGAACTGAAATCCAATTTCCGTATCCCGTATTTTGCACAACCATTCCTCTGACACCTACATTGAGCACAATTAATTGGATTGTAGGTAACTATCATCGAACTTTGACACCTGTCTATGCTGCTGCTGCTGCTGCAACTGCGATATACTCATCTTCATATCAGAACTGAAGCAAAGAGAATAAATTCTTTGGGAATTTTGCAACAATCCATACACACACACGGTGTGTCTTCTTTGGCGGTGATGTTGCACCCAGCAAGAGAGACGATGCACGGAGGCATTGCATGCCTGTAATGTATAACTTATGTCCGTAAATTAATAATAATCGACAATTCCATTGAGTCAGATGGTTAAAAAGCAAACTTATTACCCTAACACCTTTTCACCATAAACATCCATCAATTCCGCAGAGTGCATTGTTATTGATGGTGTTAATAGGTGCGAAGAATATTCACGGGTATAATAACTAAATTGATTGTTTTGTAATGAGTGAGCATTGTATTAATTTTATTATGTGCGTCGCATCTTCATCTATTTTACAGTTAATAGATTATCTCACCTGTATGTACGTTATACCTATACATCTTCCGCCATGGAGCACGTGTATGAGCAACCACGCAACCATTACACATTGTGATATTAATTTGTATAATTTCGGTAACTGAATCTCACCTTTTTTTTCTATTACAAATTCCCTTTCTTACCTTCAAAAAGAAGAAGAAGAAAAAAGAAGAATTTCTTATTTGAATTCTCAATTAAGGGATTTGTGAAAATTTCTTAATTTCCCCATGACATGAAATGGTACACACACGATAGTCCTCAACACAATGTACATGCATATATATGTTGAATAAGATTTCATGGAGAAATTCGTCTCAGGGGCATTTGGAATTAGTTTCTTTTTTCTCAATGAGAATTTTCTCTCACTCAATATTTCTTCCTCACGTGAATTTGTGATTAAGATTTAGAGATTCTTGCAAAAATATCATCTCATGAATATTTTTCACATTAAAAAAAATTCATTTATACACCAAATGAGAATAACAGTGTGCTGAATATTTCCGAAGTATATGATAACACATCAAATTTATAGTAGAAATTTCATAAAAGTTCTCATATTTCTCCCCCGAAAAAAAAACATGTAAGATTTTTATCTGAGAATTTTGTAGAGAGAGGAGAATTGGTCAATTCTGTTAAACTAAAACACTCCACAAAACTACTAATTACAGCGACATTTTGATGAGGAGATAAAAACCCACAAATATTTTAATGTTTCCCCATTACAAAGAGATGAAGCAACAAAGTCCAGGATTTAATATGCACACCATGGGCCAATTCAGTTGTCAAATATTCTAAAAATATATTTTTTTGTAAATTAGCTCTAAAAGAAAATATTTCGATTGATTTAATTTATATATTTTGCAAAAGAATTATTTTCCTATTTGAAAAAGAAATATCAAGTAATGAGCTTAAAGGAGATTATTCATTTCCATATAGGATAAACACATCCTTCGAGGAAACAATCTTGAACCACGTAATATTAATAAAATAAAAAAGAACAAGAAATTACCTAAAAGATTTTCCATCTTCCCATTTCAAAAAAACTTGTACAAAAATGAAAACAATGACGTCACTACTTCATTTTCTCTCTTTAAATACATGAAACATTCACGTTTATTTTAAATCGATTTTTTATTTAGAATTTTTGTATTTAATGTCATTAAGTGACCAAAAAATAGTGACGTCATTTTTACCATTTTTGGATAATTCTTTCCTAGACTATTACCAGCTGGTCCTAGTATAAAATAAAAAGTTTCTGACGATTTCTAATTCATACATCTTATTCTTATTAATTAATCGAACATTAATTTCCCATGTATAGATGAATAAACTCCTTTGTATTTCAATTTCAAAAACACCTGAATTGCCTCACATTGTAGTGAAGAATCTCAGTGTTGCATACTTATCATCAAAACAGCTGTAAAAAAGAGAATTCTTTCAGGGCATTGTAAAAGAAGGCAGTAAATTTTCGTTCTATGATCTCAAGACGTTTCATGGAGGAGATTCAATTATTTTTGGGAACCGTTTGAATAATATTAAATTATAGCATTTCATTGAATAATTCAGTGAGGCACGCCTCAATGTGTATTTAGAGAGCGCGATGAGAAAAGGTTTCAATCTGTGAGCGCCCAGTGACTGATACTTTTTTTATTACCCCACTTCAATTATTACACGATATGACTTGAATGCAATGTTGGACCCTTTTTTATAACTTATTCGCGCCACATAGCAATGGACGTCTTGGATGTGAAAGAAGACCAACCAATGTGCATGCATTTCATTCTACATAACTCCCTATACACGTCTATAATTATATATGCATCGAATGGCGCATAGATATATACCTCCTATACTATGGCGCTATATAGCGAACAACAATATTAACAAACCGCTGTGCCACAAATTAATGGCTTGAATACAGTTATACAATAGCAAAATGAAAAAAAAAGAGAGAAGTTCAAATTTGTGGGAGATACAGAACCATCTCATCAATGTGACTTTGTAAATAAAAATTTACCTAAAAAACACATTGCAAGAGAGGAAAAAGTGTAATGTGTAATTACAATATCACCCGCATTTTTTTTCTTTCTCTCATCATCACACCACACGCATACACACCTTCCACCTCTAATCATACTTTTATACCTTTAGCCTTTATTTTTTTCAATGGCGCAAAAGAAGTGAAAGAAATAATTGCAATACATAGTGGTGATGTTGGGCAGGAGGAGAGAGAGAAAAAATTAAATGTGTATGATTGTTTTGATAGTTAAGGCAAGTGTTAGAGGAAATCACAATTAACGTATCAGAAAATAGTGCTTAATATCAAACTAATCGCATGGCGAATAAATTTTGTACATCCGGAAGATATTTTTAAAGCAATTGCAAATGTGTATGATTTCTCATGAAACTTTTTTTTTTAATGATTGGCCCCCACGTAGTCATCATCTTTTGGATTTCATCTCGTGTTGGACTCTGAGCGCGCGCGCACCCAGCATTGGCCATGTCTTAAGCACACAACACTGACTCTCATAGCATATCTGCCAATTATTTTGTACTTTTATATACAACATAATAAAGGCCAGAAGAACCCAAAGAACCGATAACGGTATCATATTTTTGTGCCAAAGAAAACGCTTAGTTGGGATAATTTTCTCCCTATACCATCCATCTTCGCTTAAAATATACATACATAACTGATTCACATTTATATATTATATAGATAGATAGATATTTGATAATTCTCTCTCATATTCACGTTCAAATCGATTGGGATTAGTGAAAACAATCCTAAAAGCAATACGATAGGTGCACGAGGAAGATGATACTCCGAAAAACACCCTGATGATTGCAATAAATTAACACCACGAAAGTTACTTTCTGCGGTACATGTACCTTCCTTTTCCGCCATTCCACACACCGCAAAGCAAAAATCATGCGAATATTGCTTCATCGATGAGTTATAATAATCCGTATATATGTACATATATACAGAGTGAGAGCCTTTCCCGTGTTGCAAAAGTGATAATAAAAAGTGAATCGTGATCTAAAGATATAAAGCACCCAGAGTGTATGATTATTTCTCAACTAATAGTAGATTTATCTTTTATTCTTATTTTAAAAAGTTACAGCTAATGCTATATTTTCCTGCACCTCCGTAATTGATCTTAAACAAATAAAGGATCTCTCTTGATTTATTTTCCTTTTGGAATGCCTCGTATACCGTTCAGATTCAATTCCAATCTAAGAGTGATTTTTTAACACCAAGAATGCCCGATCATTTCATTAAAAAAATATTGATTTAATCAAACCTTTTAAGGTTCTTATCTTTCCTTCAATGCATCGTGATAAATCAACGGAGGTTTCTTATATCATAAAAATTACCTATAAGATAGAAATGATTCTCTCCGGGCATTCTTAGTGTTAAAATTTAATCGTGACTCTCTGCGTTACTTAATGAATCATTATGAATGAATGTTTTCACGTTATAAGGTACATTTTAAATTCCTTAAGAATTTGCTTTTCTTCCGTGGATTTGATATCTTTTTTTGGTAGAAAAATAAAATAAAGATTTTCACTGACTAAGCCACTTTTATATCTGTAGAGTTTAACCCCCCTAATATATGCCAAATCCAACAGCCCATATCCATCTATATTCTTAATAGAAATTGGAGAGGCAATTTTGCTAGCTACAACGTATTCCGTTTGATCATTTCGGTGGGAAATTTTCAATAAATTTCGCAAAGCATGTAATCGAATCCCATGGGGAGAGATAAGAACTAAAGATACACGATGAGAAAGCAAATCTTGTGGTGATTGTGCCGTAAAAGAGCCATTCGGACCAGTAAAAGCAACACACACAAAACCTCATTCATTAAATTATGGAATATATCAGCATAATTCGAAAAGTCGCACCACTAGAGAATTTCTTCGTTATACTGTATGTATATAGTTTCAATCACTCTCGTAAATTTGCCATTGGGATCTCATAGAGCGAGGCAATTGCCCTTAAATTGTACACGCGGTATTTTCCCAAGGAAATTCAAAACATCACCAATATTTTCTCAATCATACTGTGTTAATCCCGTATTTGGCTATTCAAATGAGTTCACAAGTTTTCCAGCTTTGGCATTAATTTTTTTTGTTCTTTGCAATTTCTCTTTTCCTGCGTAATCCCAAATGGTACTTCAATATCTTTTGAAGAAGAAGGAGAATTTGTGCTAAAATATTCTACAATTGCAACCAAATGCGTATACCTATTCACTAAATTACTGCCACAATAGGCGAGAGAAGTTAGTGTTGCAATACTTTGTGGTTATTACACGTAATATATTTTCAATGTAAGATGCACCCATCCCTATGAAGTGAAAAAGGTGTTGCCTCAATGGAACATAAAGCTCTCTTTCTATGCGTATACCTTTACATTACGTATAAAAGACCTTTACACGGGAGTGTTGAAAAGAATTGGTGCTAAAGGTGGATATTTCTTCCTTCTCTAAATAAAAAGATCATCAATTGCATTCAATATTTCTTGTCCATTCAAAATCAAATATTTACCCATTGAGAATTCTCTCCATGCATACAAATTGAAAAATCATCTTTGCGTAAATAGAGGGCATTATCTTTTACTTCTCTTGTTGTTTGATTTATCGCAACATAACATCTCACCCAAGACAGATTAGTAAAAGTGAATAGAAGTTGCCAAAGCATTTAAGCACCTTCTATCGCGATCGTCAGCACTAATTTGCAAAAAAAGGCAAATTAGTTTTTTCTTCTCTTCTTTAAGCATCAACGAAATGAGTTTTTTTTCTTTCATACAGTCTACCACTTGCCAACTATTTTGTGTGATGTAGCTCCTCAACAATATGGACATTCCACGAAAGTGAAGTCCAGTGCGAAAAGATCATTCCCCTCTTTAAATGTTCCCATATCATAAAACCCAAAAAAATGTTTGAAGAAAAAAAAAGAACATGCTTAAGAAATATTAAAGTTAAATTTCTGGACAATTAATATTTTATTGTGTGCACTAAGAAAAAAAAAGAAGTATCCGCGTGGATGAAAAAGTTGCAAATCGTAAATTATTTCTTTGCCGCTTTTTTTACCAAGTTCTTTTGCACTTCAGCGCCACTAACAATTCAATAATACCAGCGTTGATGTTAGTCTGACTGAGTTCTGTTTTTTTTCTCCTTATTCTAACTCATCATCTCTTCAAATCCATCCTCGCGAACCATGTGTTTTTCGGATTCCTCTTTTTTTTTGAAGCTTAGAAAATAGGAAGATCCCAGTTGGGTAAGAAAGCCAACAACAACATGAGAAGTTCTTTGAACTTTCGATTTTACCGAAATTCTCGTAAATTTATAACAAGTTTCACCGAAGCGGCGCTCAAGCAAGTGCGTGTACAATGGTCAAAAAGGCCATATCATAAAATTTTCATTTCTACGCTTTATTAACGATATAACAAGAGACTCTTCTCTTCTTTTTTTGCACACACCACATGGCTGCCGTATTAGTGTGGTAAATAAATCCCATTTAATATTTTATCACACGTTTTTAATTTCTTATAACCCCACAAGAGAGTTCTTCTGTGAGGAGCACATTGACTTCGCGCCGTGGATACTTATTAGGCTTCATTCAATACCATTTGTTGGTATATACAAAGAATACAATGAGGAGGGGCAAACAAGTGGAAAAAAACTGCCACAATTTAATTGATGATTATTTTATTTTGAACTTGAACTGCAATTGAAATTCCAATTTTACTAACGATGCTAAAACACGGGAGGAACGCGAAAAAGAAAATCCCAAGACAAAATGGGTTTGTGTATGAGCAAAAAAAGGGCGAGAATATTTCGCTTATTATTTCGCAATTCATAATTTTTCATACATAGCATGATGTATGTAGGCATCACTAAAATCGGGAGCAATCTGATGAAGCGTGGCGTGTTTGGATTCTCCCATTGGGGGTACCACACCACACAACATCGGGATGATGGGAGAACTAATAATAAAATAGAGACATCAAACTTATTGTGTTACATTGTAAGCTATAAATTTTCTCTTTTGCCCACAATAAAAACCCCCCTTGAGAGTTGGAAATGCAAAAGAAATCATCAATAAAACATGACTAGTCAGAAAATTGATAATATTTCTCGAGGCACCATCACACAGAGTAAATTTTGTAGCACAAGCAATCTTCCTTTTTAACTTAAATAATAATCACATATTTAACAAATAGCCCATCAGCACCTCTATTAATCTTTTAACTGTCACTATCTTAGGGAGAATATCAGCAGCAATATTCGCTGCTATATACTTTTATAAATTCTGTAAGGGTTCGTTTTTTTATTACTATTTAATTCTTTCCTCGCTATACTTTTTTGCCTTATGGGGGGGACTCACCAGCAACGTACAAGATGAAGACGAAAGTATATCCATCAATTCACCCATCAATATGTACCGCGATGCTCCTACTCTATAATATTATTTTAAATCAGACTACAAATCTCAAGTATACAGATGATTGAATAAAATATTGGCGCAAGAAACATGAAATTCTTAAGAAAAGTTTTTTGGACTTCGTATATGAAGTTAGAGCCCGATGCTTAGGGTTAGTTATAAAGACAAGCTTAAAAAATATTTAAAAAATAAAATATTTTCTTATAAAATAATCAGATTTTAGACATAGTCGGGATTCTCAGAATAAAGCTATGAAAATTTCTAGATATACTCCTTAGATAATTCTAAGAACGTTGGCCGATGATTTTTTATTTTTTTTGAAAAATAATTTTAAGTAATGAAAAAGATTCTTTGTGAAAACTGTCACAGCTCTAGCTTCAAAACCTAGCTAGGAAGGATTTGAACCCAGACTAGAATTTTGGGATTTTATATTAAACTTGTTTCAAAAGAATTTTTATTGAGCAATAAAAAAGTTTTCATCAAGTTCTCAGAGTCAGTCCTAAAATAGAAATTCAAATATAAATTAATTATCTAATAAATAGTTTACCTATTGGGTAATAAATTAATTATTTTACTAATTTACAAATAGATATAGATCTTATATAGATAAATGCAGAAAGTTAAACAATTTTCACGATGAAACTGTACATGGCTTCCACGAGCGACAACTTACACGTTCATTACACCTATGGGAGGTTCAGCGATGAACTCGATAAATCTCCTGTTGTAGACACATTTCTAGATATTTATCTCTGAATTACACTATCTAAAAAAAGTAACATTTCTACACTTTAAATTCCACAATTGTGAATATTTTAGCACTACCGTGGTAGAGTGAATTGGTTGTTGAACCAATATGTCAATTTGGGTGTCATGTGGTTGTGTTTTAGAGACAAAATATCTCTCTATATTGGCAATAGGGACACATCAAAGGTTACCCACGATTCTAAGGTACCCAACACATGGGGATTGGGAATATTAATATGCTCAGCAATATAGAGAGACATGCCATTTCAGGGGAATGCAGGCATTCATTAAAGTGCAACATTGTATGGAAGAAGCGATGTTCTGTTGAAATTTAAGAGAATTCTGTACCAGTGTTTTTCTTACATTTGCACGGAATTATTTTACACCTCATTCCCCTTTTGAAATTATGTCCACCATGATTGAATACACAAAGGCAAATTTCTATGTGCACACGGTTGGAGCATGAATAAATTTTAAATGGCACTTGCCGGGGAAGAGGCAAAAAGGGGGCGGCTAAATACCATTTGAGGGGGTTGGAGGAGAGAAAATTTGTATGGAAAATTTCACATTTGTTTGGAGAAGCTGACAGGAAAATTTATAATGTACATTTTATTAAACGCTCCCCATGTCCCCCTAATGGTATAAAAGAATCCCATCATTATTGTAATATCGACTATCTTTTACATGCACACACCATCGTCTTGTGCACTTGTTGTGTCCAAACTAGCATATTACACTAATATATTCTAGGTACCTGTGTGTGTATATGTTCTATTTTATAGGTACATAACATACATAGTATTCCCAATGATCGGGACTCCGTCGAGGTCTTGTAGAAAGGTAAAATTTGCATGAAAAAGTAAATATGTGACTTCTCACTCCATTGTTATACCTATACAGTAATGACCAAAGGAATTCCGTTAGGCATAGAAATTATGCTCTGTAAAAGATATATAGAAGAAAAAAACGGCGCATAAAACACAAATCCCGCGCAGTGTAGCAGGTTCACGTCATAAGGGGACTTGCGTGGACGATGGTTGGTGTGTATAGAATGAGATTGAGAGTGGAAAGGATTATAATGCGTGAATAACAATTAATTTTCATGGGATATAGTTTATTGAATGTTGTGCAAACGCGGGAAAACCCACAATTATGCCCCGCACTGGACATTATCCCATTGGCATTATCGATGGGTACACCAAGGAGCAACAAATAAATGGATGATCAATTGTAAAAGATGGTGATTATGGTGGATGAAGGTACGCGGCGAATGTGAATTGATATGTGTCCCTGAGCGATCCATTATCCATGTCAAATATTTCGACACGCGTCCATCAACCACCCAGCACCACACACTATAACATTTACGACAATCTTATCCTGTCTACTGAACGTCTTGCATACTAATTGGCTCGCCAATAGTAAGAGACCCTGATGTTAATGATGTACTCTCATGGGTAAGAGATTCCCTCTCATGATGGGAAAATATACATAGTGCTTAGTGAGTGACGGTTACGTGGTGGGGGGAGGGGAGGGAGGGAAATTGATAGTGGCTATGTTGTGGAAACTTAATACAACATTGAGGAGGGTCTATCTCCACCAAGTAAAGGTAAACATTGTAAAGGAGGTGGATGGATACAGAAATGCGCGAGCGGAGGAATAAAACAACGAAAAAAAACACGAGAGAGAATCCCGCATGGGTTTGTTGTAGGGCTTTGTACTATACCGACGGTATATATACAAATCAGAAAAATATCTGCACTTCATAGAAGAATTTCAATATTTGACATAGGTAACATGAAGGCATGTGGATCAACCATTGAAGATTGAATATTTTGATACACCATCCAAAGAACGAAGGTATAAATACTATGGGGCACACCGTGTGCTCCGATCGGTGAGATTCTTCTGGTCAAACTTAAGCCAATATCTGTGGTGGCCTCTGCCAACATATTTCCCCTTTGCGTCTTCCAAATGAATTCCATCCACGCCAATATTGGAGCGCGCGCGCTCGCCATGAGATCGACAATGAAGATGTTGTTGATATACCCCCACGACGTGGGACTTTATAGAAAATTTCAACAGAGTCACTGCTAAAATAAGGCTTCTCTCCCCTTCATTTTCTACATATACATAATATTACTTATCATTAGTAGTGCCTCATTACACCAACGAACCGAATTTAACACTTGGAGGACTCGAATTTCTAACCTCAAACTTTGAGCTTAATTTTCTACTATAGAGAAAACGTTTTTCCGGATTTTCTTTTGACAAACTTGTTGTATTTGAATCCGCCTACACATAGATGTAGAAATTATGAAGATAAGGTGGATAGATTTTAATCTATGGCGGTTTAAAAAAGTCGAATTGGCAGTGATTACCAGTAAAGTCCTCCAAGTGTTAATGATCAAACAAATCGAGATGAAATTCCTAAACCAGCTTCAAGTCAAAAACCCCTTTGAGTGCGCGCACAAAAGTCAATAACCACGAACCCGGCAACATTTTCAAATTATCATCTTCCCTTTGGTCACCACAAGCCAATGTATATAATTTGGATTTGCCAAATATGAAACAACACAACATATACACACACTAATTATGCCGTATGCGCCACGTGAAATTCAGAAGAAAAAAAAACGAAACAAATCTGATTGACAAATTACATGAAGGACCGCTTTCCCCCTATGGCGAAATAATTGAATTTCGCATATACAGGAAGAAATGACTATCAAATATTTAGCGGTATCCACATGCTGTTGCCAAATTAAAAAAAAATAAAAGAACAACCAACGAAACATTAATTAAATCCCATAGTTTGTAATTCCTTTGCCCCCAAGATGTTCTTCTACTTCACAAGACTTCAATGCTCGTAGATTCATCAATACGGCAAAACCAACATTTCCTATCACTCAGCAGTGATAGATATCACGAAATATTTCAAACCTAACTGCAAAACTTTCTCACGTGAACATTGGGTTTTGTATCTTCATCATTTGGCCCTCAGTTTGTGCCTGCAAATTATCCCTGACATCGCAAAAGTTTGCGCATCTCTCATTCTCTTAATTACTTCCTGTAGGTAGAATCATCCGCGGAAAGGTGGTTGATTACTCATATTTCTGGGCAAGATTTTCATTGGCAAGAGAAAATTCCCAGAATACGATTTTAATGACTTCCAATTACATTTCTTGGGCAAAGGTGACACCAAAAAAAGCATTCAAAATTAATTTCGGGAAGATTTCTGCAAATTACTTTAAAAAAAAAAGTTTTTTTTTGCTGAATAACTGTCTATGGGGGTTTGTTTCCGTTTTTTTCTTAAACTTCTTGCATTCTCACAGTCTATATGTAGAAAGTTTTATTTAAAAAATTCTAGTTAGAGTAGTGTAGTCAGGAAGGCTGTTTAAGTGTTCTAAATAAACCAACCTCCTTAAAAATTCGAACATTTAAAAAAAAACTTAAAAGTTTTGAATTCTAAATATATCCCATTGAATAAATTTCTAATAACGCCCCTAGTTCTACCTATATGTTCTATTTTTATACTTAAGTAATTCATTATTAACAGAAAAAGGGAATTTTATGAATTTATTAATTTGAAATAAAATATTCTTAAATTCTTGAAGTTCTTTAAAAAGTTCTTAGCATATTTACATAATTCTTGATTTTCATTATCTCCAGCATTTTTGAAATTCTTTATCCAAGATCCTTGCCAAGAATCCTGTCTTTTCATTAAATTATTCTCTAAAAAATTTTTTTCTTGAATTTCTCTAAAAGAAAAGAATCTTTTGCGAGCGATCCAGTTTAATATATTCTTTGGAATCTAAAATTATAATCATTCTAAAGAAGCGAATTACTCTTTTTTTAAAACATTTTTCCAATTCAACCATGTGTGTTGTAAATCGAATGTATCTCGGTCTCCGCACAACAACTCATTCAAAGTCAGTTTACGCATTTTGGAGTTTTACTTATCACAAAATTAAAACACAATATAAATATTTATTTTTCCAATTAGCTTAATTAAGTTCTACGGGTTCTAATAAATTTTTATTTCTCTAGAGAAATCATTAAAGAATAAAATACTAAATATTTATACGGCAAGATTTTGATGCAAAACAATCCCTCTCATTGCTTTTAAATGCATGAAATTCCAAATTTTAGATACATTTTTAACCCAATTCGATTAGAGAATTCATTTCGTGAGATACATCACCAAGTTTGATCGGAAGCATCTCATGGCGCACGGTTTTAAGCGGTATTTGGAGCAAAGATTTGCCACATCTCTGTAGCAAATTACTCAACACACCAACCCCCGCGTGTTTGGGTGTATCGCACCGCTGGAGAAATGTACATTTTTGTCGTGTGTCGTATTGGGGAGATGCATAGAATTATGTATGTACACATAATATATTATTGATGTCGTGAGCTAGAGATCACTTGTAGAGATTGGGGGTGACCGATGACATTTTCACTGTGTGCTGTGCCAGCATGCTAACTACAAAAGCTGCCGCTCCAGTGGCTCCATCCACCCATCTCTTCCTTCGCAACATATACATACATATATGTTGCTTTGAGAGATCAACAGGCTGACCATTTTCTCGATGGTGAAGTTCTGGTGGCCACTGCTGCGATTTCATTGTCATCGCGATTGTTGGGGCTCTTTCTCTCTCTCCACAACAAATCTAACACGCGGCGGAATTTGAACTCTCTTGTGCTACTCTATCGCGATAGAATAATGTTTTGCCACCTTTCACACAGTTCCATATGCACCCTCCCCCCCTCTCATTCCTATGTATACGCGGGTATCCCGAAGACTAACTAATCAGAAAGGTAAAATTCTGCACACAATGCAGTTTGTGCGGGAGAGAGAAAAAAGGTGGCTGAATGATAGTGCCATTTAGTTCGTGTTACACAAAATGAAAATGTCTATTTTATTAGGTGAGAAATACTCTGTTTTAGTACTCGTTTGCACCCATTGCAGAATAATTTGGTCGCAACATAATTCAAAGAAAAAAAATAACGACTTAGACACACATTTAATTAATGTGTTCAAAATTGACTTTTTGATACCGCACATAGTCGCTCTGCTAGAAGCTATATAGCTTCCAATGTAAGCAAATTCGCGTTCCAATCCCAGAAGTGCAAACAAATAAGTGGGTACACGATATATGTATACACATAAGTATAAGAGAGAACATTTTGTGTTACAATATAGTATAGTATCAGATAATTGAATTCTACTTTGCAAATAGCAGAAAATAGTGTTACTGAAACGAATTTTCTCCATCCATGGCATTGCTGTGTTTGTATATATGATGGCAAAAGAAAGTGGTATTTCTTTGAGGCACGACAAACTTCTTAATTCTATATTACCATTAAATAGGACACCACTTATACCAAGCATGGTGCTGCTATCATGACTCAACTTCACAGTGTACAGACAACTCATAGCCATTAGAATTGACTTTTTCTCACTCTCACCCAGTCTTTTCCCTGCCACCTATGACACCTCTCTTTTCTTCACTCCAATGCAATTTTTCCTCCAACACCAGGCAACAAATAAATTGCAATATAGTGGATTCCATTTGGAGTTAGATTGTAGTGCAATCACCAATTAAAGTGGCTTGAAAAGTCAATTTCTTTTCAATTAATTAACCACCCCCGCACGCTTTTAATTCACTTCATTAGAATATTAGGTAAGAACCCCAACATCTATGGGTGGCTATCATGCTTTACTTCTACTGAATACTAGCCTATACACCTTTATATTGTTTGCTAACCCAGGCCACTTTGAAACGTGTGTCGCGTGTGAGAAATACTCGTAAATCTCCCTTGGTTTCACCTTAAACCAAAAAGTATACTACATAGTACCTTCTTATTAACTTCCCTCCTCATTTGGTGGAGAGAGACCCCAATGACTCTGTCTGTATATGTATGACATAATTTTGCCAACATAATGCGTGACAATGTGCATAACAATAGATATAAAAGAAACATATTGTTAGCACAAATCGAGTTTTATAGGACACTCAAAAGAATCTCTCTCTCTTACTTCTTCTCCTCAGCCACATCGTCTAGGTTTGGTGTGTTTTCACTTTAAGACATTTGAGTGAATCTTATGTGCAACCTCCATTTATGTGGCATACCTTTGGGTAATTTTGTGCGCGCGTACAAAAAAGCAAATCACACACATGTAGTATGGAGAAAAAGCCCAACCGCGTACGTCCCTATTTTGAACCATTAATAGAAGATTTCCACGCGAAATTGGGCCGCGAGAGACGTTTGAAATTGTTATGGGTGGGAAAAGAAGGTTTCTTTTTCTATTTTCTTAAACAGTGGCTGTTGGGGGATTGATGGACTCTCTCTCTCTCGAGTATTGCGCGCAAATCCAAAAGCCCATATCAGTGGTATATGCACAAAAAGATGGTAAAGTTCCCCACATTTTGCACAAAACAACTTGACTTGTGAATAGCCTGTGCGATCGTTCCAACACGAAAGGTGCATTAATTTCAACAATCACTTCACTTACACACGATTTAGCAACAAAATAATGTTGACGAAGGTGAATTCTCCCCTTCAATGCTATGGGATATCAATCTTCTAGAACATTTTCCTTCTGTTTATTTACTATGCACTTCCATTGTCTCTCATCTGTGTAGTTCCTGGGATCCCAATGTGGCGTAGCACTCCACCGTGCCCACTCAAGGAATGTTTGCTTATTCTTCTTCTTATTCTTTCCCCCCTCCCCCCATCTCTCTCACACTATTTTGTGTGGAAAATGCACAAGGAAATAAGATTTGTGGGGTATTAGAGACATGTTGTTTAACTTTTGCATGTTCTTTCTGAGGAGAGCTAAAGCATAAGTGATATCAATGGGCGATTTGATCACTATCTCTGTCAATAACCCCACCTCTCCCTTTTGAAACTGACCACAGAATTACCTGCCATTTGAGTGTTAAATGTTATCCAATATCTTCAATATAATGTGAAAGGAAAGTTATATAGGGGGTTTATCGACCTTAAGGCGTTTTTATTGAAAATATTATCCAAAAAAAAAGAAAAACCAAAATCTAATAATATTTTTTATGTAAAATTTTTAAACATTTATTCTTTGAACTTTCTTAATTAAACTATAATTAATTTGCTAATTAAATTAACAATATACATTTAAGACTAATTGACTACCAGCCCCTCAACACCTATAGAATAAATTCTCTACAATAACGAGCCCCCAGTTTTGCTCTTCTTCACTTTTTTATATCTTTCCGCTTATTTCTCTGAAAGTCCCCCCTAAGTTTACAAGCTGTAGAACAATTTGATAACAAATTAATCCGAGTCATAGAATTTTCTCAGTAGAAGTTTAGTTGAGGTAGCTTTAAAAAGAAAACCTTTTCTAAATGAATTTGCAGGAGAAAAATTCTCTGCAAGTGGTGAAAATGAAGCTCATCCCATTTGAGTTAGGCAGATGAGCATAAAATTCTCGGGTTTACTTTCCCGTGGGCACGGTTGAACGAAACATACATATAATTTTATAATAAGGGCGCACTCGAGCATCGTCATCACCATCAGCCCATATGTGGCTATCAGTTGAGAATCGAATTCTTCACGTTGCGCAAAACAGCGATACACATCGTTGTCAAGCTCTCCATGGTGTGCAATGCAATGGATTTTATTTTATATTATTTATAAAATAATTGCCTGTTGCAAATATACCGCCTTACATTTTCACAGAGAGAGAAAGAGAGAGCTTTTGTAGGTATATAGCTCGATGGTCAGTTTGCTTTGGGTATACCCTTGTTTTTTCATCACGTGCATCTTTTACCACCCTTTCAGCAGCATCCTCCCCCTCTCTCTCTCCACGAGACCATTACATGCATTTCCTTTTCCGTCATACACCATTGAATCAATTTTTTTTCTTCTCTTCTTATTTATTCCTTCCACCATGAGGTTGACTCAGTGGTATGGTATATTGCACTTTTAGTCGATATACTTTTGTTTCCACTCATTTTTTTTCTTTCTTTTCCTTTCTGCCCATTCCATGGTGTCCTCCCCGACATCTTCGTGCACTTATTGTCATTTGGAATTTCTTTGGCAATGCAACCACATCTCCTCATGGGTGATTCAGAAACATATTACACCACCCATATGCTACCCGAACTCAGCTACGCTCGTATTTGTGTTTAGTGACTTTTCTAGTATTTTAAATTGATACAACTCCCGCGAGATCCACGTCCTAGATGCCTGATACCATTTCAGCTGGGGACTGTTGAATCTTTTTTTCTTTTTTTTTTCATTGGTACTTCGTTATTCCCCCGTGTGTACGTGGTGACTAAACTCAGATTGTTTCCTTCTCCCTATTCCTTTATTTTCTCACTTCTGCTCACCCGCGCGCGCGCTCCATTCAAATATCGCACAAGATGCCATTTTGAGCGAAGAAGTTGGATGTGGTACGAAAAAAAGGGAAATTGCAGCAGCCGAAGAATGAGAGAAAATAAATAAGAAAATCGCGTACGTGAAAGAGTCTCCACGATTCACAAAACAGACCACAAATTTCCAAAGAGTCATATGGAAGAAATGTATGACCAACAATGCATTTATGCTACTAAATAATCTCGCCTTTTTGCTTTCCCCACCCACTTTTTCCACTCCAAACAATATGCCCTCAATCTCACCTTAAAACTGCCATCAGGCTAAAAATTTTCTAATGATCTAATGAATATGCAAATGCCGATGGATAGATAACCCGCACACTCTAGGCAAGAGACACAGAGAGAATAAGAGAGACTCTTGAGGAGTAATTGAGTGTGGTGTCACTTGGGATGAAAAGTTGAGACCATCATCAACCTCTTGCTACTGTGTGGAGGATGTTGGGTAAAAAAATACTAAATATCTCTCTAACTCTATGGTACTTAGATCTTTATGAAGTTTCAACATACATGTTTAATTGCACATGCTTAAGACATAAGACTTAATTAGATTAAAATTTTAAAAAATTAATTGATTTTCATTCGAATTTCTAATATTTATTGCTTTTAAAAAAGAATTAGGAAGTTTTTCCTCAAGACAACCAAATAGAAAGAAATTTGTCATATAGAAAAGAGTAATGTGATGCACAAAAGCCCTTCATGGATGCTGTGCGGTGTGATGCAATTGGATTGAAGTTGATGATGAAGCTTCAACCATTCTTTTTTTTTAACTTTTTTGCATCACACACTATATAGTAACTTCCACCATACTGACCGACAAGCCATCATCATCGGATTCTATGAAAATGAAAGAGTAAATTGAATCAATTCAATCAAACTTGAGTGCAACTGTGCACAAGCTACCAGAATTGCGCCCAAGAGACCCATTGGTTGAGACGACGAGCTAACTGCCAAGGTGGAAGAAGTAGAAGCATACAAAAAAAATGATGAAAGAGAAAAAGTCGAACCAAATAAGACGAGAACAAAACATTCATCTCGATAATCAAGCAGTGTTTCTGCCGGTGAAGAAGAAATTCTGCACAGCATTAACACACGTGCATTACATACAAATTTACACTATAAAATTGATGGAATGCATTTGATTACTGTACACGCCATTCAATTGGTTCAATATAATATTCCTATTTGCACGTCAATCGCTGTTCACAGTTGTACCGATATATACCGCATATGCACACCTTATGTCGAAGACTCTAATCCGCATCTCCGCATTGAAAAGAAATCCTTTTTGCTTCGTTATCTCGTCCACGTCGTGTCTTTTTTTGTGTGTCTTCACCATCGTGTCCCGCCACCACAGTCTATCGTTGGATAACAATGGGTCATGAATCAATGTCTAATTACTGAAATTACTTCCTCATCCCCTTGTATAGAGAGCTCCCACCAATAGGGTGACATTGAAAAATTCCTTAGGTGAGAAAAAATTATTTTATAAGACAAATTACGTGCCATTGATTGATATCTCATGGAATCTTCGCATTTTTTCTCCTTTGGCTCTCTCTCTCTCTCTCTCTCTCTCTATGGCAAAATATGTCATGATGCGTCTCATGGAGTCTATGCATACATTGTGTATCATACGTATGCATTCAATGTTGTGATATCCCATGAAGCCATTTAATTGATTTTCTCACATCGTCAACAATGTCCATATCTACTTATCTCGCAATCACATCCATCAATCCTTTTTTTTTTCTTCACAAAATCCCCCCTATATATCCGTTGAAAGCTATTAAACAATTTAATTCTGCAGCAATTGCAATTATATGAAATTCATCCTCAAACATCCTTCAATTTTTTCATCATTCTTCTTTTGTTCTTTTTTTCCGTTTCATGACTTATTGGCATCCCTGAAAAGCACAGAAAAGGGTATATAAAATGCAGCGATCACAACTGGTGCATGTTTTACTTGCCGCCTCAGTCGCCATGATTCTCACTTCAACCTCAACAATGGGACAACAGTCATCTTCATATAAAAAGCGACTATCTAGAACAGAAATGCCTATTGTGCAAGCAGCTAATGCACCATTAAGTGATAATATTGCGACAGCAAGTGGCTCAGAGCCAGCAGTCCAAACAATTAAGGCGCCAGAAGGGGAGAGTAGCAGCAGTAGCACAGCAGATACGAGGCCAAGTGATACGACGGGACAAGATGAGTCCGATGAGAGTGACACCTCCATTGAGGATGAGTGTGATCCCGATATGATCGGTTTTGAGATTATCACAGGGTAAGAAAAAATCATACATAATGCATAAAAAACTAATGTGGACACAAAGTTAATTTATTGATACGCAAAAAATGTCTAAACAGGACTGAATTGTCTTAATGAGACTCAAATATACATTTTTTTTACCTAATCTTGGCGATAAAATACACATAAAAGAAGCTGCGAAAATTATACATAATTATGGAAACGATTCTGATAAAAATCTTTTCTTTTCTAAGAACTGTAAAATTTTTGTAAGATTTTAACAGATGGTGTTTTTAAATACAAAGAATTTATTGTTCTAGAAAACATTCAGAAAGATCTTTAAAGATCATTGGAAAAGCAATTTTCCTTCATAACCCCGATTTAAGAAAGAAATAAAATGTTAAAATCTTGTAAGATTTTTCCCAGAATACCAAAAATCTTATGACTGACAAATTGTAAGGAAAGATAATTAAAGATTTATATCAGAATCTATCCCATAATTATCTTTTGGTAAAGTATTAAACGATTGATTTGAGAGCTTAAAATTCTTTCAGAATTAAGCTTTAGTTTTTATGTAAATTTAATAAGTCTTTTGCTTCTTTATAAAGATTTTTTTTCAAAAAAAATCCCTAAAATATTTTCAATCAACTAAAAAAAAAGCAACAAGAGGAAAAATTCCCTTCAAGTAATTCCTAAAATATCTCTCGAAGATTTAACACATAAAATGTGTGTGGTGTATAAGGAAAAGATATTCCCAAAGATTGATCAATCTCACCAAAGAGAGAGAGATGGCTCCTTTCTCACAGCAGCAGCACGTTGTAATGGGCGGGATACGGGGGGTATACACATTAATAAATATCCACCCCGTATGCCTCTTAATGTACACACACAATCAATTAAAAAGAATTATCTATTTGCAGGTATGTTTTCTCAGCACCGGGAAAACTCTTAGATTCCATACCAGGCACTTTAATGTTCACCGATTGCCTGGAGGCGTGCCAATCTAATGACTCCTGCAACTCTGTGAATTATGAAACCGGACTTTGTGTACTCTTTGCCTCCACTGCTGATAAACTACCAGGTATTGGCTGCCATCCTCCCCATACATTCGCTCTTCCAATAATTTAGAAAATTTAATTAAGTTTTTAGCAAAAAACATTAATTTGCCCTTTTTTCCATCTTTAATTTTTTTTTCGTTGTTGTGTTTCTTCCTCCACTTGGGGACCTACCGCAAATGTTGGGTGTTTGTTGTCTCCGCGTTGTTCCCACCCTTCGGTGCATGACCCCCCCACACCACCCAATGGCTGTCGACAATCAATGGAACTATCGCTTGGGATGTATCAGGAGCACTGGCCAAATCGCAATTTCCCGTTTTCACCATCTACGCTCAAAAGTCATGTCTAGCCATACGTCCGTGCGCTCGTGCCTGGTGCATCGACAGAGTACAAGCCTACAAATTAGTGGGATACGTTAAACGATCAGCACAGGCAGCTTCTAGGCGCGACTGCCTGGAGATGTGCCTCGGTGAGACGGACTTCACATGCCGGTAAGTCTTTTTTCTTGCCTATTCCTCTAACCCCCATCCCACAATATTACGATGGGTGAGAAGACGCACTTTGTGAGTAGTTGAAGATAGGAGGGAAGATCTTCCTCTCCTGTGTCTTCTTTTATTATCTTTCGGAAAGAGCAGGCCCGGCAACACATCTCTAATAAAAGATGTGCTCTTTGGCATTAATGTGAAGAGATAGTTGGGATGGAAGAGCACACATAAATCCACACCGTGAAGCCAACTTCCCTTTTGCAAAAATGAAAATTGATTCCTACATAGGTATGGCATTGCAGCAGCTAAATCGCACGGATGCCATGGGTAAAACGGCACAAGAGTTTCCGCAATTTCCACCCAAAGAGAAGAAAGAAGACATTCAGCCTATATTGCTAAATATAATGGTCAAACAACTTGTCTAAGCTAATAGAGAGAAATTTATTATTCACAAGAGCTCTCTCTCACTATCTACCTATGCCCATTTACCTTTTTGCACATCACACACATTTCTTGCATATGTTAATACCGCGCGCGACCCAATGTGCTCTATCTCGCTCTCTATGTAGTTCACGATATAGATTGCCCGAATAATTAATTTCAATTGTTTATGTTCCAACAAGAGTGGTACACACAACACACTGTCCAAACACCACACATTGAGCTATATGACGGATGTGTGGCTCTTCCCCCCTTTGAGTACCGCCTCACTTGAGCATTATGCATTATACACCTTGAACTTGGCCCCATGCAAGAAGTATGCTACAAATATAATAATGTGTAATAATCGTTCAACTTCTCCAGCCACATATTTCCCTACATTTCTCGCCAACTCCCAGAGTTCTTATCTCTTCCACTGCTTCCTTCGCCTATATACTTGTATGCTTATGCTAACCCCCCTGTCCCTCCTTCCCATATCTCTTCTGGATTATAATTTCCTCCCGCTACTTGATCTTCCACTATAGAGAGAGCAACAAATCCAATGTTCTTTTTGTTCTCTGCGGCGAGAAGGAAAATTCTGTTACACATTGCTCGACGTCGTCGTCTTCGCAATTTGCACCGCCTTGATGTGTTAGAACATAGCAAACGAATTTAAATTAATTAACTGTACATTGAATGCTAATATAAAATTTCTGTGTGGTGTGCTCTTAATTCAGCAATGCGGAATTGTTGCAAACACGGCAAAATGCTTCTTATACCATCTCCTTCTTTTCCATCATCACAATAATTCGCGTTAAACTGTTTAATTAGATTTATAATGGAGGGAGCAAAACAACAGGGATTAGTGGAAATAAATATGTGTTACATATATGTTGTGGAGTATTTTTTTTTCATAAAATTATCTTGGGAAGCAAACACACAATTTTTGATATCTCTTCTCCTCCACATCCTCAATAAATATATAGAGCAAGCACACATTGCTTATTTTTCCTTCTTCTTTGCCTCAATATTACCTCTCTTGTGCTCTCATAAATATTGCGCGCTATAGGTGAGAGAATTTTTTATTATACTAACATACAAGAATAACTTAATTAGCACTCAAGTGAAACGATATATAGATGGTCCCTTTTATATTGCTAATTTTCATCTCTGTTTTCAAACCAAATTCGCCATACCACGATTTATATTTGAAAGAAAATATTCTTCATCGTCATCCGGGTGTGTGCCACAGCAGATTGGACACATCTCTCTTCTTAGGCGAAGGGGGTGTGTCATTTTGCAAATTAAAGAACAAAATCAATGAATCAGCGGAAAAAGCCTTTTCCAATTATCTATACCCATTTGCCCCTAAATCAAAGCTCTCTCGTACCTCTTTAATTATCTTTCACGAGTTGCAATAATTCGCACATTATAACCAGTCCAAATTTAGAGCATTAACTATACTAAACATAACTAAAAAGTCGTGAACTCTTTTTTATAGGATGTTTGAGTAATGTATGAGAAGAATTCGAAGGCATGATTAGCAATATAAATTTTCTAACACCTTTCTAATCAGAAGTGTCTGTCAAGTTTTTAATGAATCTATTACAGAGAAAAATCCTTAGGTTCAACTATTCAGAAATCGAAGAAGAAGAAAAAGGGGGTGTGCAAATAATTTGACAAAACTAGATAAGTTTTTATAGAAATTTATTAAAAGATATGAAAAAAAACATTCTTCACAACCAATTTCTAATTGAAATAACAAAGAAATACATTGAACATCGCAATCGCAAGCCCCTTGCAGAAGACCTTCCGTAGTTGAGATAGAATGTGCCATGCAATGAAGAAATCCATTTAGTATGGATGGAAGAGAATTTATATTTTGCTGATTGCATAATAGGGAGATGAGTTCATAAAATCTCACATATTTTATTCCACAAATTACTTTGCGCAGACCTTTCACTTTTCTGCACATCATAATTTTGCAAACACAATGATTTGCTACTTTTTAACTAATGCCCCAGACAGCCAGACACCCATCAACCTTGACTTCCACCGTGTGCGCCAAGAAACTTCTGCAGAAATCATTACCTACATACCGCGTCGCGTTGTTACATCTAATTTGGGGAAGCTTGGTTTAGCGCATCCGCAAAAGTGAATTGAAAATGTCGGCTGCTCTGCTCCGATGGGAGATTTCGTACCCACAAAATGAGACATGTTCGAATATCATTTCACACGCCACTTCTTGGCCTGTTTCATCTCTACACCCAGCAGCATTCAACTATATGGTCATCAACATCCAATTGCAATGCTCTTTTGTTATGCGACTCCCCACATATGTATGTAGGTATGTGATCTCAGAAAAGGGGGAGAACTGAGAGAGCAAAAAAAATTGAAGGTGGCACACAAGGTGAAGAGGCAAAAAACTCTCTGTTGCCGCGCGTCTCTTTTGAAAATGTTACAATTTTGATGAAAATTGCATCGTGCCAACATTCACTAATAAAGTGAATCACATACAATTGTGGAAGAGAATTTATCCTCTCGCGCAAACCTCCATGAGCGGGGAGATAAGTGAGCTTGACATATACAGCACACACAGGATGCAATTGTGGTTTGTTCACTGGGTTGTGCAGTGTGAGACACACCTGAATACAAAACCCAATCCTCACACCATACTCCTGTGCGAATGATTTCTCATTCTTCTTTTCCAATCCACTTGCGCACCATGAAGACCTTCCTTTTGAGGCCCTTCTGTGGCCGCGCGCATTCAGCATAATTTTTCCTGATCTGCCCCCATTCCGCCCATGACACACCACCACCGCGCTCCCTGCCCATTCGCGCGGGTAGCTACCACAATAAATGCCACAGAATTATCATCATAAATTGCCGACAATATTGTATTTCCCTTTCAAAGTTGGTCTGTGCACGGTGAAACCTCTCCGTTCATATCATTCCAACCAAGTCCAATGTGAAATTGAAAGTGACATTCAAAGGATACCCTAAGCATGCTCCTCCACACCACCTCTCTCAGCTATAACCCCAATTGTAAATCATATTCAATATAAATGAAATAATAGTCTCACCACCTCTTGGTCTCTCTCTCTCTCTTCACCATTATCATCATCCATACCCTATTTTGCAGATCTGCCAACTTTTATCGGTCTAGCGGTTTGTGTGAACTGTCTGACATGGATCGCATCACATTGGCCGGCTCCAGTGCCTTCAAGAACAGCGATGAGGCGGATTATCTTGAGAATGCATGCGCCGAGGAGCCAAACAAACTCTGTGAATTCAAACGCCTCTCCGGACGAATCCTCAAGACGGTAGATTCGGTCTATCAAGACGTCTCAAGTGTGGACGAATGCCGGGAATTGTGTCTCAATTCACCCTACCGCTGCCACTCCTATGACTATGGTGACACTGGTGATATGGTATGTCGTCTCAGTCATCACAGCCGCGCCACACTTGCCGACATCCAAGATCCCTACTTGGACGTCCCCGAAGCCGCCACATATGAACTCTCATCGTGCTACAATGTCTCCATTGAGTGCCGTGCCGGTGATATGGTGGCCAAAATTCGAACATCTCGTATCTTCGATGGGAAAGTCTATGCCAAGGGTGCACCCAAATCGTGCTCTGTTGACGTCAAGAATTCCCTTGAATTTGAACTTCGTATGGGCTATCAGGACTTGGAGTGTAATGTACGACAGAATGGCCTAGGGCGCTACATGAATGACGTTGTTATTCAGCATCATGACAAAATTGTCACATCCTCCGATCTTGGACTCGCCCTCACCTGCCAATACGATCTGACCAACAAAACTGTCTCCAATGACGTTGATCTCGGTGTTACGGGTGATATTGAGACCACCCTATCAGAGGAAGTTGTCGTGGACTCCCCCAATGTCATTATGAAGATCACACAACGCGATGGCAATGAAATGATGCGTTCAGCTGAAGTTGGTGACGCCCTATCGTTACGCTTTGAAATTGCCGAACAACAATCACCCTATGAGATATTTGTGCGTGAACTTGTGGCAATGGATGGGACGGATAATGCCGAAATTACCCTCATTGACTCAGACGGTTGCCCAACGGATCACTTCATTATGGGACCAATCTACAAGAGCTCAACAACAGGAAAGATTCTCATTTCACACTTTGACGCCTTTAAATTCCCTTCATCGCAAACAGTACAATTTAGAGCCTTGGTTACACCGTGCATGCCATCATGTGAACCAGTTCAGTGCGATCAGGAAGACTTTAGCGGAGAACTCCGATCACTCATTTCCTATGGCCGAAAGCGACGATCGACAAATGGTTAGTAGAACTTATAAGTACATAGTTAGTAGAATTTTTAAGTAGTTATTCGTTTTTACTTATTTTTTTTAGTCGACAAACCAAATCAGGTAGCTTACGTATTTAGAAAACTTGGATATTTTCTAAAATCTTTGCTCGAATTTTTTATTTATTTGTTTTAATTTTTACTGCTGTTTGAGTCCTTCCGGATCCATACAGTCATAAATAAATTCGAAAAACTTAAAAGAATCTACCTAGTGCTCTGATTCTTGGAGAAATTAGAATATCCAAGTCTTTTCCTTGTTTGCAGAAGATCTTCAAAAACATTAAAGATTTTATTATTTAAAGACGTTCAAAGACTATTTTATGAAAATATTCATTTTATTTTCAATTTGCTTCTAATTGGACCCCCCTATAAGATTCCAAATTGAACAGATTAAAATAAAAGTTATTGAAACTTGGTTATTCGGCTACAAAGCGGTACAACTAAAATTGATCACAATAAAACCACAAAAAGAAGTAGCAATAGAAGAGAAATTTCCTCCAATAAAATCACCAAAAACATTGTCCCCTTTCCGCACGATTAACCCCTTAAATCCATTAATCACCGTGATTGATACTTAATCGTGATTACTTGCTAATTTTCTCACACGTCTTGTAGGCTTAAATCGGTTAAATAAAATGTGCTTATTGTACGTTTGAATTTCATCACCTAATCATTTTGTCATTTGTTCCACAACAGCATCTTCACGAATGCGGCGTGAAACGCTTAAGCAGCCACCAGAGGATATGCTCTTAGTGCAATCAATTGAAATTACCGACAAATTTGGCTTTGAGAAGCAACAATCGCAAATTAAGCCCACCACAAAGGAGACTGTCTTTATGGCGGCCGATAATCAAGCATTCTGCATAAATGGCTTTGGTAATATAACTTGTTAATGTTGTGATTTTGTGTGCTAAATCACCCCAAAATGGTCCATATATCATCATTTTGCAAATTGTGAGAATTAATACTATTTCTCTCTCTTCTCTCTGTTTTTACTTAGGTCTCATTTTGGCTAGTGCCATCTTCCTCCTTGCCCAAGTGTCCGTAATTGGTATTTGGACATTCCTGTGGCAGAGACGGCGAAAACAGCGTAGTTTTGAGGAATCATCCTACGGCTCAACCATCCCAACGCCTACCCTCACTGCCGGTCGAACTGATTCCCTTTGCAAACTCTACGAAACCCATTCGAGACATCCTCGTCATTTCTAACATATTCCACGTTATTTTTTTTACGTGGAGAATTTGTGGATGGAAATCATGAGATAAGTAGGAAATTAAACAAGCAAAAGAACAAAGGATTTGAGAAGAAAGAAAAAGTTAAAAAAAAATGGCAAAAGCAATCAACAAAGTTGCATTTACAAGGACAATTTTAGCTATTAATAATTGAAATAACCGACAAATAAGACTATACATTTTGCGAGATGAAGCATAAAGAAAATCCCAATTAAACCCTGTCAGTTTTTTGTAATAGAAACTCTTCTACATAGGCTCTTAAGTCGCGCATTTAGTTTTTTTTACCATCAAAACCAACTACCATATTAGCGAATTAATACTTTTTTTTTATAAAACAAAAATTTTTGGAAGAAAAAAAATCAAAAGGATACGCTGAATTTTTTTTAAATAATTTTTTGCTTAGGTGCCGGATACTAAAAACAAGGAATTCATTCAATCAACGAACATTACGAAGAATTGTCATGAAGATGAAAAAAAAGTGGCGTAATTAATATATTTTTAACTTGTACTACCTAAATGGATAAATTAACTCTCGATACATTCCAATTGCTTAAAAAATTGGAAATGAAATAATTTTAGGTGTAACTTTTCTTCTAATTAAAACAAAACAACAAAAAAAATTAATAATCAACTGAAGATTTAAGGAGAAAAAGACGTGGATAGTGGAGATAAAAGAAAAAAAATTGGAAAAAAGGACGACTGTACATGAGATGAGTGATTGTGTGTTTGTCATAATTTTTCAAAACTAGCATTTAAAGAACAACACGATAATTCCGCCCCCAAGCTAAACTCCCCTTAAGAGAAACTAAACCCACAAATAATTCCCTCTGCAATTTTTTAAATGTGTGAGAAATGTGTGCTATTTTTAATAATATTAAAAAGTAATTTAACAAACAAAAAAAAGAAAATTCTTGTACTGATATACAAGATTTTGAAATGGAGAAACATTTTCCTAATATTTCTTTTATTATTGTGAAGAAATATCAGGAAAAAAGGTATTCCCCATGTTGGCATCCAAGTTTGAAGAATGTTACAAACTCAATTAAGAATCATTTGTCCTTTTTTCTGAGATTGTCAACTAACAAGATAATATTCGTGTGAAAAATTTACAATGTAATTGCGGCAATTTGAAATGCCACACACACGACAAAGAATTTTTCACAAGAACATTTTCTACGACAATCAAATGGATTTTGTAAGAGAAAAAGATTTGCAATAAAGAGCGGGAAAATACCTTTGAAGAATTTCTCCGCTCTTCTTATTTTTTTTATATAATACTTCAATTTTTTTTAGCCAGGAGGACAATTTTAAGTGACATTTTTTAATTAAAACAAACATTTTCCCTTCTTGTCCTCATTCATTCTCACTCTCTACCTATATATACATTTTTGTATGCAATACTTCTTCTCAAATGGATACGAATAAAAAGAATGAAATTTGTGGATTTTTTTGTATCCATTTGATTTGAGAGTAATTTTTTATATAAAAGAAAAATCATGAATAATAAATGAATGAAAAAATCAGTATTTAACTTACCCGTAGCCTTTGATCTTGTACTGTCCACACACGGCTGGCGAAGTCATTGGAAGTCCCCAAAATCATCGTGCCCGTTGAGTCAAAATCCACGGAATTTACACCGGCATTGCTGCCCACGAGAGTCCCACGTGGTTCCATTGTTCCTATATTAATTGGAAAATCCTCTAAATTAGAGCAACTTTCTGAAAAAATTGAGAATCACCGAAGAGGTCATTCACCTGTTCCAACATCCCACAGCTTAACCTTCCGGTCAGCCCCACCGGTGGCAATGATGCGATCCAGGGGGCACCAGCGCACAGCATTGACCTCCCCATCGTGAGCATCAAACTTCAAATGAACACTCGTTGGAAGGGAGACACTAAAGAATCCAGCTGCCTTTGCCCCAGCCCCCGACAGATCACCCAATCCACGATCCTTCCCATCATGCGGCAGTATTGGGCTACTAGAGCGCCTCGAGGCATCCTGAGCTGCATCCTCGAGTTCACGGCGCATCTTCTCAGTCCTTTTGCGCAGGAGATTCTCATTCTCCTCATTCAACTTGTCGGCATCCTTTGCTTTATACTTCATCAATCTGTCCACAAGCTGACGATTCTCATCCTATTAAAAGATATTTTTTCTCATTTTTTTTATTCTTTGCTTTTCAATAATTAATTTTTTCTTCTACAAATCATAAACTTTATACTGATTAACTTCCTCATTTGCTTTTCTCGTCTTACACGCATTTTACAGACAATTAATTCCCCGTATTGTTTTATCATTTCGTGTCTGGATCTATTTTAAAGTGAATGATCTCATGATGAAAAATCAGACACTGTCTTAATCACAAGACAATCGTCTTTTCGAGTATTCTTCACGAGATTAATCGTCACGAGATTGTCTTCAAAATGTGATTTTCATTATCTCCAATACATTGAGCCCATTGACCAATAAATTTGATAAAAAACGAATTTTAAAGCTCTCTGAAAAAAAGAAAGCAAAACGAGTTTTGGCGCCTTATGCTTGAGCAGCTTTATTCATTCAACAACCAACTTTCGCTGATTTTTAAGAAATAAATATTTTGCAATTGATTCGCCCATTGCAGTCAAGGCTGCGATAAGCAAAATTTCATTGAGAATTTATTAAAAAAAAATCCAATTTAATTTTATCCAAAAAGCACATTAAATTCAATTCGATGTTGAAAAACGTTTGAATATTTGTTGTTTCAGCTGTTTAAAGTTTCTTTTACAGAGCACGATAGGAAATGAATGCAAATAAGTGCTAAATAGAGGTTGAAATGTCTCCAAGGGGGCTTCAAAAAAATCTTTATTGGTGATAACACTTGAGCACACACTACTTTTATGACCCAATTTGCGCCAACAACCGTCCGTGTGGCTCTCTGTGTTTACAAAGAAATCACAAATAATGAGCTATTTCAGGAACAATAAGATTCCAAAATCAGAGGAAATGTAATTCAATGAAATAATGAAAACTTCAATAGAAAGGCAAAACAGCGTACCTGAACTTTCCTCAATTTATCTTCTAGGGAAGAGAGAGCCAACTGGAGGGCAGTATATTCATCCCGGAGAATTGTATTGAGTCCCTTTAGCTCAGAAATATTCTGCGTGAGCATCTGAACTTCAGCTTTGAGGCTCTGATTGAGTGTCACCTGTTCCGTGTACTTCTCTTCCCTATCTTGGGCCTTCTTCGTCATCTCGGAGAGCTTAACATTGAGATCCACAATCATTTGGGCATTCTCACCCTTGCGCTTGTGCAGCTCTGTTAACTCTTCCTGCTGTGCCATGAGTTTCTTCTCCATGGCCTGAATCTTTGCGGAAGACACACCACTCCTGCTGTCACCCGACAACCCGGCACCTGAGCGCAATTGTTCATTATCCACCGAAAGGCGGAGATTCTCCATCTGTAGCTGAACATTGGAGTCGAATAGTCGATTGTCTGGGAATTAAATAAAACAAAATTTGCATGAAAAATAGGAAGTTTCCCTGATTTCCCGGATGGAACTTACTGGCAGCGAAAATACTATCAAAAAATGATGTCTCCTTGCGATTGCGTTCTTTTAAGCTATGCAAGAGCTTCTTCTTCCACGCTGGCTCCTCGGAAGTCATTGTAAATTAGGAAAATGCACTCAAAAATCACACAAAAATACATCCACTTTGCACCAACAATGTCAAACACAAAAGTGTGGTTATGTTTCGCGGGGCGCACCCAAAATTGTCGTTTAATTCGCTTTTTGCACACAATTTATCTCTTCACATAGCACAAGAGAGTCCCTAGAGAGTCTTTATCATCCCGTAGTGGTCAGATGTGTGAAAATTCTACGTTTTCTGCAATGAAAACAAAGAGATTTTTGCAAAACACTAAAAGGTAAACACCGCGGATCGGCTGTTTTGATTTGTACCACCCTGAAGTTTTTAGCCTATATTTTTTCTGAGTTGTCCCACTTTTTTTATTCGATAAATTCAAAGTCATTGAAATCGTTAAAACGAATTATTTATCTTGCTAATAGAGATTTAATAGAGCTTTTTTTTTTTTTAATTTTAATATTTTACGGCCGCGAACTTCATGTCCATAGGGCCAATTTAATAGAGCTTAAGTTATTCCAAATATTAATTTCATTGTTTGTCGCATTCCTCCCATTCCTCGAACTCCCATGTTCAGTGCCTGAATAACAGTCATTTTGAATTTATTCGAGTCTTGTCATAAAACTTCAAGGTGGTCTGATTGTGGAAGAAAGGAAAATTTGCTCATCACGGTTATCACGGTGCTTGTGAAAAATTCAGAATAATTCCTTATTTAATGCAAATTCACAGGATGTTTTAGTTTCCACTGTGAATTAAAGGAACAGGCATTCCCTAAAATGTTAATTTGTACTCATAAATCTTGTGTGGAGTGAGAAAATTGAGTTCGAAGAACCGGAAGAAAGTTGACGAAGACATTTTTTTTTCATTTAATTTCATCAATTTTTAAAAGACTGATAACGGGGTAATCAAGTCCCGAAGCCTCCGGAATACATCCAGGAACAAAGAGGCGTGAGTACCAAATCTTTCATGTTTTTCTAAATTAGAGAATTTTAGCATTTTTCACCGACATGTGAACCTTAAAATTTCCCGCGTTTTTCTCTAACGGTCCTCATTTCTTTTTTTTTTTTCATTTCATGCAGAATAGTTTTCCTTTCATTGCACCAAGTATGAGTGATTTAAGCGACAATGCCAGTGATGGAGATAGTCTTACACCCTCAGAGGGGTCCTGCAGTGGGGCAGCCAGTGATGGGAGGAAGGATTTCAAGGGAGTTATTGCAACACTCAAAAGAAATGAGCTCATCTTTGCGGAATCCTCATTCACCGTTTCGCCAGTTTCCGACTTGAGTAAAAACCTCTTCCTTGCCTCACTGACTCCGAGGCTAACCTGGAGAAGAAAAGGTGAGTTTTCCTCCTTTTCTTGCTTTACTGTTTGTGAGAAAATCCTGTCTTTGTATTTAGTTTTTTGCGTTGCCTTCAATTGGGGTCCTAAATGGGGTGAATCGGATCACTTTTTTTTTTAGGAGTTAGGACTTCTTTAAAATTCAATATTAGGCTATTAATTGAGAATTTTATACTCTATTTAATAGCTTAAATCGCTGTTTAAGAATTCAAAGAAATCTTCAACAGAGAAGTGATTTTTGGAACTCAAATTAACCCTTCTAGATTGCAAAGAAATTCCTCAAGTAAACTCTTTTAAATTAAGAGAGAAAAAATCCCAAAAACTTTTAGAACCTCTTGAACATTAGTTTTGTAATTGATAAACCCACAATCGATGAGCTTTTATGCTTTATGATCTTTCATGCTTTTTGGGAGCTTTAATGTTCATCTTGTGCTTTCCAACGAAACTGTTTAATTTAAAAATTTCCAATTTTATCGTTGGTCTTAATTTGTCTTCATTCAGGCGCTCAATTGAATACTTTTAGTTTCATTTTCACCTAGAAAATTAAGCACGAAATGCCGCGAATTGTGATAGAATTCTAAAGAAATTCAAAAAATATTTTTTCTTAAAAATAATTAGAGAAAAAAATCTTTTTTCTTTTATTCGACAGATAAAAAATTAAAATTCTTTTGAATGAGTCTTAATAAAAATTTACTGCATAACAACCTGTGAACACTTACTTGTTTATAAACGAGCACAATAACACTTTGTGAGGGATATACAAAATATAAAATTCCCAAGACGTTGGAGACATTCGATACTCTGCGCCATATGCGAAGTGGAGATGTTGGTTTTTGTGGGAGCCCCCTCAGCTTGTGGCCCCAGCATAGAGATGTTGATTTGGCTGGGCTGGCTTTGAATTTGATCTCCCACTTCTTGAGGGAAGCAGCCGCGCTGCGAGATTCGCTTTAAGAGGTCTCATTTTTTATCCACCACAGCACCATATTTCATCGTTATGCCACCCAAAATCAATTAGATCGAGTAGGAGAAGGCTCTTTGCTCATGGACGTGATCTTATTCAAAATTTTAACTCTTCCCCGGGCGCGATCAGTTTTCATTTCGTGGGATTTTGTGGCTCTGTTGACGCCACTTTGCTTCCTCTCTTTGTATTTATTGTTTCATGCTCATTATTAAATTGAAAAAGCTCTATAATTTACTTCTAAATCAATTAATTTTTTTTTGTGGGAAAGAAATTGAGAAATTTTAACAAGAATTTCCATCTTGACCACAGACTCTCACTGATCTACTATGTACAGAAGAATTTTGGCGCGTGTTGGCCATTTTGTCTGCTGAAGTGATTTATCGGTGTCTCTGGGAGACTCCTCTGTGCCTCTCCTGAACTCGTGACTAATTTGGCGGTGAAATTTCCCGCTGCATTCAACGTTGCTTGTGTGCGATTTTGATTTATACAGATAAATAAATTATTGTCTTCCTTATAATGCTAACCCCTCACAAGCCCGATTGATGTCCGTGTGTTTGTGCGTTGAAGGAAAAATGCGAGGAATTCCTTTTGTTTGGGTATCCTCATCAGAATTCACTTCATTTTAGCTGACTGCATGGGGTGCAAGTTTTTGCCAAAAACCAGCACAGAGCCCCTTCTGATGGTCGCGCACCAAGAAAGGATCACATAAGGAGGTCGAAGAGAACAAGGAAATTTAAAATCCCGCACTTTTTTGCAAGAGAGATCTTTAAAACCCACACTCCTTTTAAAGGAGTTGCACGCTTGCCAGGGAGTTGCTTTTTCTTCCAAGAAAAACTCTATGGGGTGGTTTTGGCGGGATTTTCTCACAGAGAAGATGTTGAACGTCTTCGGAATGTGATTTTTTTTAGGAAGAGCGGCAAGACGAAAAGGCATTTTCTTCGTCGGGGAAAAATGGAGGGAAAATTTGGGTTTGTTTTAATTTTAGAATTTAGGTATAGCAGCAATAACAACAGCATGACCCTAAGTGCAATGTGTGACATATGCCCCCTTCAAGACGTCGCATTGAGTAACGACGTCTTGTGCGCTCTCCTGCAAGAGCCCACTGTATTTCCAAATGGGGTGGCTTCTTCGTTTATAACGCATTTTCGCATCTGCCCTGTTCCTCCTGGCACGATGTGCTATACCACACATTCAGGGTTTATTCTCCTGCGTCCGAAGAAAGTTTCACAATGTACGGTATACCCTATATTCCTGGGGCCCATAAGGGATTCAGCTAGACGGATCTCACAGGGGGAAGTCGTTGGGATTTCCCGCGCTTTTACCAGCCAAAGGTCACCCAGAGAGGGATATTCGTAGAAGCATATAGATCCATGTTCGAGTGTTGAAATGCAAAGGATGACTCGAGGAGTTTTTTTTTATTCTTCTTAACATGATTAATGAAAAATTCTCCGCAAAGAGATTAAGAAAATGTCCTTTTCCCCGCTTTACAGGAAAATAACGATTCAAGACTCAATGTTTGTAATGTTTACATAATAATGTACATGCGTTACGGAAGTATGAAAAAAAGGGGAGTTAAAATTAGATCTTTTAGCTCACAATGTTTAAGGGTTAAAAAGGAATACATAATCTCAAATTTCCTTCTCAACACTTTCAAATTTTATTTCCTTGAAGAAAATTCTTCGCGCCATCAGTCTGTGTGGTCGATGAGAAATGAAATCTATTAAGTGGTGCGGAAACAATGCTCTATGTGCGAGTCCCGCTTTATGTTGCTGTATGAGAAAATTGCCACTGTGAGGTGGGAGAGACGGTAAAGGTGGCTTGTTGAGTTGGAAATAATACATACTTCCTAATGCGACATATGTGAATTCGGTTGACCCGTGCCACATATTTTTATACCCCCGTAGATCATCCATGCATGGCACTTATTATAATACATTGCTAGGGTGAATAAACTAAAGTTCATTTAACTTTTTTTACGTAGCTACCCCATTCCTTGATTCCACAATATTCTGTCTATGTCGAATTAACACCCAAAATTTCACTATTAATCATTAAATTCGTCTTTGTTGATCCGATAACAAAGCGCATCGAATTTAATTTGATGATCTATTGAGAGGAAATCAATGTGTTTTCAATATTAATTTTTGTGAAAGGGTTAGTGATAGCACATGCGGCTTCTTCAGGGTCTCCAAGAAGCTTTAATGATTCGCGGCAATGTGCTACAACGCTGTAGGATGACCCATAAAGATAGAACAATTTGTTGTTCTCGTTGAAGTAACTAAAAAATTTTTAAGGGGGGTCTCTTGGGAAAGCTGTTAGAATTTACACATTTTTAATGTTGTAATTTTTCTTGGGGCTTTTCTGATGTTGGTTATATTTGTAGCCTAATTACTAAAGTGTAAGAAAATTACGTTTCGCCATCTAAGGTGCTACGCCATCTTGTGATTTTCCGACTTTTCCACAGAACTGCCATAAAACACAAAGGTAAGTTTTTCTCAGGATCTACTGGATGGAATTTGGTGGGGCAAAAAGCAAATGAAAGAACAGATACCAATGCAGATTTTGTTGGAACAGAATTTTGAATTTTCATTCTGGGGCTGAGAAAAGTGTAAAAAAATGTGACATTAGTTCCGATATTTTTGACGTTTTTCCACTTAAGCGCTGGAAAAAAATAAAATAAAATGGAAAATTGTCTTTTGTCCTTCAATAAAATTTCAGAAATTGTATCATTTTTATAAGAAAAGTATAAACCCTGCAACCGTTATTACAACTTATTAGCCTAGTAGCTTTAAGTATATAGATTTATATAGAGGGATAACCGGTAGTCTTCATGCTGCACAATTAGTTAATGTTCCACTTCGTGGCCAACACCAGCGTCACGGATATATTTTTAATCGTCGCGGATACATTTTTAATCGTCACGGATACTTCGTTAGGCGTCACGGATACATCTTTACGCGTCACGGATACATTTTTTGGCGTCAAAGATACATTTTTTGGCGTTACGGATACATTTTCAGGCGTCACGGATACATTTTTTGGCGTCACGGATACATTTTTTGGCGTTACGGATACATTTTCAGGCGTCACGGATACATTTTTTGGCGTCACGGATACATTTTTTGGCGTTACGGATACAATTTTTAGCGTCACGGATATATTTTTTGGCATCACGGATACAATTTTTGACGTTACGGATACAATTTTTAGCGTCACGGTATACGGTATTAACGTCACGAATGCATTTTTAATCGTAACGGATACATCTTTAGGCGTCACGGATACATTTTTTGGCGTCAAAGATACATTTTTTGGCGTTACGGATACATTTTCAGGCGTCACGGATACATTTTTTGGCGTCACGGATACATTTTTTGGCGTCGCGGATACATTTTTTGGCGTTACGGATACAATTTTTAGCGTCACGGATATATTTTTTGGCATCACGGATACAATTTTTGACGTTACGGATACAATTTATAGCGTCACGGTATGCGGTATTAACGTCACGAATGCATTTTTAATCGTAACGGATACATTTTTTGACGTCACGGATACATTTTGATAGTTACGGATACTTTTTTCGCTTCACGGATGCACTTTTTGGTGTCACGGATACATTTTTTCACGTCACGGATACATTTTAATTGTCACGGATACATTTTTTAGCGTCACGGATACATTTTTAGGCGTCACGGATACATTTTTTGGCGTCACGGATACATTTTTTGGCGTCACGGATACATTTTTTGGCGTTAACGGATACAATTTTTAGCGTCACGGATATATTTTTTGGCATCACGGATACAATTTTTGACGTTACGGATACAATTTTTAGCGTCACGGTATGCGGTATTAACGTCACGAATGCATTTTTAATCGTAACGGATACATTTTTTGACGTCACGGATACATTTTGATAGTTACGGATACTTTTTTTCGCGTCACGGATGCACTTTTTGGCGTCACGGATACATTTTTTCACGTCACGGATACATTTTAATTGTCACGGATACATTTTTTAGCGTCACGGATACATTTTTAGGCGTCACGGATACATTTTGATCGTCACGGATGCACTTTTTGGCGTCACGGTATGCGGTATTAACGTCACGAATGCATTTTTAATCGTAACGGATACATTTTTTGACGTCACGGATACATTTTGATAGTTACGGATATAGTTTTTCGTGTCACGGATACATTTTTAGGCGTCACGGATGCACTTTTTGGCGTCACGGATACATTTTGATCGTCACGGATACATTTTTTGACGTCACGTCGACGTTGATCATTTGAGTATCTCTCGAAAAGTACAACCAACGGTGTTTACTCGAAAGGATCCACAAAAAAAATTTTACAACCAGACTCACGTGCTGCCACCTAGGTATTGTGCAGCATTTTGACCGTTATTTGGTTAAAATTCCTCGGTTGTCCCTCTACTTATATCGTCCTCTGTGCTTGTAGGTCATCTAGGGCTAAAAAAGACATAAGACTGCTGATTTTTCTAACGGATTTAAATGCATTTCTAAAATTTACGAATCTGCCAATTTTTATTGCACAATATTTCACCAATTTGAAACATTTTTTTTCCACCTCGAAGACGGGGGCCCCTGAGCAATTGATACCTTCGAGACGAGAATACGTATACCTATCCTATAGGTTGTATATTGGAAAGAAAAGCAAAATATGCGTCGTGGAATCAACAATATATAAAATTATAAGGCCCATTACTTGTCAATATGTGCACAAGAAGGACGGGAATAAAAAGAAACTTTCCTCCATGTTATTATTTCTGTCAAGGAAAGATTTAAGGGTGATTCTGTCGATATTATAGTTGTGATCAAACCGTTATGGGAAAGTTTATCATAGTGGTATTATTATTAATCCATTATATTGAATATTGTTGCATTTTGTTACACATTGAGAAATTAATTTGAATAATTTATAAATATTCATTTTAAATTGGGGACAATTGTTCCGTCTAAAAATCAATACTGTGGGAATGCAAGACATTAAAGTAATTTGATCATTTTTTTATTCCAATCTGCATTTATCTTATACTTCTTAGCACATAAAATCCAATGGTAAGACATGTGAAAAAAAATCCGTTGAGAAGCACAAAAGTGGATCAATATTTAAAGCAACGACCCCACGCGATATTTATGATTTTAATTCATTGGGATGTTCATTATCGCGCATCCCAAAGATCCTCACCCAGAGATTACACCACACCACTGGTGGGATAGAGAAACTCGTTCTCTTCGCTTCCAAACGCAATGACGGTTGCAAAAAGCGAATCTTCAGTTTGTCAAGAAAAAAATTATAATTCGCAAAGTGAAATGCCGAAGAAGCAACACACCACATTCAAGGAAAAAAATCTCATCGCTTCGGGTTGAATAAAAATTCTTGCATAAAGTGGAAGAAGGTAAGAAAAAAGCACCCCGAGAGCAACAAAATGTCATCCAAAAAATTATCATATTGATGGCACACGGGATTGGTAATTTAAATGCAAAAATACATCCATACTACACCTAACGAATATCATTTCATTTTAATGTGCCGCGCATCGTCGATGGGAAATACGTTGCAAAAATAGCAAATAACAATAATGATAAATCTTTGCCACAATATTCGCAAAAATGCTCAGGTTCGGGATCAATCAACTCCTAATACTCCACACCAAATGACTTCTCGACTAGTTTCCTTGATGAAGAAAAAAAATTCGCAATCTGTGCGAATTTCTTGGAGACGTTTGCAAATTTTATAAACACACAGTACCTTCCCATAGCAATATTGCATCCTGTTATTGTTTTTTAAATTTACATTTTTTAACGTCTTCTGGGAGTGGAGTTTATCGGGCACTGCAAGGATTATAGAAACCATGGAAGTTAAAGAAATCATTAAAATTTTATTTAATTTTCATTTATTAACGGCAATTGGCGTCTTACTTCCTTATCTTCTGACATTGCTTATTTGACATTTAAATATTTTTGACATAACCTGACAAGTTTTCGAAAATTCAAATTGTCAACGAATTTTTCATTTATTTGCTAAATCAGCTGCTTTGCTTTTATTTTTTTTAATTTTATAAAAGTACAAAACTGCTCTAAATTTTATCAACTTCTACTGTGATATTTCTTGATGATATCCAACATCAAACTGATTAAATTTTCCTTAATGTTAGGGGTGAAATTAAGGAGATATTGACCTGCATTCATATGAATAATTCATTAAAAAATATTTTATTCTTTTTTATCACAGCACTCAAAGTGATTTTATTTTATGTGCTGAAATAGCATGAGAAGAGCGAGAAAAAAAGGATTATTACAAATATATAATACTGACTGTTGAAGCATAACAGAGTAGCAATAATAAGCAGTGATAAGCTTAGCAATAATGAATTCTCAGCGAGTGGAGAGAGTTGAAATTAGACGTGATAAGATTTTTTGGGAACATTTTTATAGAAGAATGCGCCACAACTGACCGAATTTATTTTCTTCTCATTAATCTCGCAACTCATTCATCTTTATTTATTTTTTGTTAGAAGTTAAGTCGGTTTCGTTTTGATGGCATTATCGCAATTAACATGTAATTGCAGGAAGATTGAATTTGTTGCAATTTCCATGCTGATAAGCCTGAAAATGTTGTTTGAAAAGTGTCAAATTTTATTAAATACTTTTTATTGCATTGTTGAGTTAAATTTTTAACAAGATAATTTGCGATAATTTGAGAGAATCTCGCACTGAAAAGTTGCTTAGTGATTTTTTTTCTTCTATGCTGAGTTTATTTTTCTGATGTAAAAATACTTTTCGCTTAGTCTTTGGGAGATAATCTTATGGACGTGCCATATGTTGGTACTCAGTGTGGGGTGAAAATAATATCCATTCCTGACGGTGAGTTTGTGTTATAAGTACAATTTGAGGGTAAAAATGTCTGCAAACTGGGTGAATTAAAACATTGTTATGCAACTTCTTTTGCACACATAATTTAGCCGGAGTGCACGTGATCCACAATTGTAGCATAAATTCTTAATTGATTAATTAGCATTTCGACATGTATGTAAGTATATTTTCAGGAGTATATAAAGTAATATAGTTTGTAGATAATTTAGGTTAATCATGGCCATTTTTTTTTTTTTACAAAAAAACTCTCATTTTCAACATTTTTTTCTTTACTCTTTAAAATAAAAAACTGCGGATGTGCGCGACTTTCCATTGATAGAGAGCGAGAGTTTTGTCAGAAAAATTAAAATATATGAAGGAGTGATAGAAGTGCGTGCGTGTCTTCTTCTTTTTATTTAATTCTTTACTCTCCACCATATTTTTATTTACATATTCGTAGTGAATATGTTCAAGTTGTTAAGAGAGAGAGCATTTCAATAATAACTGAAGAGCTCGAATTCCCTTCTTTTGGAGGGAACATCGAATAGACACATAGATTGTGTTTAGGGTTTCAGTTCGATGCCCTTATGAGCACATGCATGGGGAGTTTACGCTATTTTTATACACTTCCATCATGCTTTTTCCATGCAACTCTGAGTATGGGGTGTGTGTGCCGCCTCAATTTGATATGGCGCGTATTTTGGAAAAATTGCACCTGGCTTCCAAAATTGACTGTACATTGGACTATGGTATGAAAACCCCACATGCTCTATTCGGGTGCGTTTCCATTCAACCCTTATATTTTGGCTGCAAAGTAAGCATTCAATGGATTTTTGTATACTTATACGCGTTTTTGCTAAAAGAACAATTTTTCCTTTACAATAATTTACTCTTGTTTGCGAAAAAAACTGTTAAGGATACTTCAATCCTGTAACGTTCTTTACCCTGTCTATTGATCCTAAAGACCCTAAACGATTTATTCTGGAATATTTCAATGCTTAGAGCTATTTTTATTTTAGATATTTTTTTTATACATCTTACTTTTTTAAAATTTGTTTCAAAATGTTCCTGAAGAAAATTTCTAGCTTAGAGTTCCTTAATTAAAGGATTATCCTTGTCTTTAAAATTCTTAAAATCTCTGTATAATTACTTTCTTTCATTTTTCTTTCATTAAAGAAATTTAACACAAATTTGAATAATTCTCTAATTGTAAGTCAAAAATCGTTAAAATTAAACTGCAAGTAATATAATATGTATGTAGGTATTACAAACAGTCCTCGCTTGAAACAAAACAGAATGTCCTCGACATTTTTCAGAATCGTGCCAATTCTCTCGTAATAATCAAGTCATTAGCATGTTGTGCTAGTGCCCAAAAGTCCTTGCACTTTTTTTCCATAAAGATACCATCCGTATAAGAATTCCAGTGGGACAAGGTGAAGACGCGACCCGCCCTTGGTACAATTTCTTGCTTTGCCTCGTGTTATGAATGTAATTTTGCGCCCAAAATCAATGGAGTCCAACGATGAATTTCCTCAATTATGTCTGACTTTATATGTTGGGGTAGAAATTCTCAACTCAACATTATACTTGGTCACTTTTGGTGTATGAAGAAAAAGGGATCAAGTGCAGAAGGTCAAAGAGCGGAACACAAAGCAAGTGTTTTCCGACTGTTACGGTCACTCGAGTGAAACTATTATGCTAACTATCCTTTCGTCCGGATCTAAGTGCTGCCCTTATTGCACATTTTTCATTAAATTTATAATTCATACATCTCCAACGAACTCGGCGCGGTGCAAAATTCACCCCGCAACGAAAATTTGATTCTATTGCTCACAATTTCCGCCACAAAATTGCTGTGAGTTCTTTCAGCTCTTTTTTTGCAAACAATCCAAGAGAATATCATCCAAATAAATTCAAATAAGATGCAAATGATGCTTTAGAAGTGTGATCTTTTGCGAAGATCTTGTCTCGTGCGCACGTGTTCATTGAGAAAACAGCCTACATGGGGAAGTCTTTGCGAAATAAAAAAGATGTCTCGCAGCCTTGGTGGAGGAAAGCCAAAAAAAATCTCAACTTCCTCTGCAATGGGCAGGAAGAAGGGCAGGGTCTTGAGGGTAATGAAAAAAATACAAGCAGCACGAAATGCTCCCATTTACATATTTTTTTTGTACATAGCAAGAATTTGGCGCATACATAGTGTATATATGGGTAGTTTTTTTTTCCTTCTATCCATTGTTCATTCGAAAAGACAGTAAACTTAAACGTACATTTTGCTTAAGAACTGTGACGATTTACTTCCTATACCAAATACACGCGCGCCCTTTTCTTCTATACTCCACCTTCAAGTTCCTGCTGTGTACATACCTACATTATATAAAAAATAATAATTAACTACACCGTGTGCCCCAAATAATTGTCAGTTTATTTGGTTTTCTTCAGATGTATTGGTGTATATGGACGGACAATCAAATCCGTTAAGGGGGCTCTTTGTTGATGGAAAGAAAAATGAGAAGACAAATCTATTGAATTTTGGGGAAGGAGTCAATAAACTTTGAAGAAGATATCCTACCCTTTCACACCGCACGTGTGCACTTCTACGCAGTACATTCACTTGATCTACAATGTAGGTGGAGGCGCGTGTAACCTACATTATATGGTTTTAGGATTCGACGCAATAGAGCAAACAATGCTTCTTCAATGTATTTCCTTACCATGATTTTTTTTTTTGAGAGATTTTTTTTTTCAATTGCAAACAAATATCCCGCATTAGATGCTCTAACCCATATCACGGTGTTCTTTCTGAAATTTCAATTCAATGGTATGGAAGAAATTTAATATTAGGATTAAAAACAAGAAGTTCTATTCAAGATAAAAGTTTTATAGAGAAAAGAATTTCATCAGGGTTTTGCACGGGATTTGAACTCATGACTTTTTGGTTGGAATTGATGTGCTTTAGCCTATTGTACTAAAAGCAAATCAATAAAAATATTTAATTAAGTAGTTTTATAAACAATTGAATAAATTTTGCATATATTTGCATAAAGATTAAAAAGAATAATTGAAAAAATTGTTAATTCCAATGAAAATATTATCTATGAGAAAATATTACCTTTATCGCGCGAGAGGTTTAACTTTTTTTTTCTCACGTGGAAAACGTTATGTCACTTCCGTTTTCAGCAACCGTTTAAACACATTTTATTTGATGAAATTGTACATAGGCCGTGTGGTGTTGATAAAGTACGCAACCTCAAGAATAATAAAATCTTTGATTGCTCATATTTGTTGTGTTGAGAGTAAATATTTATTTGCATGGAATATGCTATATGATGATGAAGTGTTTACACCCCTCCTTGTCGCTCTTTATACTAATGAAATCCTGTGTTGTATGTTCCAGATCACTCACCAACGGTGGACAGTGAATTTTCAAACACCTACCTATCCGGAGGGAAATCTTCTCGGTAAGACAATATACATATTTTATTCTTTTTTTAAACAAGAAAGTCGTCGTGTGGAATTTTGCTTGTTCCTTTTGTGCAGTTTCAATTTCCTTTTTTTTTCTTTATTGGAGAATGTGTAACGGTTATACGGACTATCAAGCATAATCACTTCCTTCTTTCTCAAATGGAGGTTTTTATATAATGAAAATGCTGTATGCATGGCGGTCCCTTTAAAAAGAGCATTTAGGTATTAAAAAAATTCTCTAATCCTTTACTTTTGCAAAAATTTCTTTCAACTCTATTCATTTGTCCATGAGCGATTATTATCACCTGCTCTTGGGGATTTCAAATGAATGTTTTCTCATAGAGAGAGAGGGTCCTATTTTTATGTGTTAAAGATAGAGTTTTTTTCTATAAACGGGGGACAATGGATGTGATGATGAAAAAATCAATTCTGTTGTGGAAGCAGCATAACATCGCACATAGGATTGGCACAAAAGGGAACCCCTACATCTTGGAATTCACTTGATGCTGTCCTGGCTTTATGTGGGATGGTTTCCCTCCTGTCTCTCTGTTTTTCTTTCTTTTTTGCTTCTTCGGGCAGGTCTTTCTGCGGCACTTGCACACATAATAGCCCAACTATCTTAACCATTAATTTTGGCGCGAAATTCCTTCTCAGGCCCTTCTTTCTTCCAACAAGGATTTTTATAAGCGGAATAGTTATCGAATTTCCTCACCCATTCACATACATAATATGTGTGGGAAATACATAGCATAGCTCTGAATTTATGTGTGGTACATTTAGTCCTCAAATGGATTCCTGGAAATGTGAATTAACAAGTTATACGTTGTTTATGTGAACACAAAGTGTTCTTATTCATAAATTATGATGATTAACTAATGATCTAACCAAAAGGGATGATGAAGAATACACTCTCTGAAGGAGCTTAGCATACCGCCGAAAGTGCGAGTGAAAGTCCCCTGGCTTCCCTATGGCGCCGATGACGGTCAAGTGTTTTTGGTGAAATTTTGTGGTTGAAAGGCGGAAATGAGGGAAAAATTGCGCCAAAAAATATTGTTTATTTTAGCGCCAAAACATCAAGAGATTGTACATAAAACTCTATATATATGAACTCCTTTTTTTTGCTCACACATTCCACTTGATCCAGGAATTCCTGCCCCTTGTACACCCATCCCATGTCCAATGCCATCATACAAATAAGAATCGGCATCCTTGCCTTTGATACACGAGCCTTTCAATTCGTTTGTCCATGTTGGAAGCATTTTTGTATGGAAGTTTACCAAGAAATCCCTCAAGTCTCTGTGCAATAGAAATACATATATTTCTCTATAAAAAAAATGAAGAAAAAACATCACAAATTACATTCTCGGCTCCGACCTCTTCTCCTTTTTTTGGGACTCATTCATAATATTGCTGTATGTGGGAGTGAAATGGGATTTTCCCATAAGATTCATTGGGCCAAATCGCTTCCTCTCCTGTCATGAAAAGCTATTTTGCACATTCCTTCAAGTGCTATTCTACTGACCCCATATACAGCCGAGATGGGATATTATGGGTGAGGTTGAGGAGAAAATTGAAAACATATGACCGTGTTGGTTCTTTCTTTCTTTCACCATGATGATCCTCCTGGGTGTGCATGGAAGTTTCCCGATTGAGAGATTGCTCTCTTAGGATTCCCTAAACAACAAACAGCTTGGAGTTTCGCGCCAAAAAATTGCTTCACCACCAAATGTGTGGTCCAGCAGAATTCCTTTTTCGCTTCTCTTTGCTTCCCCAGAGGCATTTATTCATTGAAAAATCGAACGTGTTGTTGACAATACTAATCCCCCAACTAAGTACCATTCTTGGTTGCATTCCTTTGAGGGATTGAGTCGATTTTAAAGGAATGCCTTTGACATAAATCGCCAATTTAACTACTCTATTTACCTATGTTGCATTTACAGATGCGTGCAGAAATTGTTGCAGCACGTGCTCTATTTTTTATTAATATTTTTGATTGAATATTATACAGTCTAATGCTATTTCAAGAAATAATGATATAAGGAATTTGATTTTAAAAAAATACTTACTAACTAAAAGATCTAATAGGGATACTTTAAATTCTCATGCTACAGCATTAACTGAATGCATCTGTCCAGGCACAGGAGACTTCTCTAAAGCCACTAAAGTACAAAGAAACTATTGAAATATGTTTGTTTTCAATTCTTTTTTTCCTTTTTTCTATAATATGTGCGGGAATATTTGAAGATGGTTGAGTTCCTCCACCATTTCCCATTTCGTTTCTTCTCCCCAAGTGAAAACTCGTTCCCATCTATTAACTTATTTGATTAGTTGAAGAGGAGACATGTCGTGGTAGAAATGCCCTCCGCACTTGTTCTTGCATTTGTTGACGCAAAGTATTTCTTTTTTTTTCTGTATAAATATGCTGTTAATGTTCAAGTCAATGCGCTTTAGAAAATTCTTTTGTATTACCTAGGATACAGCAGTGTGGTCGTACAGTGAGAGATACTTTGTATTAAATAAAAGCAAATATTAACAATTTTCTGCATCTCCCTCCATGGTGACTTTCTTGCAACAAATTGCAATTATCGTATCTCTTTGGACATGACGGGGCAGTTGAAGATGGTTATACGCGGTGGATGTGTTTGGGGCGAGCAGGTCATTGACCATTTACGCAAAAGATGAAAAAAAAAAATTCAACGATCTTCCTCTTGACTTTTCCAGAATAACCTGATTATAATTGAATGGTAGCATAAAAAAATCTGTCAGATCGTTACGAATTTGTACGTCCACCTCAAAGAACCCACCAATTTCTTCCCATATACGCCATTTATTTCATTATTTGCTTGGCTTAGTTTTTTACCCTATGATTTTCTTTCATTAGTTTAAGTGATTTGAACAAAACTTATTAAGGACGAAGAAGCATAACAAATGAGAAGTTTTTTTTGCCATAAAATCATATCCATTGATGGAATGGGAAAAAGGATTTTCTCTTCTGCTGTGTATTTCTTAGAATTTTTTTTAGGTAAACTTTGAAAAGAATTCACTACCACCTATCATTTCAAATGATTGAAATGCATTGAATTTGCTGCAAAAATAAGAAACTCGTGCTATTTCTTTGCATGAAGGAAAAAAAGATTCGGTATGTGTGTTGAAAATGTAAAAAATGGGAAATTAGAAGAATTGTGTATGCGAAAAAGGGGTGAAATGTTGCCATATAGTTAGAAAAGAAGAATATAACAATGGGAAACTAACCAAGTTGTCTTTCGCCTCTATTGACTTGCTCTTGAATAGATATTGCGGTTGTCTTTTGCTTCTGAAAGAACCATTTCAGCTGTTTTTTTGTCTCCTTATAAATTCTTCAATGTGGTTTGACCACGAGAAACTCAATGAGGTGGCAAAAATTCTTCCTAGTGAAAAAGCAAGAGGGCCTAACATTGTTGAAGAAAAATTATCAAAATGTATAATCAGCTGCCTTTAAATATGCCGCTTCTTGTGGTTTTATCTAATACTAGAAGTACCTTAGCTTATATGGAATTGAAGTGTGAAATTCCATTGCTGAATTGCCTATATCGCTGATTTTTTGATAGGTATATAAGAATCAAAGCCTTTGCGACAGATGTTGATTTAAAATTCCACAAAATATTTTTTTTATCAAAAAATCGAGAATTTATCAAAAGAATTTAGGCAGAAACGATTTTTTTTCTTAAGAGGTTCGTTAAGGAGGAATTTTATATCCAATTTTCTACCAGCATTTTTTGTATTATATTGAGCCCCATTGCGTTAATATTCAAATAATTCAATCAGTGTGAATAATTTCATACATTAAGCCCCCTAATGTGTTCAACTTTTCTATGAATAACTTCTGTATAAGGGTACGATTTATTCATCAAAGTGTATTAGATGTCTCAATTTTCTGTCTCTTTGATTTTCAATAATAGTAACTTTGTGAATTTTGAATATTTTCGATTTGTAAGGTGATAATTTGACAAACCTTTATGCTATTATTATGTGGAAAAAATTCTTTAGGGTGATTAAATCTTAACTGATTTTTCATTTGAATTTTGCCAAAGCCGAATTCTTATAAATTTGAAACCCCAAAATGGTCAATTTATTTGACCATTTCGTACCTTTCTTACCCTTAATTCCCTTTCTGAGCTACCGAAGAAGTTTTTTTTAAGGTTTTCCCTTGAATTTTTAATCATTTTCACGGTGGCCCTTTCTTACCCTTTTAACCGCTGACTAAATAAAATTTTCACAAGGGTTAGGTCATCGCGATCATTGTCTCTCTTGTCCAAAAAGAAGTACGAACTTTCCGCTAAAGTGCATTTATTTCTTCGGCGCTTCTTTGGGACATATTTAATTCTTTTTTTTAGTCGCGACCTGAAAGCCAAAAATCCCCCTCACTTTCGCCTTGAGTAAAATAAACTTCTTTAATAGCCTGCTCTGGATGAATTAGGGCCAATTTGTTGACCCATGTTTGTCTCCAATATGTACATAAGAACCAAAAAAAGGATTACTATCAACCCGACAATTTTTTTTCACATAAGCCACATACATTGTATTGGTCAAATATCGTGTGATTGCAGGAATATAGTGTTGAATGATGGAGTGCAACAACCCTCGTTCTAATATCAAGGATAGTCTTTTAATCATTTTTTCGGATGTTTGTTGGATGATAAAAAAATTCATTCATAATTTTTATTGACATTCTTTATCGAAAATTTTGGGGTGACATAAAAATTCAAACATGTGTCGAAAATTTCAGGTTCAGTCCTCGGCCTTCATAAAAATTTCCAGGTATTCATATTTTTTTGCTAAAGAAGTGCTAAATTAGCATTAAATTGTAGATTATTATGTTGGCTTTCTTGGCGAATTTAGGCTCTCAAAAGTGGGGGGTTTATGTGTGAAAAATAAGAATCTTCAAAGAGAATTCTTTCTGCGTATGATACACAAAAAAGGCGTTGAAATTGATTTCATGGATGGATCTTTCTTCAATTCTATACCAAAATGTCTTCCTCAAGAGGCGATTCATTGAAATGTAAATCAATCACACGAATAGTTAGCACCATTTATTAGATGAAGCATCCATGCTAATGAGCTCGTTTTACCTAGATTTTTTTTCGCACACAACACGCGTACATTTAACGAATATTTTATCGAATGATGAGCCATGTCTAATTGTTAAAGAGATAAATTGGAATTTATGATCAATCAGAAAACTCTTATGGGGCATCTTTTATGTGTTTATGGATGGATGGCGATTCATACTTAAGATAAAACCAATACGCACGTGAGACAAGAAAATGATGAATCATTAATATATTATTCTTCCTTTTTTTCATCTCTTACATTACATATCTCTAGTTCTATATACGCCCATTGTGCTAGAAGTTTTTGTTGATTTTTGCTTGTAGGATAGGAAACTTTTAGGAGGATGTGGGATCGAGCTCAAGATTTCTTCTTAATTCGATCCACAAATAGAATTTAACAATGAGCCTTCGCATGGGAAATCTTGAGAGTGTCTCAAGTTTTTGAGGTTCTCGCGTGAAATAACCAGTTCTTTGGACCACCTTTTTTTCGGAGAAAATGGACAAGGAGTCTGCGTTGGTATAATTAAAGCAATAAACATTCCATTGGGTAAAATATCTCTTTCACTTTTAGAAGGCACACAACAAAGCGGAATTAGTTTTTATTCCATTAGTTGGGAGTTTTTTTTTCTCTTAAAGGACAATAGGAAGGATTTTTCCGAAAAATTGCACATAAATAGGATAAAAAGGATATTGTAGTGAAATAAAAGATATAATGTTTCGAAAAGACTCGTGCGAAGCTCTTTGAAGAAAAGAATCATTGACAGAATTATTTTTTCTGCAAAATAATTGTCTGTGAAACATGTAAAAGATTTACAAGGAAAACAAGAAGTGGTTGGTTGGTTGATTGTTGCTTGTAGAAAGGAGATGCACAGTCGGAAAATATCCGGTCAGCTGGCTCCATTTATTCACGAAAAAAAAATCTTTTGTATTTGGCTTTTTTAGCGCAGAGTATTTTCTCGGAAAATCAACTTGTACTTCCTCAAAAATATATTACTTTCGAAGGCAAAAGGAATCCTGACTGTGTCTCTCTTTTTGTACCATAGAGCACCAGCATGTGGCACGACGATGGGTAGACGCAGACACTTCTTTTCTTTTCTAATTAATTTATTATTATGGAAAAGATCAGACATGAATTTAAGATTCTACAGTAAAAAAAAAACGACGAAAAACATAAAAGAAAGAGATTTAGTAATCACTTTAATGCTTTTGCTTAATCACAAAATTTTCTTGAGACTTGATCCGTGAGAAACTTCTTGGTGAAGAGACATCCCATTGGGTTTTATTATATCTCCCGCATTTGTGGGCAAAGAACCTGTTTAAATATTCAAATCACAGGAAAAAAGTATAATTTTATTCAAATGCCTTTGGCAGGTAAAAGTGTCTGGGGTGAAAATAGAAATCACGCTGAATAATTAGATTTACGTGAGGGGGGGGAAGGTTTCTTCGATGAGGTTTTAAACAAACCGTTGCGAATCTCCCAGACGTGTGGACTAGTTCCGCGAAGAAAAAATTTTGCAAACTTGGAAGATTTCGCTATCGATCCCTATTTTTTGGTGAATTCTTTAAGATATTCATTGACTAAACAGGTTCCTCTGCATTGCCATAGGCTTATGTTTTGGGTCGCTTGTGATCTTCACATATCAAGCACAAAATGTGTCAAGAAACTTGTGATAGCTGTCCATCCCATATGTCCATCAGATGGGATTGTCTTGAGAGCGATCTTCAGTGTGATCCTCGTAATTATTTATTCTTTGTTTTTAAGTTTTTTTTTAATCTATATTTTCCCTTTTTCATGATCATTAAAATTTAATGATCACCCCAAAATATGAATTATTGTGAAGAGATTTTCAGAGCGATCCCTCAAATAAAACACTCACAATCGTTAACTCTTTGTTTTGATCTATATAATTCCACAATTTCCTTTAATTTCTCTCACTGTATTAAATGAATTTAACGATCAAAAATACAAGAAGTGTTGTTGAGATCAAACGATCACTTATGACGAATAATAATAGGTTTTCTCCATGAGATGTTTCTCCTGGCATCTTCAACATAATGAGGGAGTTTTGGTTTGTTTTTTTTTCTTTCGCCATTTGGTGCCAAAGTATTTAATCCCGGGCTTTTTGATTTAAAATTAACGACTTGAGACTCTTTTTTTCTTCATTCTATTCTTTGAGGCTTTGAAATTTCCACACCATATCTCCGTGTAATATCTAAAGAGAAACATTATGAGGGCAATTTTTTATTCAGTTATAGCAAAGAGAAGTTAGAGAAGCTCCCCATTTTTGTAACGACACACACCCAATAGGACTCCACGCACGTTTTTATGTACATATCTTTACGTTTACATATAAATTTTCTCCCATAGGCTCCACCGTGAGCTTTTCAGTTGTTTGAAACCAATGGTGGTGGTTGGTGTGTCCCAGTGGAATGCGATCGAAGGTTGATGACACGGCGAGAATGGGTATGAAATGTTCTTCAAGGAGAAGAAACCTACCACGACTGGGTGAGAGGAGTAAAAAAGATATTCCTCTCATACGGCCCAGAAGTATATAATTCTTTTCGAACCAGGAAAACTGAGTGGTTGTTTTATCTCACCCATGGCACAAGACTTTATGTATCGTCGTATATCTCCCACTGCTGCGGACTTGTACCCACCATCCTAAATGTGCCGCGATTGTTGGGCACACCAGATATTAACAACAATCCCAAAAACACCCGAGAGCGCGTTCACAAAAGGTCCGTAGGTGAGACTTGTGTGTGTGGGTATGTTGTGTGGTGGAGCCCATCCGCGATTGTCGGTTACATAATTATTGGACCCGTCTTTTGTTTAGGCATACAACCCATACAAGAAGTTGGTGGTGAGTCGCGAGATATACTTTGGAGATGGATGGTGGAACAAATAATAATGAATCCCGTGGATGGAAGAGGAGCCAACGGAGAGATGATGGAAAATAAAAGCATCACGACTTTGGTGCCCGTTGAGATTTTTGATTACAACAAAACTCCTTTTTCTCATCTCGCGAGATCCCAAAAAATTCCCATATTCTCTCATATATACACGGATGGCCCAACCTCAATATTTCTTCACTCCTGTGGATTTTTATTTCCATTTCAATGTCTTTTCAATGGATGACTGATAGAAAACCACCGAGAGAGTCGACATAACATTTTTTTTTATAAAAAGAACTCTCAGACCATTTTGTCTCCTTTGTGCATGAGGAAGATTTTTCTTCGCTGGTAGAGAGGGAGAAAGGGTCATACCAGCAAACTACATGCTTGAGGTGTTTTATGTGCATAAGACGTACCATCAGGAACATATCTTGGTGTAAATTTATTTTCTAGAATACAAGAAAGGGTAGGGCGATTCGGTTGAAGGAATCACTGAAATGGTGGTAATGAGACGACCACTATGTTGGGTTTCTCTTTTGCATAAAAACACAAACAATACATTGGTCCTAGCAACGATATACCTTAAGCCTCCCGCCAGACACAAAGATTGTCTATCCCAAAAAACGTGTATTCAACTCAAAATGTTGATGGGCACCTTATTTACCATAAAATTTCCTTCATTTTATCCTTTCACACAACGCAATAGGAAAGGATTTTTAATAGAAAATCACCAAGATAGAAAGGAGCGTTGAAAATCCTATTAACTATCCTATCTCACACATTAGGACGCTGCATTTAAGGGACGATGCGCATAGAGGATGAAAAATAAATCAATCCAAGAATTCCACATTCGAACGTTATTATTTATTTAATCAAAATATATTATTGTGTCTGCGTGCTGCAGAGAATGCAACAGACAAACCCTTATTATTCTATCTTTTCTTTTGTGCCCCCTGAAAGAATCGTCTGGAAGGGAATTAAAGAAAAATGTAAATTCAAGAAAAATAACTTTTTGACTCTTTGATTGAAAATATTCGGAAAAAATGATTGTCAGTGATGGAATTTCGTAGAAAAAAATCATTGACAATTTTTTTTTATGTTATAAAAACAAAGACTTAAATTTTTATTATTTTTCATTTTATTACATTTTTAACATTGCAATAAAACAGCTGTTTTATTTTTGTAAAAATATCTTTTTCACAGGATGGGGGTAGAAAATTAAATGATAAACTTTAAGAGAAATCCTTTTAAATACTTTTAGAATCCATATATGGGGCTTAAAGTTTAGGTATACTTTTACATAAATCAGGTAAATGTGGCTTTTCTTTAATCCTCCTTTTATAATAACTTCTCAGGATCACCCAATAAACTACAGAGAGAGTTTACCAATTTTTGACTTCTTTTAGGGCACTTTACGGGGAAGATTCTTAGAAAATTCTTATTCGATTTGTTTTTAATTGCCTGCCATAAAACTATTTAGATAGTCTCCTTTTGGAAGACAATCTCCTTTGGTGCGAAGTTTTGTCACTTTTGTCGGCCAGAAGTCACTTGCAATGATTTTTTCGTCTTTAAAAATATTCCATGAAATATTCTTTAATGTTTTTTTACACGTTATATTTATGTGCCTTCAGTGCGTTTTGAAGGATAATTTTGAGTGGAAAAAACCCGTGAGATCTTTCAACACATTCGAGAGGAAGCCACACGTGTTGCTGGGTACTCATGTGAGGGATGATAGAGTTTATTAAGTAATTATGATGCCTAACAGTGTGGGAAAACTACAAAAAAAGCATCACGAAGATATCTCTGAAATCAAACGCGCCCATTGATGTGGAAAAAAATCCTTTCGTTGTTTCTGTTAAAAAAAAAAGTCCCTGATGGCGTGCAGAGGATTCGATTTTCTTATTTCCTCTCGAGGACTAGCAGGGCTCATATTTAATGCCGAAGACATATTTCATTGAATTCTCTTTGTTTAATAACACAAGCAATTACTTTATCACCTCTCAAAGTACCGCCCTCGCCGCTCTTCACATTTTTTCGAATGAAATTTATTGCTGGGTTTCCGTAGAAGTACTGGGCATCCATCCAGCACACACAGGAGGATGCCTCCGCAAGAAGAAGAGCAATTTCGTTCCACACATACTCTTTACGGTTATCAGAGATCTCCATAGGAGTGTTCTATGGAGCCTTGTCTCACTTTATCATTACCTATTGTCCTAGGTGAAACCACTCATTTTAGCTGTGATTCTTTCGAAGAAAAGAATAGCACAGCTTCTGTGTCCACTCTAAAACTCAAGGTCGTCGGATCGGGCTCAAACTTGGTATGAGCACGAATTAGGGTCCCCACATTTCAAAAAACGTATGCGCCGAAAAACTTTTCCGGCCGTCCGTCCGTCCGTCCGTCCGTCCGTCCGTCCGGCCGGCCGTAGTTTGGAGCTCAATTACAAGAGAACGGTAATAGATAGAGACTTGCGGTCAACGGCAAAGTTCAATTATCGACTGGAAGTCGTCCAACTATGATATCAAATTCACCCCCCCTCCCCTGCATCCGCCATTTTGAATTTTTTTCAATTTTGTTTTTGCTATATCTCAGCCTCTATTATAGCTAGAGGTCTGAAATTTTAATATGTTGTAGGGGCCTTTAAGACCTTTTCAACAATACCCCATTTCCAAAAATCGGACAAGCGGTTTAGCAAATATAGAGTTTTATAGAAAGTCGGCCATAACTCCTAAACCGCTTGACCGATTTGAACCAAACCGGTTTTGAATGAAAGATCTCAAGAAGGTCTACAATTATGTATACATAGGAAGTTTCAAAAGTTACCGCTAGAGGGCCTACAATCAAAAACAAAATTTTCGATGAGTTTTCGACCAGTTTTCGATTAATATCTCAAAAACTGGACGATAGATTTCGATTAAATTTTAGTATGTTGTAGGTGATAGACACACCTTTTAACCAAAAAAAAATAAAAAAAAATTTATGTCGCGGTTTCTGAGATATAGACCAAAACAGGTTTCCATATGTACCGATTGTTGTAATATTGCCTTATATCGGCTTAACGGTACTAGATAGAGGATTTTTTGATTGAAGTTTCAACAGGTATAGTGGGCATGACCTATCAGATTTTACTAATTTCAAAATTCAAAATGGCCGCCTTCTGCCATTTTGTTACATCAACAATTACTTTCACCTATTCACATATTTTTTAAACAAACTATTAGGCGCCCCGCGAAGCGGGGCGCCTTTTATATACATAAAAAATATATAAACATATAAAAATATATAAAAATATAAATATTGTACATATGTATATCAGTACAATGATGGTCCAGCAGAAAAGGGAATGTACTGGTAAGTTTCACTTACGGGCTGTGATTCTTCCTTCAGATGACAGTCCAAGTGTGGTGAAAATTGAGATGGATAAATTTTTAGGAATGGCTTTCTCACGCATCGAATCACAGCCAACGCGTGTAAATTCTGGGGAAAGGCTTACTCATGCGCGTTGGCTGTGATTCGTTGCGTGAGAAAGCCATTCCTAAAAATTTATCCATCTCAATTTTCACCACACTTGGACTGTCATCTGAAGGAAGAATCACAGCCCGTAAGTGAAACTTACCAGTACATTTTTTCTTTGAGTTAAATACCCTAAAAGACCACCCTGTGTACATAATGTAATGTTTTCGTCCTTATCTCGATACTTTTATATGAAATCGACACGTTTCTGAAGTGTGGGCTACCTTTTTGGCTTTCTTTTGTGTGTGCGTTTATATTCACAAAAATCTCTGAATTCGAGGAAACTCCTTATACCATGAATTCCTCGTTCACATACAAAAAAACTGTCTTCAGGTTGAAAAGAAAAATAGATTCTACGACCTGTTGCACTGTGTTGATCTTCTCAACAAAAGGTAACCATCATTGATCTTCACACAGCACTGCCCAAAAAGAAGTTCTGTAGGAAAATTCCTTAGCAAATCAATCAAATTTGCAACAGTTTGCTGTAGCTTAAAATGCGGAGGCATTGTTAGGAGTATAATTTGCTGATAAGGCCTTTTTAACAGCCTGGGAGAGATCTTGTATTTCTCTAATGGGCCACTGCTGGATGGAAGTTATTCCGTGGCTATGTATCGCTGATTTGCTGAAAACTGGTCTTATGTAACTTGGGGCATTTTCCCGCCTAAAGTAATACATATTTCTTCAAATGCCGGCATACATAATCTTCGGGTTTCGGGTATGTAGTACATACATGTTCTCTCGAAGACGCAGTGATTGTGTGGCGGGAAAATACTCATATATAGCCCAATCTCAAGATGGGGTAACTTTTCAGAGGCACTCTGACGAAAATTTTTTAGCCTGCAATTCTTGACTCCTTGTCATATCCTTGAAGGGATTTTTTTTATCCCTAAAGGAAAACTGGAATGTCTTCCCTATATGTCCTGAATTCGCAAATACCTCAAGAGGGTCTTCATTTACTTGCTTGAAACTTAAAAAAAAAATCTTATTAATAATTCATTAAATAGATCAGAAAGTTCTTCTTTAATTTTTAATGAATGAAGCTTTTTTTATCAATGACAAAAGTGAAAACTGGAATACTTGTCGCTCTGTGAAAGAAAAAACGAACGATACATAGAGAGACGTGATATGTAATCATGAGCTATGTCTTGCATAAATTAAACACACAGAGTGGTGTAGACTTGGTATGTAAATTGTATAAAAAAAAAAAAGAAATATGCTTGAACATCTTATTTTTGAAACATTTGAGCTTGATAAATCTGCGGGTGTTTAGGAATCTTTAACGATTTTCTCTTTCTTTGAGATAATATCCGCAAGATGTTTAGCTATATATGTATGTAAAAGAAATAGCTACCTATAGGCTATTTCCAGGAACACCTCAGAGATTTTTTTTTACATAAAATTAATCTCAACTGCCTAGTTCGTTGAATTGAGCCAACGATAAGGCTTATTTGACTTTGCTTATCTTCCCGGGGAAGGTTTTCATCGGTAGGCCTCCCAGGTTTTCCGCGGGCACATTTAAATTCTAAAAAGGAACGTTTTCTTCCGTTAAGCGCCCTGATAGCCCGGCTTGGTATATGGCGCGAAAAATGCACAAATACACACAACTCTTGGGCTTTGATGTTGATCAAACCCATCAAGTCGATGTGGCTGGAATTCTTTTCTTTCTCTTCTTGCAAATCTCTTTTCTTCATTGCTTTTGACCATCATAAGATGCCGGTTTCTGGTTTTATGTACCGAGAATAGCTAATATGTATGCGCCTTCTCAAGTTCTTATAAGACTTTTGTGAGAATATATGCAAGCCATGAGAGAGGATTGGTGGTGTGGAGCCGGCAAACACGAGCCCATCGCATAGGGAAGGTAACAGGAATGAAGAGAAGAGAACGTAAAGTGTCATATATAAAAAAAAGGCCTTCTTTATATCTTTTGGGTTCAGCTTTCTTCACCCGAATACCCCGAAAAAGGCATGGGTGTGAGTGAGATGGGAAATGTGGCCATTTAAAAATGTCTAACCGACAATTCTGGCAATTTGCTGGGCATTTAAATTCCATACTGTGCAACTTTCGCTGTGCGTACAGGCTGTGATTTTTTTGCATGCTCTTGGCGTCAGAAGATGTTTGATTTCTCCTTCTTATCAGTAAATCCACCCATGTACTTTCATAAATATAAAATATTTAGGCTATATAGTTTTTTTGCCAATAAACACTTAACTCGGTTGGTGCGAGAGACGAATGGGATGTTTATTGTTTTTTCTCTCACAGTGTGTTCACAGAATATTTCTTTTGAAAATAAACACATTGATACAATATGTCACATATGTATAATTACATAAGCTATGTATAAGAAAGGTTTTTTTTCTCTCGTGATTTCCATGGAAGAAGAAAAATGATCTGTGAGCTCGCAAGTTTCCATGAATGAAGCTGCGATCGTATAAATTTCTGCAAATATTTACAACATTTGTCATTTTGCAGATCTTTTATTGAAGTGCGAATGATCCACTCTTATAATCTCTTTCTGTGTGATCTCTCACGATCATCTTGAGGCGCGATTTCTGCCACAGAATGCAAGTGTTTAAGTGATTTTTCTTGCTTATGGGGGACATGAATGACTTTTTTCACATCAGCATAATTTTCTGTGGGCGTAACGGAATTTATCGCACAAAAAAAGAGTCACTCGTAATCATAATATATTTTCCACTCTGTAATCTTCCTTCCTGTGCTGAGAGCTTATCCGTAACGGCCATTTAGCTTTCGTAGGCATTCACATAACATCGCATTCCCAGTGTGAGTGCAGCATTATTTTATATATAGCACACAACATCCATGATGCTGGAGCTGTGCGGGGTTTATGTAGTATATTTCCAAAGCAGAAAAAGGGAGAGATCACACATACAAGGCACTGGATGTTGGGGCAAAGTAACGATAACTGATTTTTGCACATTCATATTGTGAAAAGACGGTTAAAAACGATCATCTTATGTTGTTTGGGATGGGGCTTTTGAAGAATTTCTTCAAGAACCATTCCTAAATTGATTAGATTTTCACTTAAACTCAATCATAATCCACGTAAATTGTTTTAAAAATGTAGTTTTAGATTTTAAAAAGTTCTTTTTTGAATTAATTTTTTTTAAACATTTTTTCAAAACATAAAACAATTTTATCTTATAAAAGAAATTTAATTTACAAAAAAAGAACCAAAAAATCACTAAACTTTTGTAGTCAAGTGCTTTCTAATGTACAACATGACTCTGCGAACAGGTTCAGAGGCAAATTGGCGCGAGAATTCTTGAGTTTGGCGTCCCTCACACATAAGCACATAATCTCTTTTTTTAAAAAGAAATAAAAGAAAACTTTCAAACACAGAAGTGGAAGTGATAGATAAAATGTTTACCGACATTGCCTCATAAAAGTTTCAGTTGATAAAATATCTTCTTCTTCTTTTTATTGGTGCTCTTGCAAATTACTTCAATTATTTTGCACACACTCGAGGGATATTGGTTAGCAATAAAACAGTGGGATACAAATTCTTATTCTTCGCAACATAAAAATTCTTCAAAACTTTGGGGAGGCCTGAAGAGCCTGAAAAAAAACTTCTCTCGCGGCGATGGACGTGTACATAAGACAACAATAAAGGCTGGAGCTCACTAAGCAACAAAGTCTCGCGTCTTGACTGGCATAAAATAGGATTGCTATTAAAAGTTACGAGAATTTGAATTTGGGGCTGAAGGAAGTGGAAGATTCTAAATCATCCTATTCCATTTGACAAAGTCCTAAAAAAATTTTATTTATTTATACAAATTGAAATCTTATGTACAAGTCCAGCGCGATTTTGACATTTTTTTCCCTCGATGTGATGGAGGATTAGTCAAGAAACATTCTTTTGTGTGTCCATCCGACAAAATTTGTCATTCCCCCAAGTGATCTCATTACACTAATTCTACATGTTAATAAATCACAAGACTTTTTCATATATACCCACAGATTCCCTCGGCAGCACATCACAGGCTCCACACTTTATGTAGCAACGTCTATCTCTCCCGGAGCTCTCTCTCTGGGTGTGTGTGGCTGGCTGGTGTAGGAAGAAAAAAACGATCCCATGAATTTATGCTAGGCCACAAAGAAGCCAAATTTTACCGCCAAAAAAGTGGTCAATTGATATTTGATCTCCTTTATCCCTTTTCTCGGTAATTTTCCTTACACGGTTGACATAGCAGGACTATTTTTTGTTGCACCTTCTCTCTTTAAAAAAAAAATAAATATTCCATCGAAGCTGGACATTTGAGCTCCTCCGCAGGATATTTACTTACGGTTCTTCTCTGTTAATTTTCTTATAACGTCCCCAAAAACGGAAGTAATATCGACCAGAGAGAGCGGAACTCACGGAAGATCACTTTACAACATCAATGAAGATGTCCAATCTCATAGAGACAATGCGGGTTTGTTAAATATCTCCGATAGGGAGGATGTCTAAATCTTCTCTGTTTATGTCTGCACATTGTGATGTATTCTAATTAAGTGGTTGGTTATGAGACATTATACAAAAAAATTCTGTATGCATCGTGCAATCCACATAAATCACACAACTTCCCGCCAAAACACATGTCCCGCCATTTCTATGATGAGAATTTTAATCTGAACGCCAGAAGAAAGGCACAGGTTACCGGCTTTTTTTTCTCCTCCACCATCCTTTTATATCCACAAGGCACTCCTTATATTGGGATGTTGTATTGTGTGCCCTGAGAAATCGCCTGGAATGCAAAGAAAAAAGTCAGTGATAATCCAAAGCTGAACAGCTAAATTTTGGGAGTAATGCTCATGCGTTGAAAAGGGATTTATTAGCTGAATTTGTTTTTACGAATTTGGGTATTTTAACTGGGATTTTTTTGAGAGTTGGAATTTTTTAATTTTACTAATATTTCAATCAAATTAAATCTTACTAATAATTCTTAATCAAAAGAGAAAATTCTGTGAATATCGTCTGGTATTATGTCTTTCTTGTGCTCAGTTAGAAAACTTTTAATTTAGAATCCCAAACTTTTCTAACTGAAATAACTACATTTCAAATTCATTTAAAATGGGGGCTAAAAATTAAAATAACAAACAATAACTGAAAGCAATAGCTGTGAACTCTGTAGCAATAAAGTCAATATAAAAAATATCTTCGAATCCAACTTAAGATACTTGTTTGAGGGTGATGGGAATGGAAGATGTTTAAAATGATGACAATTTTCTATTGACTATTCCTTATTTTCTTATTTTTTTCAATACGATGTGACTCTTTGTTGATACTCTAAGGTGTTGCGAGGGCTCGCATGATTTCGAAATGTGTTGACAAAAAAAGGAGAAACCTCAGAGTTGAGGTGTGTTCCTATATTGATAAATTTATATAAATTGCGCGAAAAGTAGTCCCATTTCTGATTCCCATTCTGCCCCAAAGAGCGAAAAAAAGAAGAAAGAAAAGTTTCCAATCTCGGCATGACTTCTGATGTTTTATAATGCTTTTTTTTCTGAGCAAGTCCTTTGGGTTATATGAGGATTTCCGAGAAATGTGTGGCCCTGTTGTGGAAAGACTAACTGTGGAGAGAAGTAATCAGAGTTTGTGTTTGAGAAAATCCTTGACACAGGATGTTCAATTGAAAGAATCTCTGAGAAATTTGCCTGGCTCTTCCAAAACATTTCTAAGGTACCATACACTTTTTGCTGGCTTTATTCATCTCTGTTGAGATGCTATATTTGTTATTTTCTTTTTTTGCAATAGACAGCTAAAGTGATATACTCATATAACTGGAGCCACCACGAGACAATGGAGATTTTTTTTGCATTGAGAAAAAAAAGGCAGACAAGTGCTCTTATGTACGTAAGACTCTGTCATTAAATCAGGGTGGTCAATTTGTCAAAAAAGTCCATTGAATCGTTAATTTAGGAGTTTACCTACCTATTTATCGTTTTATTGGGTAGTTCCATTCTTTAGTAAATGGTGCAAAACCGTTGATTTTGGCGGGAAGATCTTATCCTTCGGGATTTTTCAAGGATTCAAGCCACAATGTCCTTAATGCTTTTATCTTTCTCATTGGGCTCAGTAATACTGTCAGTTCAAACTAGAAGTTTTACATCAAGAAATGTTCTGTTGGAAAACAAAATGTCCTTATTGGAAATATAAAAAAACCTTCATTGGCTTCATCAAATTTCTTTTCCTGTAAAATGACATTCCAAACAGTAGCATAAAATGTATATAGAAAATCTGGATTTATTTCCCAGAGATTAGGTTTTTATTCCTCAATCTTTTCTTGAGATCCTTTTGTGTGGATCCTTTTGTGGATATCTCATTGTTGAGTTGTGCAATTTTTGGAGTGTTTTCAAAGTAAAAGAAAAAGGAAGTATTGACATTCCTCAGAGTAATTTTCCCATAAACACATTCATTCTGTCCTTATGTCAGTTCCCATAGAATAATATCAGCTTTAAATTACACCACGTATAGTCTTGGCAAGAACTTTAATAATAAATTGTATAATCGGTACACTATATGATACATAAAACACCGGCGTATGCATATGATTTTTCTATGCTGGTGTATGTTTTTCTCCTCTGTATGGGGGGAATCTTTTTAAAAAAAAATGCAGTTGAAAATAAACCAAAAAACGTAAAGACGCGATGCGAGGAATAACAACAAAATGCAAGAAAGGCGGGAGATAGAGTTTAAGGGAAGAAGAACAACCACAAAATAAAGAATCCGTCGTGATTGTACCGCGGAGAAAGAATGGGAAAAAGATTTGAGGAGAAGAATATGTAATTTGAAAACAGGTTTTTCTGTAACGTTCATCGTGAACCCAAGAAAATGCCGGAGAGTATCAGAAAAATACTTACAACAAGACATCCTTCGTCTGAGAAGTGCATTGTGCATTGAGAAAATTAGAAATTTAACCGATTGCTTTTATTGGGAAAGGAAAAGAGTTATTTTGTGATTGATGCTCCTTGAGATTGGAGTCCAGGGGAATGAGATGTTTTTTTTCTGTGTCCTCTCTTCATGCCTCTTTTCTCGCAATCATCTTATATTTTTGGGCTTTCATGGGGGATGTCTGTCACGCATTACTTTTGAATTTATTTCTCCCTGTAATTTACCTTTTAAAAGCCCTCACTCTGGGATGAATGTGCTGGGAGGCTTTAAAGATATTTCTTTTGATTTTCTTACAATTCTCCTTCTCATATTGTGGATTTCCAAGAAGACAATTTGCCTAATTTTTGCCTCCTCAAACATAAAATTTCTTGTGTGAAATTGCCAATAATTCTCGTAACATTTGACTTGTGGTTTAAATGCTCTTAAAAATCTTGTAAAACTCTTTGAATTTGCGCAAAGATGAGAAAAATCTCTCATGTAAATATTTAACAAATAACATTCTTGTACCATTAATACAAAATTTATTTTAACAAATATACAATTTTCCACACTTTTGTATCGATTTCAGCATATATTTATACATACTTGTGAGAGGTCAATCTTGTGTATTTGACAAAGACAAACTCCCCGCGCGCAGATATATTGTGAAGATTTTGTAATTGTTGGACATTGTCTTAATTAGGAGGTAATATTTGACGTTCTCAACAGCATCCATTTGGTGACATCGCACAACATTGTTAGCCCCTCATTTTTGTGAACGACCAGTTCGTGTTGTAGCAGTTCAATAACCCTTTGATAAAAATTTCCTCGTGCAGCATAAGTTTGCACACACTCTGTGCCTGATGGTGGAACCAAGAGCCAACCATAAGAGACCGGTACAGTGACACCACATAATTACAAATCCTGTTCACATGCTGCAGCAAAAGCTGAAGTATTGAAATCTTTTGGGTGCAAAAGAGGCGAGAATTGTGGTGAATGAGTGTCGATAATAATTCTCTGATCATCCACGATGCGGTGGTGCCTCCTTTACGACGTTTATATACTCGGCAAGAATTTTTTTATTGTTGTTTTCTTCATGCCCTCCGCGAAGAAAAGCGTGACCAAGCCTCGAAGCTGTGAGGAAGACAGTAAAAAGCACTGAGATTCAGGTCTCACAGGAAATTTAACCGGTTCTTTGGAGGAAAAAATCAATTTGCAGAGAGACAAATAAAGTTGTAAAGGCATCGTGCTTTTGAAAACTTACTGAATGAAATTTAAATTGGAGCATAACAGGTCCTGAAAATATATGAGGGGAAAATTCTTTATTAATTGAAAGATTTAACTTAGAACTCGATAATGATGAAGAATTTCGGTTTCTTATAGCTGATTCTTGGACCTACAGCAGTCTAGAGTTCAATGATCAACAAAGAGAGTTAAAGGTATAGGTTTGGGATGAAGATCTAGAGCGTAACTAGAAAAACCTATTCCTTTACATGCCAATCAATTTCTTTAGTAGCAGTACTTACATTACATTAAGTCTAGGAACCTATGTCTCCTACACTCTGCATTTACCCGCAGCTCAATCCTAGTCCTCACTTTTTTAGTTAAAGAATAAAATAAATAAATAAAAGGTTTGCAAGATGAAAACCATCTGTTCTTTATGATCAGGTTTAGTCAAAATTGATAGTTCCTTCCTTAACATTTCATTTCGGGACAAAGACAAAATTTGCGATAAACCCTTGCCTGATGTTCTCGATAATGGGGTTTGCGGAGACCTCACCTAGAAATCTTTCATTGGATGTAATCTTCAAAATTGATGATCCTCACATCTGTTCAATATTATGTTTAGAACACATTGAAATATTATATTTTGTGCAAAAATCATTAACAACATACACGCAGCGGCAACGGCACAATATCAAAGCTCATCATAGAATAATGCTCTACAAATTGAAATTTATAGGTAGGAGAAAAGACGTACAAGTTTGGGATTTATTGGGAGCGCGCGCGCGAGGGAAGGTGTAAATATTTTGCGATTTTTTTGCTTCGCATATTGCCCATGAATAGAAGAATATAATTCTTCCCTGGAAACTCTATCATTAGACATCATCTGCGCGAGCATCTCTTGCGTTGTGTGGTATATATTTGATGGACTGGACTTAATTTAAAATAGTGGCCAAGAGAAATATCCTTTTATGCGTACATACCTACCTTTATTTCCATCGAGAGCGCGATGAAAGCAAAAAGTATCGTGATTGATTGACTTGAAATTAATCAGTGACGTTGTGAGTTTTGCTGGGCATGTTTTACTTTTGTTGTGGAGCAATAAATACCAACGCACAAGGGAGGGAACAAACGATTGGTAAAAAGAAATCTCTTGTAATCACCGCGCATCCCCAGAATTATCCCACAGATCTACATAGCACCTATATTTTCTCTATGTATAACGCACCTCTAATGGTTTTAATTCTCTTAGATGGGTGTAATCCCCCCCAAGTTTCAGATATAAGAATATACAATTCTTTCGTAGCCCATGCGGAACAGTTCAAGGATTCGTCATTCAAAAATCAAGATTCAGTTCAAGCACCCTAACGAGTTTATTCAAGAAAGATATAATATATATTTTGTGTAGCTTCACGTAGATGGTGGGGCAATTTTTTGAGAAGTCTCCCATGTCCAGATTGTGGTGTGTCTCTATATAATGCCCACCAACGAAAAATATTTTGAGTTAGCCGCATTGTTGTGTTAATGATAATGGAACTAATTCATGTGGGAACTCTTTACTTATTCGCAGATTCTTTCAACTAGAAAGCACAATTTTATACTTCTTCGCATTTTTTTCTTTCGTTTGTGCTGAAAAGTGAAACGTAAATACAATTTTTTTTCTTTCGTAATTCTTAGAAAATTGTCTTGAAGATTGTGATAAGAAAATTCCAATTAAATTGCTGAGTTTATATAAATATCTCTTGCGCCCTTTATGGTTTCATCTTTATTCGGAAAGGTTCGTTACTTTTCTCTTTTTGACTTTATTTATTTTTTCATGAATGGATGGGAAGCAAAATTTAAATTTCTTCCACAAGGTCGTCTGAATCAGTTTTCGTGCTAAAACTATCAATTGATTTTCCTAATACTCCAACCTCATCAGGAATTGCTTCGCGTTTTTTTTTCTCTTCTATTTGTGGTGCTTAGCAAAAGAATGTCGGAATAACTTGTTTCCATTCCATCTCATATTGTATGTATTATTACCATAATACCGCGGAATTACTTTGAATAATTTGGGAATAATTGTGAAATTGCTACTTTGATATACTCATAACCGTGTGAGCATTTACCTAAATTATTTTTTGTTGAAACATTTAGTTAATTTTTTATTCATCTTCAAGTACTACAAAAGAACTTTTTCACAACACCCCCCTGTGTATTGGGGAATTTTGATTAATTACCCAAAAATTTCAATGAATAGCAGCTTCTGATTCCTCAATTAATCCCCATTAATAAGATTTATTCTAGATCTGTGTGCTTCTTTAGGTGGATTTTGAGTTGTTTCAGCTTGGGCACGTAAGAAGCCTTCACGAGGAATGTGTCGTAAAACAAATGAGACCTCAAAATGCTATCAAGAGAGAATTCTCCTGCCAGATGAGATTAGAATCACAAAAAGTATAATCTCTGTGCGAGAATTTCTTGCGAGATGTGCGTTGCTCGTATTTCAAACGAGCAAAACGTTTAGTTTTACTATAAAGACTGGGATTTTTGATAAGGTCTCCTCATATTATAAAAGAAGAATGTCTTGAGTGGTATTCGTGGAAGGCGTATAAGAGATTTGTTATGTTTTATTCACGTCTGATGGTTTTGATGTTGCGATGCCAAATGGACGAGAGTGAGAGAATGACTATGGGAAAAAGAAAAGAAAATAAATTCCATTTCTGGTGAACATTTAACCACCCCGCAGTGGCAACACCTTAAATTGATTATTATTATTTTTATTTTACCCCCGCAAATGAGATTCATTCGAGGATCCTCATCTCCTAAGTGCTGCCCATATTTTCGGCATGTCCCACAGCGCTATGTCTCTTGGCCTTGGGTGGCTCCACAATGTTCTCTTTTTTTATGGATATAAAAGAGGAGGTTCACAGAGCCCATACTATTTGTATTCATTCGCTCACAGTCTCAAAGAGAGTCTCCCAAAACTGTTTATCCAACTTCTTCGTTCTTCATCCTCCTTATTCCCGCGCTCTGGCTGCTGCATGCATGTCTCAAATGCATAATTATATATGAATCTCAACATGGAGCCAAGCCCTTAGCATTCATTCTAACCCCTGTGTGTTGGTGTACATATTTTATATGTAGGCAATAACACTCTGTGTTTTAAGAGTCATGTGTAAAACAACTGGGGAGACATAAATATTCACATCATGATGATTTCCGTTCCAAATTTGAAGAATTAACTCTAATAAGGGATTATTTTGCCTTTTTGCTCCGTCTTTCTCGCGCGCCAAGGACTTGGATGTGTTGGAGATATATTTCCAAAATACAATGCACCATCAACTGAAAGACAGTGCAGCATTGTCTCTAAGAACGTTTTAATCTCGCAGCATCATATAGAGGCCAATAAGAAGCTGCGAGAATGCCTCAACATTTTCTTCACGGTGTTGATTTAAATTCTGTAACGGATAATAAGTACAGCATGGGGCGAGGTCTTGAATCATTTTAGTTAGAGATACATTTGATCATGGAAAGTGATGCCAAAGAAAATATAATTTAAAAACAATTTTCCCAATAAAAAGGAAATAAACGATTTTCAATCAATTTTCCTTAAATAAAAAAAGCTTTTTTTTTCCTCTTCCATTAAAACTTTCTCCACTTTCTATTCAACTGCATCACTTACATAGCCGATAAGCAAAAGTATTTTAAATTCTCTAAGAATCTTCTTATGTTGATTTATTCTTAAGAAAACATTCGTTATACATACTCATTGTACTTCATTGTTGCAAATGAACTTTCAGAAGAAACAAAACATTTCTCCTCCAACATCTTCGCTGATAATTTCTTGTTGATGTAGCCATTTATGCTACGCGCCCATGGCCATGAAGCAATATGCGCCAAAGGAAATGTTATATGGAACCAATGCGTGGGCATTTTGTCGCCCTTTGCTTTGCATGATGAATGTGCATAATGAATGCAATTTACTCCCGCTGCAGCAGCATGCTGAATTTTTATGATCTCAGATTCAGCTGTGCGCAAAGTTGTTCACTGGAATTTTCACATTCGCAAGAGACTAAATTACACTAATTACTCCGAAATGTGTCAGTTTCAGTCTGCGAATGTACATACGCAAAAGTTACGGCGCGGAAGAGATGTGAGACATGTGGATTGTCTTGATGTCTCTCACATCAATTTAATACAACTCGGTGGTGTTTCATGATCCCAAAACACCACTTGTGGGGGACTTATTGAATAGATTAGGAACTCTATAACGAATTTGTTGTGCTGACTTTATTGCTTTGAGAAAGTCTCTGTGTCAAATGAAGTCAATTGAGATGTTGCCTCTTTATTTCTTACTTCTTCTTTTTTTGGGGACATCGCGCGCATTCACTCCACTCTCCGCCCCAGAACTACAATGCAAGCATTAAAGTCAATGATTCATCAAATTCCAAAGAGTTAGCCCCAATGTGTGATAGTTGTGATTAAGTTTTCTAATGCAAATCTGGCAGAATGATGTCTGTGGTCCAGAATTTTCAATCATCAATGAATCATCATCAGGTGTTAAATTTTTTTTTATTGAAAATTTTTAGATTTCCTTGATTTTGTTTGAAGATCCTTTCGGGGAAAAGATCATTTCCATTTGATCTTAAATCAAAAATTTGTTTCCGCCTAATCTTTTCTTCTGAAAGTTAAATATTTGTTATTTGTTTTGTTGACATCCATTAGTACCTATATCAGTATTTTATACCCCGCATAGATAAGACTGAGAAACACCCCCGAAATTTATTTATAAAAAAAACTTGTCGAGATGAGATCACAAAGGCACGCGCGTCTATGTTGAGTTCAAAAGTTCGTTATGGATCGATATTTTAGCCACACTCTCGTCCCAATTGCACTCCATCCATACGCATTATGTGAAAGAAACAATTCCGTGATTACTCATATGAGCGTGGTTAAAATAAACCGAGGGTGTTTCGTTCGAAAAATAGTTGCGGGAAAATGATATATATAAAATTGATAGGAAGCATGTCATGTGTGTGGTGTGCTGTTTATAGTTAAACTGTACAGTGAGTGAGCCTTTACTACACTACACAATGTAGTATAGAAGAGTGTCATTGAGAAATGCTGCATGTTGTGCTGAACCGTTAGATGGAAAATGCTGGTATTACACATGCTCAAATAACCTCCCCCTAAGCAGCATAATATCGCGCATCACGGCGCGCAGCTTGAACGCCCAAAAAGGACGCCTTGCATGCACTTTAGTATACGTCAATCCACATTAAATGCCATACACTGATTTTCTTTACCAAAACACTACAAATTCTCTGGAGAGGGAGGGAATAAACTGTCTCTCTAAGCGTCTCTCTATGGTCTAAATCATAAGAGGTAAATCGCACCAGCATAATTTTTGGCTTATTCCAAATGCATTTTAGAGGGTTCCAAGGTGTGTGTACCAACGTCGACTTTTTTTTTCATGTTTATTATTTCCATCCACACATGTTCCAATTCCCAATGAAATTAATTGGCACGAAGAGAGGGATGTTGTTGGATTTCCAATAGTGCAAATTTTATGTGTGTGTGACGGGAACGAAACGAGAATAAACCCCATTGATAAATAAAGTCACGTTATACATTAATCCAGTAAAAGTGGATTTTTGGGAGGGAAAACCCCCATCAAGGAATACATACAGGCATTGATCGCGAACAGATGCGTTTAGTTTTTACTTTTATACTTACGGTTCCTCCATATGTATGTTTCGGTTTATATAGGTACAAAAATTGCATACAGAAGGGTGCAGAGTTCTGGGTGCTACATGTTTTTCTCCTGAGGTCTATTACCCCTCTTACACCAATATATTGGGTCTCACATTCATGAAAATTTACATATAAAGTGTATATATTGTGCAATTTGCATTAATAATACTGTATACCTTCCTTTTATATTCTTTCATTTTAGTTATTTTCTTTTTTTTTTTTTGAATATTTTAACTAACTTTTCCCATTGGCGCCATAAATCTACTTGTCTTTCACTATATATAATGTAGTTTATTTGAGAATACACAAGAGGAGTGATCTACCGGGAACTACATTAAGGTGCTTTTGAATTGGAAATTAGAAGGTAGATCGATGAATTTTGCATAACAATATAGATCAGAGGCCTTTATGCAATTAAGGAGTCAATAAAAATTTCTCAAAGTTTCGGTTTAATCTAACTTGGATATGCCCATTACTTAGGTACGTTAAGTAAGATTGCACTGTTAACGTCTAATGCATAAGAATACACATAAAAGAAATTGTATTTCTAAAGGTTGAATAGAAACTAAAGAAATAATTTTTAGGATTAAAACTTGATTAAAAAATTCAAGACATAAAAAAAAAACAAAAATTAAGAAATTTATCATCTAAGAACCAGTTCTAGCTTACACAGAAAAAATTTTTTTCTTTTAATTAAAAAAAAATATCTCTACCTCATAAATAAATTAACAACGTGAAAAATCCTTAATTGTAAAAAAAACCATAAATAAATTTAGAAGGACCTAACCTATATTGTTACTTTGTCATTCAAAGTGCTCTCTCAGCAGAAGAAATGTGTGACAACTTTTTATGCAAATCCACTTTTTGAGAAAAGGCGTTAGACTTTAACTTGGTTTTTCTAACTTTCCCAATATACCTGCTTTTTTACACTTTACAAAAAAACATCCTCAGGGTACTCTCTCCCTTTTTCTGCATACCATTAGTGCTGAGGAACGAAGGATTTAAGAAGAAAAAAAAACCTGTGTGAACCCCCTGACAAAACCTAACCGAAGACATTGGTTTTGTTTTATAATGCAAGTCTAATGGGAATTGCCATAAGGATGAGATCTCTCCGCGGAATACTTAAATAAATTCTCAAGGATCTCCCAAAGGTGTGTTATATATATGGCTTAATTTCCACGCACAAAAACGGCTAAGAAAACTCTACCTTCCTTTTTTGTCCACACACTTTTTGTGAGATTGGAAATTTAAATAAAATAATGTTTTGTTACTTTGAGGATCTAGGACTTTTTTTTCTTTTCATTGCTCAATTGAATTTTTTCTACCAAGTCTGGGATGATCCCAAAAAAATCAATCTCAAAGAATGGTTCCTTAATATTTCTAGTTTTTAAATTAATAGGCAACACGGTTATTCGGACGAAAAATATTTCTTCTAGTTTTTTTTTTCTTATGTATTTGATGATCATAAAAAATTAACCAACAAGTTTTTTTTGCGCGGCACTTTGACTATTTTTTTTCTTACCTCAAAATTCCCGCAATATCGTTCTCAATATTTATTCACGAAAAATTCTCTTTCAGTCTTTCATTTGCTGATGGCGAAGAGATAAAAATTTCGGAATGGAATATAAAAAAAATGCGTTTTCAAGGATGGCGCGTATGAAGAAAATGCGTTATGAATCTTATTTTAGAATGAGTGGCAAATGGAAAAGTCCTCACGTTGTTCCTCTTATGAGTGGATGACGGAAACAAGAAAAAACCACGGAATTTGGTGATGAAAAAAAAAAATGTAAATTAACACGATATTTTTCATGTTTCACTGAGATTGTTGGTATTTAACATCTGCCGCTAGTCAACTGTTTCCATGTACGAAGAAACTGTCGACGGCAAATGTCCTCGAAGGTGCTTGACATGGCGGGAAAGTAAGCATGGGAGAATCCTTGATGGTAAGATGATCCCCTATTTATTGAAATTTCCACATTTTATATACATTCCATACACGCGGGTGTGATTGATTAGGAACCTCTTAATTACGAAGATAGTCTCTTCGTTAATTAGTCTGAATTTTTCAAACATTACAGTTTGTTTGTCTTCTGTGTACATAGTCTGGAAGAATTTCTTGTATATACCTATCTTCGGGATCTATACACTTTGGCAATCCCGTTTGGAAGGAAAACATTGTCCCAGGACAATCTCAGAAAAGGGGTTTATCGCAATCCTACCACAGAGTCTTTCCCTTGTACGGAATTATTGAGACAAATTTGATGCGTTGCACAAAGGAAAATATATTTTGTAGGTAATATATGTTCTCTACATGTACCAGAGACTTTTCCCAGAGGATCCCAAGATACCCATGTCGTCTTCCCAAGGGGTGAAAGTGTGAGACTCACTGGGGTAGTCAACTTTCACATGCGACCTCGCATAGTAAATAGGATCCTTTTGGAATTTATAGCGGTCTTGCTGTATACCTATGTACATAAAAATGTACATAGCTGATGGCAAAGTATTTGCCGAAATTTTATTTATGACTGCTTCCGTATCGATAAAGAAACTTTAATTTCCTATTTCACATGGGCTTGAGGAACAAAAGAGATTCATTCATTACTGTTGGTCACGAATTTTTTGTCAATTTTGCCACAAAAATGCCATGTCAGTGACCTTTTACCTACAAGTTTGCTTTTTTTTCCTCATTCCAGCAGAGAATTTTCGGGGTTCTTAGCGGTTTGATGGGTGCGAAAACAAAATATAAAGCTTAAAGAATAAGGATAAATTTCAAACGGTGTATCGTTAACGGTGACTTGGGGAGTTGCGAGTGCTATATAAGTCAAAGAATTTTCCCCTATTGTTAGTGGGACGTTTGATAAAATTCCCCCTCGTCTTGGAAGATATTGCGATGATGGGCATGAAAGTGAATTTTTGGCAGCTGCGGCTTTGAAAATCTGCAACCCTGCAATAGACGGAAAGTGATTGTCGCGCATTTTTGGGAAGAAAAAGTCAGACATCTGCCAAGTGATCGTAATGAAGGACATTGATTTTATTTATTGCAAGACGATTGTATGCAGCAAAAGCACGCGGTTTAATGTTGGAGGGTTAGTCACCCCTAAGAAATATCGAGTGAGAGATTCGATTGAAACTTCTTTTATAAAACTCAAACCTAAACCACACTACTGGGAGTCAAAAATATCTTGTGCATGAAGATTGTTGAAAGAAAATCGCTGAAAATAATAGTTAATAATAGTCCTCTAAGTAAATTAATCGACGTGATAAGTGGACCAACTTTATGAAGAAAACTATCTTTAAGATCCCCTCATGAAAGCTATGTAGAAAAATATGGTTAATTACAGCGTTTGGGCTTACTTTATGTATTTACTCTTTTGTGTAAAAAACTATTAATAATTATTTTCACTGCGCTAGCAAACCTACATCAAAATCAAAACAGGATTTTCCCCCATTAAAAAAGTAATTATGTTAGGGCAGAAATGCTGCAGCAGGGCCCTCCAATTTGAAGAATGATCTTATATGGAGTGGAATTATGCTCTATTCAGATTTGAGATTTAAATGGAGGTTTAGGGATTTAGGTTTAACTCTAAACCACTAATTTGTGAAACAAAGTTACTATTTTAACGAAATATTATTGTTTTAAATTATATTCAAGGATTTATCATTATCCAAAATTAGTTTTTGGCCATTTTCCTTACAATTTGACCAATTAAAAAAAATCCTTCGTATTTGGAGGCTAAAGTCGGCAATCTGACGAAAGTATAGCATAACTTAAATTCTCTCCCAAAGGTACTTTCATATATCTGTAATTTATTGTAATCCCATTCACCTTTTAAAATGAAACCATCTATTTTTGATTGATTTTTTTATTAATAAAATATCCGTTTGTTTCAATCCCTTTGATTGACACTTTAAGGGTTGATGGAAAACTCCCTAAATCGTTTCATTTTTCACAACCCTTTCACTCGTTCTCACTTGTTTTCTCTTTAATAGAAGAAGAGACCTTCCCTCTAATCAACCGTTTCTCTCTTTGCGCCAAAAATTTGTGTCAAAGCCTCATGTACATTGCTTTTGCTATATATTGTGACAAACTATGGTGTGAAATGGTGTACGTACCTACCTACATGTATAGTTGCACGAAAACCGCGCGCTCTTCTCTCTTCAGATGGGAAATTTGTGCTATATGCTTGGTGCGAACAAAGGCACGTGCCCTATCCGGTAGAAAATTGAATTGAGGGAATTGCCGGTACCCAATTTGAGAGTATTTGTTAGATCAACCCTAATTCATGCCGTAGTACATCCACTTTTGGACTTAAAAGTGTGTGCGTTTATAAAAATCTCTCTGATGTACAGATGCGAAAATTTATCCATATAGAGGGCAATTTTGTTTGATTACACAGCATGAAATGCAATGCTGTGTGAAATATATTGCCGATACCGAATTGTATATACCTACATATACGTATAAATATTTTTCCATACTAAAAAGAGTTGAGATTTATTCTCGTCACATGCAATTTTTTGATCCCCAAAATATTTTTTAAGGGATATGGAAATTATGTGCAAACCCAGACAGACTCTCAGCAAGTGAGCTGAAAAAAAAATGCGCTAAGGCAGTTGGTTCCTTTTGGTCCTTGAATTCTTATCCATCAATGTTCCGGCTTTATTTTGCAATGCCAAGGAGGGTTGACTTGAATTCAAGGACTCGTTCTTATTTGATAACTTCCATAAACTCGTTGTCTTTATGTCCCTAATGGTTTCTTATTCATATAATCCTCTTCTTGTACTAAATGTGGTTGAGATATTTTGCTGATATTTCCCGCCTAAAAAGCTTGCCAATTTTTTTTATTTTTTATGATGATATTTATTTGAAATAAAAACCTTTTCTAGAAGATTAATTGAATATGTCTTATCTATCAATTCTTCAGGATATTTTCCTGGCAAGACTACACTAAGGAAATTTATTTTATTAGAATAAGTTTTCAAATTACCTAGCATTCCTATAAACGTAAACCATTTCATACATGCAATTAAAAGGAGTCACATTTCTATACCTAAAGGTACCTATTTCCTTGCAATTCCTACAAGATCTTGAAGGAATGACTTGGTGTAAAGAAAAATGTTTTACCCAAATGGATTGTGCATTGTGTGTCAGGAGGAGTTTCAGCAGAACTGAAGACTTTTTTGCATTCAGGTTTAAAGACAAAAAAAGAGTGAAAACCCATGTATTCTGGAACATTTGTAGTACCTACCATACCTTTTCAGTGTGATTCCTTGCCTTTAAACAATTGTACAAGTTCGAAGAGATCGCCATGCAAAAAAGTCACCTTACGAATTGCAACTCATTCTTTGCAGGATCTTCCCTTGAATATCTTGTGTGTATTGTTTGGAGTTTCAATTGCCCGGGTCCACCTCTCTTTTAAAGTAAAATGCAAATGTGATTCCCTTATTCTTCCTTTTGGGTGAAGAACTTCCAGGGGGCTGTATGAATATGTCTGGCGGTTGGTTAGTCTGGTTTTCCATTGATATCTCCGCGCAAATTGTTTGCAACAAGACATTCAAGTTTCTCGTTTTTTTCTTTCTTTTAATTTTAAGTTAAGACTGTGAGTTGATATGAAAATGTCAATTTGATTACCCGCCCTTATTCTTTCATACTAATTTTATGCACAAAATTGATGTCTATTTTGCAAAATGTGCAACTTCTCACGCACTTTCTCTCCCCATAGGATGCACTGATTTGAGAAACTTTTGGTTCCCATGTGATCTAATTTTTTCTCCCAAAGGTACATACCTTCCATACCTCTTGCAATGGCAGAAGACAAGGAAAGAAGGATTTCCACGGTGAAGAGAAATTCACTGAGAGATGTGAGGTTCATCAGAGGTCGCATGAGCTGGCTGTGTCAGTTTGGTTCCCATAGAATAAAATTACTTCCTCATCCCCCTCGCATGGAATCTTTTGGCTGCTTTTTTCCACATCCCTCGAATTCATTCATGCCAAATAAAATTGTATTCAATCCGTGCAGAAGTTTCTTCGGTGCCAGACTACTGGCAAAAAAAAAAACAAGCCAACACAAAAGGACTCCTCCTGATAATAATGATGGAATCCCTAATGAAGAGAAGATCAATACATAGCCATTATCTTGTATTCTATTGACCTACAAAGAAACATAATTTTCATGAGCTGAAGCACATGATGTCCAATCTCTCTTTCTTTCTCAACTATACAATGCAATAGAAATATAGTTAAAGAATGAATTAGTCTATTGTTTTGGGTGATAGCGTGGAATCAGTAAGCAAATTGTATGCGATACATTGATTGGACGTTAACCTCGCCAGCAAAAAAATAACCAAGATCCCAATACATCAGCTAAATGGAAGAGATTTTTCTTACTCGAAAGCAGGTCAAATGTTCACTGACACAAAGCCACAATCACAATTACGCTATTTAAGTTTACATACTCAAGAAGAAGGAATAAAAAATAATAGGAAAAAGAGATTCGTTATAATTCTTCTAATTTTTCTTTAAGCCATATAGTAGAGCGGTTATGGGACAAAAAGGGCTGTTTTATCATTAGTCCATAAGCACAGGGATATGTTGTTCTTATTTATATTGTATGTCCCCTGTCCTATATCGTGATATGTCTCCGTACCTTCTGTGTGTATCTCAAGAACCTACCCTTCGTCTTGCAGTGAGACACTTTCATTATTATGCCTCTCTCAGTACAATCTTCCCCTGCTACCCTTAATATTAAATCAATCAGCTGATTGACAAGGTCGCTGCGCTTTCTGATGTTCTCTCTCTACATATCGTTGCTTTTCTGCTGAACCAAAAAAAAGCTATATATGCTACATATATTTTTCATATCCCCATAGGTAAAAGGAGGGACAGTCAGGTAAATATTGTGCTCATTTATATGGTATAGAGGGGTTCTCTTCGGCGGTATAATTCTTCCAATACAGAGGCAAAACATCTAAATGCCGACCATGTAGAGGTAAATTCGTATTGTCTGGCTTTTTCTGCAGGTCACATATTTCGCGCCCATTTCGGCATAGGATGATTCCACAGTCTTCAACGATCTCTAAATTATATAATTTAATCTGGGGCCATTGAATTGGAATACATAGATTTGTTTCCCGATATTCAGATTCGATTAGAACTTTCATAGTATTAGTTTATAGAATCAAGGATGTTTGCTATTTTGAAATTAATCAGCGACGAGAGTTTGATGTCCTGAAGAAGGTCCTATCATGATCGAAACGTTGCAGGAAAAATAAATAAGAAAGAAAAGACGAAAATTGCAAATTTTTCATTTTCAATTTTCTATGAATATTATGTATATTATGTATATTCTAGAAAAAACGTTCTTTATCCCGAAAGTTAGGATAAATTGTGATTTAATTAGAAAGAGACCCTTTCTTTGTTCTCTATCAAAGATTGGTTATCAACATTGACGGAGATAGCCGATATAGGAAACTAAATGGTTTTGATTAAAATTGTAATAAAAGAATTAAATCTTACTACTATGGCAAACTTCTTAACCTGCCAATAGTTGAAATACCCTTTCAAGTGAATTTTTGTCGATTAATAGATACTGATCACCCGATAGGAAAAACTTTCAAAAACTATTTTGCAAATTATATTATCTTTTAGATAATTCTTTAATTACACAGTAATCAAAAAATGATCAAAAGTAGAAGAAACTTAATTTTTGAATTTTTGTTATCTATTCCAAAGAATATTTTTTTAATTTGAAATTTATTTTATGTACAGAGACTTTCTAACACCCTGTGTTCAAATGGAGGGAAAATACCTCTTGGCGGCTTCTTCTGCCTTTTGCAGATCGGCCATTACCCAACAGTGTGGATGCTTTCCCGGCATACAGTCGACTTTGCTTATATACTCACCAGGCGAGAATATTTAATATTATTTAGTTCAACATAGACACACCTCATTTTCCTTAAAACAATTTTCTCAAGAAGTCATTTAGTTATTGCATCGTAGAGCTGCTCAACCCTTAGAGTTTTTGGGGTAGAGAGATACTAATTACCTTGGCAACTGACTATGTACCTATTTATTTATTTGAGGTAAAGAAAGGTGCCAGGTAAATTGTATGCGGTATGATTATGTTGCAACTTGTGCATAAGCGTGGAAATTTGTGATGTTCTGAGTAAATAATTTTTCATAAGAAGAAAAAACCCCTGAAAGTTCTTTAGAGAAGTGATCTTCTGATTTATTGTTGGGATATGTATTTCTATATAGCAAGTATTATGTATGATGTCCCAAATTGAATAAAAACATGAACATAAGGGAATTACATAGTACATAATGTTGCTACATATTCTCTCCATGGGATCGAGGAAGATGTGCGTGTGCTACATCTGAGGTGGTGGTTGTTAGCCCGAGAGTGGGGAGAAATGATAAAATCCTCGGGTTGTATACTCAAAGCCGGCAGTCGGGTTCAACATTTCGTCGCGGTGACTCTATTTAGAAGCAAACAACTGGAATATTCCGGTGCGGTGGTGAGTTTTGTGGTACACAGAACTCTTCACACAGGACTCCAACGGACAAATAATGTCTTCAGTTGTTCAGTGACTGATGTTGAGTGCACACCGGACTCAATTTTCGTTGTGACGACAATGGCCAATGAGGGCCAGTAAATTGTGTGTCGAGTTGAGACGATAAAAAAAAACATTTTAACTCAAAAAATTTTTATATATTTTATCAAAAAAATGCAAAAAACACTTCAAGTGAAAACAAAAGACTTCAATTTTTAATTCCCAAAAAAAAGAATGGATGTGGTGTTTTAGTGAAAAGCTACGAATCTTTTAAGGAGAGAAAAGACTTTTTTTTTAAATAATATTTTGCATATTCTATACCATACCAAAATTTCATAAATGATTACATATAACATATAGTTCGGTGAAATTGAGAGAAAAGAGGACCCTAAAGGATTAACAAAAAAAATTTAACAAAGTGTTCAAACATAAGAGTTTATTGCAACATTTTTCATCATGTGGGAAGGAATTGCTCAAGATCCTTGCGATGTTTGTGAGTGCACAAGGTATGGAATATTTTTTGTTTAATTTTTTTTTCTTATGCAGTATTTTGTGCATTCAGCGAATGATTAGAAATTGCGTTGAAGAATTTTTATCAAAAGTCTCTCCTTGAATTTCCTCACTACATTTCATATCACTGAAGAGCAGAGAAACTCTCCGCAGCATATTATGTACATAAACTTCCTCCCTCTTGTTCTTTTTATTTCTTATTTATTTATTTTTTTCAACAGAGTCTTCTCCCTTTTCTTGAATTATTTACATAATTATCATAATTTAGTTGCGATCGCATAAAATGATAGCACTAACAATAGCATTTCATCCTACGACGACGACCCCTCTGTGCGCCATTTTATATACAACCTACCTTTTGTGGAAAAACTATTTATTGTACATAACACGGAGAAATGATAATTAAGGAAAAAGACCGTCTCAGAGTGCACTGAACAAAAGCGAAAATATATTGAAGACAGCTGAAGAGTTGGGGAAAAAGTTGTCTTGTGTGACGGAGTTTGCGGTAAATAAGGGATATTCAATACAAGGGATTCAACACTACATGTATGTCTCTGCTGCGTTTATATTCTTTTTCAATTAAATAACTATACCATGTACACAATTTGATGTATTTTATGCACAGATGTAATGAACTCTCTCTCATGTCTCTCTGGGTTGATTGCGGCCACACTGCTGGACATACAATTTCTGGGCTAATAAATAAGAATAAGAAAAAACTGTCTTATTGAAACTTTCAGATTATTACTCCACATTTCGAATTTAACCACAGAAATTGGTATAGGTCATGTCTATTTGCTGGCTCTGCCGACTGAGCTGACTCTTTGCACTGCTAAACCACTATTTGCGCCAATAGACTAATGAGATTGCTCGCGAGGAGCTCTATCGGGTCTCTAGACTGTGACAAAATGAATTATTTGCTTAACAAGATACATTTAAAGTGTGGCAGGAAATCTCTTTTATTCACCGTGATCTCTACATCCATCCATGGTGAACCTTATTCACACATTTTTTATGCCTTTCTCGCCATCCATGTGCATAACCTTTTATATGTCTACAAGTGTCTGCGCGCCATAATCCAAACTTAATGGTATGAAGAGGTTGGAGAATGATGAAGAAAAAAATTCCGCAAAATGAGATGGAAAGTGGTCTTCGGTGGATGTGCCAACTATATTTCTCTCTACATATAGGTAGATATATCCCATCCATTCATGTGTTAAAACACCTCACAGCAAGCTCTTGTGTGAAGAATATTTCTTTCAGAGCTGTGAGAATTATAGAGAGAGAATTCATTTTCATTTTCGATTCGTTCAGTAGGTCTATGTGGTTATAAGCGAGGCTTTTTTGTATGTCAGAATGTCTCTTCGACGCCAATGCTAGACGTTTGCGGAATCTGCAATGAATGGGTATTTAGCAAAAAATCGAGATAATTTATTTTAATACAAAAAAAAGGAAAATGAGGTTTTTGACTTTGCATAATACTCGCGAAATGAATAAAATCACACGAAAGAATGTGTTGGAATGTTTCTGTGAAATTAATTCTGTTAATATTTATCGTTTGTAGGCTATTAAAACTATTTTTCATTCAATTTTTATTTTCACTAAAATTAATTTTTTTTGTGAGAAAAAAAGATTGACCAAAGCGAAACGTCGCTGAATCGCTAAAAATTAGCAATTTTAATTGTAAAAAAATCAATTTTTGCCGTTTCCAGTATTTATGAGGAAATAAAAGTTAGATTTAATAGAATGATTAGCAAATCTGTGAAATATGTTTAACGTACCCATACATTAATCATTTCAATCAATAGCAATATTGCCCCTCTCACGATGAACCCTCCTTCGAGCTTAGTAAAAAAATGATCTATTTTCGTTTTTGTAGCTCTTATCTTGCGGTACTATCACAGTGTAACGTTCGTCGCATTTGGCAAAAATTTTCAACCCTTCTCCAAGCAAAATTTAATTTCTTCTCTGCGGGAAAAGAAGAAGATCCGTGGTAGACAAGAAAAGATGGCTTTTATAGAGAGTCATGCTATCAGGAATCAATATGCTTATTGAATGCTTTTTTTTGGCGGTAAATGATCCGTCGTCCCTCCTATTGAGGAAACTCGTACCGTCTGGCTTCATTTATCATTGCACGCCGCACAGGGACTTTCCCCTACAAATTCAGAGACGAAAATCCCTCAAATTTTATGGCTGTGTTGACTCAACTCCATGAAGACTGTGTCGCGTTTTTTTTTCTCGACTTCTTCAACAACTCCAGTTGTTCTCAATGAAATGCCATTTGCACAAAAATGTGTAGCGACATTGTATGTAATTCCTTTAAAATTTGTACACACAAAAAATACGATTTCTTATCAAAATTATCACGCCGGATTTTCTTCGTCGTCATCCAGCTGAATACATTTGGGGTCTGTTGGATGGATATTTACGCGCTCACAGTCATCCGATTTTTATGAATGGAACTCAGTGTTTTTGAACATAAACTCATGGGAATTTGCATGCTGGAACATTTATCAAGGAAGTTTAAAGATAAAATGATCTTTCTGGCATAAAATTGCGCTCAAAAGAAATTTTTCTGCACCGAAAAAAAATCTCCAAGAAATCATTTTGAACTTGTGGTTGGGATTTTTTCTTGAGACAGCAGCACTATGGGGTCGTTCTTTCTCATTCCTAAACTTGTGAAGAGAATAACACACACACACACACACACAGAGAAGAGGGAAGAAATGTGAGGCAAAAAAGGGCCTGCAGTTCTCATATAAAATTTTCTAAATACAGTCACAAGAGGAAACCCCTCACAATTCGGTGTGCTGAGTGAGACGTATTATTTCGACTTGATTTCTCTCAAATAAAAGAGAATATTTTAAGGACTAAAAGGTTCTAGCTCGTGTATTAGGGAGAATTTTATTTAATATTTTTCTCAGTGTTTTCTTAAAAATTTCTCGATGGTCTTTGGTCCCATTAAGATCATGGTTGAAATGAGTTTCAGGTAAAATTTTCTCAGTGATCCTCCATTTTATTTTATTCCTTTTGTATCCTTCTGTCAGCTCATGCTCCTGGCTGGCGAATTTCTAACCAAGAAAATGATATAAATGTGCTATGAAGAAAATTAAATGAATTTTTTTCTTTTTCTTTGCAGCCTCATCAATAATTCATTCACATTAAATTCCACCTCAAGATCATCCCCAATGCGTCGGGGTGAGAGTCGCGTTCGTGGCAGTAGACGTGGAAATTTGGCACCTTTGTGCATTAGCTATGATTCCCCGGAGAAATCTGCCATGTCAACGGAGGATCTATCACTGTATGCCGGTAGCAGTCCCCAACCTAGTCCACGTCCATGCTCCATCAGTCCATGCATGGATATGGGTGCATTGCTGTCGCCAGAAGTCAGTCCAACACGTTTCCGTGTGATGCCTGTGGAGGAGGTGTCGGTGTCCCAGTCAGCCCCAAGGCGCTCCTTTGAGGAGATCGATGCAAATTCCATGGATAGTGGGTACAGTGCAAGTTTCGGTGCATCAGATGGGAGCTCCGAAAACAAGGGGAATGCCTTTGAATTTGCTCAACCACTGGCAATTGCACCCAGGCGTATTGAGCCATCTCCACGAAAGACCCCAACCTCCCGCGGAAGTAGCACCACAATGTCCCCACACAATCGTACACCCACCAATAGCCGGGGATACCGTGTTTTCCACAGCCTCTCATCGGGCTCCATGGAATCCATGGATGATGACTACATGGAGTTGTTTGACATTGAGACAATGGATTGCGAATCTCAGATGCCTAGCAATATCACCTCACTCATTAGTGGAGACATTAAAAATCTACGGTCCACCCCAGAGACGAAGAGGCCACTCGTGCGGCGTTGCCTGTCGTTGGTTGACTCATCATTGGACAGCAGCAGTCCCAGATTACCGCTCGAACCGAAAACACCAGAATACCCCAGTCCCCTGAGGATGTCAATGGTGCGGAACGCAACTGTTCGCTCCGAGGAGTGCGCGAAGGCATTTAAGCGACCTGAACCAATGGTTGGGAGCCCTGTGCAGAGTAAACGGTACAAGAGTGAGCTCAACGTGAGCATGGACATGAGCCCGCTCACGCCACTCTTTGCCAATCATCAATCAGACAAAGAGAATGCACGCAACAAGATTAATCTGCCCAAGAGGAATCTCCTCAAGAAGTCCATCTCACTCAATGAGACTGTCATCATGAATGCCCTCAGTCGATGTAAGTTTTTTTTCTATTTCTTGTTTTTTTTTTATTTTTTATCCTCTAAAATTATTTTATTTTATTTTTAATTTTCAAAACCTACTGTAAAAAAATTTCAACGAAAATCTCATTTATTTCAAATTCAATAGAGAAGTGATTTATTTCTCTCTTTTTGGGGGCCCATTAGTATTTTTTAAGTCTTTTTTTATTATCCTGCATGTCTGGTTAGTTTAGTGGAGGTAAACCAAAAAGACCTTTTTAGGGTTTTTCCAAATCACCCATTTTCATAGGAATTTGGGTGAAACTGAGAAAAATATTTTTAAGGATTACGCTGTAAAGTTTAATATGGAAAAAGTTGTGCATAAATATTGCAAGAAGTGACCTCTTTTGGTGCAGTTTTAGGATAAAAGTTTCTTAAGAAGTTAAAAGTTGTGCACAAAAACAATTTGGAGGGATTTTCAGCGACTTCTTGTGCAATTTTATGATTTGACCTAAAAGAGTAAATAATTAAGGATAAAAAGGAGTCCCCTTTTTTGGGAAGAACCTGAAAGATTAACAGAATTTATTTAAATACCCCATTTGGCTAATTAAAATTCTTCTTTTCTCCCCAACCAGCTATGACAAATCCTGATCTAATCGGAGACTTTAGTAAACCCTTCTGCCTTCCATTACTCGAGGGTGGTCGTCATAAGGATCTCAAATCAATATCAGTGCATACAATGTCAAATCTCCTGAGGGGATGCTACGGGGATTCCGTGGCAACGTTCAAGGTTATCGACTGCCGCTATCCGTATGAATACGAGGGGGGTCACATAGCTGGATCTGTGAATCTCTACACGCAGGAGCAAATTCTCGAGGAGCTCGTAACAGCAAAGACTGAAGTTGCAGACATGGGGGATGCAAAGAGGCATATATTGGTGTTTCACTGTGAATTCTCTTCAGAGCGTGGACCAAAATTGTAAGTTTTTACCATCTTCATGCGGCAAAAAAAAGTGTGATCTTACTGGAAATTTTTTTACCATTTCTTGTAGATCACGCTTCCTGCGAAATCACGATCGACACTGCAATGAGGATTCCTATCCAGCTCTTCACTATCCCGAAATGTACCTCCTTCACGGTGGCTACAAAGAATTCTACGAGACATACCCTGATCTGTGCGAACCACGATCGTACAGACAAATGCTTGATCCAGGATATTGTGAAGAGTACAAAAATTTCCGGGCCAAATCAAAGAGCTGGACTGGAGATGGTAAAGTCACATCAACCAATAGACTTATGAAGTCAAGATCGCGGTTAATGCTCTAAAAAAAACAATGAAAGATCGCAAAATAAGTGAGAAAAAGGTGAGAGATTTTGTTGTGAGCAAGTGACTCCGAAAACAGTGCGCTTATTTTTGTTGTTTTTCCCCTTTTTTATATATATAAATTTTATATCTGGAAAATGCAATTTATCCCAGATTCCAATTAAAAAAAAAAGAAAAGAAAGGAAAGATGAAGAGTTAATCTCGTGTGAGATCTTGGGCATACAAAAAAGAAAAGATCATTCAACAACATGAGCATTATCTTTGGCGCTCTCATGTCAGGGATAAAATCAACTTCGAAGTGCAAATATCTTTAGAAAATAATTTAGTTTATAGTTTAATTTAACAAAACCCACACACACACACATACAAAATTTAATAGTATATTGTACAGAATAGAGGATCCTTTTTTCTACTTCAATTTCACACAAAAAAAAACACGAATGGGGAGAAAGCTTTGAGGCTCTTTTTTATACACTTAGGGGTTTTTTTTTATAAGACAAACCAAGAATCTTTCTCTCTCTCTGCATTTATTAGTTCATTTTTTTAATTAGTTTTTTTTCTCCTTAAACTGCCATGTCCAATGGAGAGGAAGATAAGTCGCGCAAAATAATAATTTATCTGTGATGTGAAAGAAGATTTATAAAATGGCTTAAAGGGAAATTTTTTGTTATAAGTTTTAGGCACAAAATTGTCCTTCATTTATTTGGTTTACATTTTCAAGAGAAAAACAAAAGAAGAAAGAAAAGGAAGATAAAATGAGAAAGAGATAAGACGAAAAGAAAAAAAAATCAAAGATCATCTACAAGACTTACAATTCGATTTTATAATTAATTATAAACATTGCTTTTCTCCCCACACACACAAAAAAGCATTTAATTTTAATTCATGAGAAAAATTATAAATTCTGTCAGCTTCACATTTGAAAGAGAAAGATGATAAATAAGATATTTTTTGTGAAGCCCAATTTTTGATAACTTTATAAAAAAAAAAACAAGATAATAATTTAAAGAAAATTCGCTAGTGCAACAATAGAAATTTATATATAAATGTATTTAGGAAATGTTTAGGGAATATTTGTTCTAAAAAGTTTAATTAAAAAAAATAAATGATTGTGATGTAAAAAAAAGACAGAAAGAAATAATATGGGACAACATGCGAAAGGAACATAAAGTAAAAAAAAAGAAACATTAAATTGACTTTGATAAAAAAAAAATGGTTTCCAAATTGGAAAGTACCTGGCGCGTAGAAGAAAATTAATAACTTAAAAAAAGAAGAAAAATAATCATTATGTTTTGTGCAGTGTGAGCGTTCCTTTTATTCTAGATTTTATGTCGTTTGAAGAGTTGTTTTTTCTATATTCAATTTTATATTTTTTTTCTTCATGTAAAAGTGTGAGAACAAGATGCGATTGCATTCTTTAAGAGACTTATTAAAAAGAAACTGCCCTTCAGGTTAGCCAATGTCCTGAAATTGTATCACAAAAAAATAAATTCTTCTAACATTGTTGAAAAGAAGTCAAATTATTTAATTTTCGTAGAGGCAAATTCTTTCTCAAAAATAAATGTTGGATTCATTGCAAAATCTTGCATTTTAATCAATTGGATTGTACAAAGAAAATCTAATCTAAAATTTTATTTTTTTTTTTTTTTGAAATTTAAATTAATTGGTCTATTTTTCTAGCACAATTTTTTCTATTCTCTAAAACCTTGTGGATTAGTATGAATTTTTTTTTAAATTAAAATTGAAATGAATTATTTTATCAAAAAAAAGAAAGAAAAATTAAATTTTAATGCAGAGCCAAATGTTGAAAACTTTGCACTGCTTGTGCTTAAAAAAGAAACAAAAATTGGCAAGAATAATGAGAAATTAATTAATAAAAGAAAAGAAAATTCTGCTGCAGGTAGCAGATTTTTTCAGGGTGGAAAAAGAGATGTTAATTTTCATTTTCTGTGCGCCTTCAAAAGACAATAAAAAAAATATCGTAAGAAATAAAATGAGTGCATATAAAACACGATAGAGAAACCCTTACTAGTTTTAGACGCTGTACAGAAGAAAAGAGATGATTAAAATTCAATTAAATTAGGTGAAATATCGTATTAATTTGTAAGTTGTAAAATATACTTACAGAAATGATAATTTTTCCAATAAAATATGCTTAAATTAAAATGATTCTTTTTACTTTTTTCTTGAGACTTTTGATTAATTTTTAATGATGATTTATTTCTTTAATTTTAATGAAAGTGATTAAAATCTATTTGCAACGGTTTTATTGCCAATTTGCATACTTTTGGGCGAAGGAAAGGTAAAATCCGTGACGCTAGACATGGATGGCGTTGCAGTAGCCAGTTGACACAGTGCAGTGAGTTTCTTTTCGTGTCCACCAGAGGCGCAAAGGAATTTCATAAATCACAGAGAAATTACAGGAGTCGGCGGCTTTTTTGCACTTCTCCGCAAAAATATTAAAGTTTTCAACTAATTTTAAGTATTAAAGCGCATTGTTAACTAGTTCATCGTAAGTAGGAATTGTTCTTTTATCGTCCTTGTTGAGAAATCGTGAAGAATTTCGGCGGAATTCCCGTACAATTGTGCAAAAAACTTGTTTTGCATTTTCCTAACCTCAAAATTTCGCACTATTCTTCCGGATTTTGAGGGAATTTACAATTTTGTGAGTTTAGTTTTTGCCGGCATCTGCACCACAATGCCACAGATTGTTCTTGATAATGTCAAGAAGGAGGATAATTCCTTCAAGTATATTCTGCCAAAGGGTTGGATACATTATAAGAGACTAGAAAATGATCATCCAACCCCATTCATTTATGTGGAGTACAAAACTAAAGCTGCCTGTGAGAAAGCTATTGAAGAAGTTAATAGTGCGCCGGGTATTGAATATACCGCGAGACATTGCGACGAAGATAAAGAGAGAAAGTTCAGGAACAGGTTTGTTGTTCAGTTGTCACATGAGATTTCCGCCGGAATTGACGTTTTCTAACTTTCCTTTCTACCCACGCCTACAGGAACTCACAGAAGAAGTCGAGCAAAGAGAGCATCATCGTATCTCCATTGAATCAGAGTCAGCAGAACATGATTGTCTCGAATCTACCGACGTGTGTGCTGTGCAAGAAGCAGGCACGCCTCATGTGTGAACGATGCAGGGATCCTTATTGCTCTCCGGATTGCCAGAAAAATGATTGGAACGCCCACCGGAAGATTTGTCGTCGAATGCCGTGAGTACATTGACTTTTTCCCCAATATTTCCGGAACTTTTTTATATGGGGGCTCTTGTGGGAATAATTTGGGGAGTTTTGCATTATCCTGTAAAATAATACTTTTAAAAATAACAAACATGGAGGGAGCACGTGGTGGATAAGAAAAATAGATATGCCGGAAATTCCGAATTTCTATACAGAATATTGAAGCTTCAAAGCTACCTTTCCTGGAAGCAATATAACAGTAAAATCAATCCCCTTTCAAGCTGGTATTTGTGTACAAAAAATACTTAAATTTTCTCTTATATTTCTTTAAATTTTCATTCGATTGAGTAAAAAAAATATTTCATAATTTTCTTATTTCCAAAAGAAAAAATCAAAGCGTTAAAATTTTATCTCTTTCGCTCCATTCTTCGTGATTCCGTTGAAAGAACAAAGATGAAGAAAGAAAGAAAGGGAAGAAAGATGATTTTATTGCCATCTTATGTGCTTGAAAAGCAAAAAAATATCTCATCTCATGCTGTTTTATGATTGTCCTTTCTCACTGTTTACTTTTTTGTTAGAGTCGAACCATTTTCTATTTTTTGTTGATTTTCTGTGCATGATGAAAAAAATGATGACAAACAGACCTTAAAAAAATTATTAGGAGTAGTTTAGTGGTAACTTTTAGTAATAAATTAACAGGACTATTGATTCTAGGTCCCTCATACCTTATGCCGATGATAAGCTCATCCTGAATATGCTTCAGCAGACATCCTCCTTCAATGATATTACCTCACCGAGCAAACCCACCACATCCAATGATTCTGTGAGTGAGGAAAATTTCCAAGTTACTCAGGAACAGAAGACAATGATGCTGAAGAGTTCTCCCGCAATGGTGAATGGTGGTGAGATGAATAGGGGGAGGATTAATAGTGCTGGAGCAATGAGCAATAAATCAAACATTAGCGGAAGGGTGAGCAATAAGGGCAATACCAGCGGAGCCAATACAAGTGGAGGAATCACCAATAGATTGAACACCAGCGGAGGGAGTGTCAATGAGAAGACAAATAAGGAGACGATTAACAGTGCTGGAGGTGCCAGGGAAGAGGGAAACAGTGGACGGATGAGCAATGGTGGGATGAGTGCCAGAGGACTTGGGAGTATTATGGAGCTGACATCGCCAAAGAAGAATAATGTGCCACAGGAGGCAGCTGTCCAGAAGATATCGAAGAATTTGAATGATCTCGGTCGCGTTGATTTCCCCAAGAGTGGCTCCAAAGTCATGATAATCTTCAATGTGAAGGAAAGCTTCAATAAGGTTTACATTCAATCACAAGAGACTACACCAATTATGCGTGAGATCATGGCAAATGGAATGGATTTGGGAAAGACAGCTCCGCCGCTTTGTGGTGCTCCGGAAGCCAATGTACTCTACCTTGCACCCTACTTTGACATCACCACGGGCGGTGATCACTTCTACCGCGTAATTGTGAAGAATTACAATGAGGAGACAAGGAGGTGCCAGGCCATTTATGTGGATTTTGGCAATATTGAAGAAATTGATGCGGGACTCCTCCGAGAATTGCCGGATGAGATGATGAAGTTCCCACGTGTGGCCTTCCGTGTGGTTCTGCAGGATGTACCACTCCATCCAGACTCTCCGGATGATCTTCAGTACAAGGAGGAACTACTGATGACACCGTTGGAAATTAAATACAACGGAGAACCGCTGAAATTTGACACTCCCGTCTATCTCACCGAATGCAATGGTGGCAAGTGCGTCAATGATTACCTGAACAGGAAGAATTTGGCGGCAGCTGTGCAGAAATTCAAACCACTCAAGTTCACAATGGACTCAATTGGCATGAAGACATTCTCATGCTTGGAAAATGTGGAAATTTGCATTCTACTTGATACGAGTCTCGATCGCGGTGAGGTGAACATCATGACGCTCCCGGATTTGTTTAATTTGACCAAACTCATGGAACGCGCGGGGGAGGTGTACGATAAGATCTCCACACCATACACACCGAGTCCCAATGAGGTGTGTATGGCAAAGTATGCGTATGGGGATGATGAGGAGATGTGGTACAGAGTGCAAATTGACGAAAAGATCGACAATGACAACTACTTTGTTCACTTTATTGATTACGGAAACTTTGATAGTGTCGCCAGCAAGAATATCCGGGAGATGACACAGGAATTCATCACTGAATGCTGCCTCATTTGCGCTTCCATTGAAGGTAGATGTTTTGCAAAAAAAAATTCCTTTTTTTGAAACAGATGAAATTAATCCTTTTTTCTCTCACCCTTTTTGCAGGCATTGAGCCACCATGGTCAACTGAGTGCATCAACAAGTTCAAAAAGGTCACAAAGGGCGGTGCGATGGTGGCGAAGAAGATTCAATATTCAGAAGATCGTGTCATCCTCAGCATTCCCGATATCATTGCGCAACTTTAACTCAACTGTGAGCTTCTATTTCTTATCCTTTTCTCTTTCTTTTTTAAATTCATTTAATTTTTTGACTACAACAGTACAATTTACTCTGTTGAAATTATTGAAATTTTATTGAATTCTCTATATTTTCTTATTTCTTACGCCATATGACGATCTTTTTGTTTTTTTTAATTGGAATATTTGAACAAGTGTCCATGTGTAAGAGAAGATGAAATAAAAGTAAAGTCTATCATTGAATTTTCATACCAAAAAAAAAGATGTTCCATCAGTTTAAAAAAATGTACCTTCAATTGAAGTACATACTGTCCGTGTTAGTTCTCTCCCTGCTGACCTATCAAGTTCAATGTAGTTTAAAGAGAGTTAAACGCATTGTTGGTGGAAGTGCGGTAGAAAATGAAGGTACAGCAGATACGGAATTGGGAGGCTGTTGAGCCAATATTTGAGAGTATTTAGTGATGTGTTTATTTTCCCCGCAGAAAAACTTCTTTCAGCTGTTTCAATGCAAATTCTTAACAAGACTGGGCATCCAATGCATTTTTGTGGTGGAACTTATGTGGGAAATGGGTGGATTGTAACAGCATCGCACTGTTTGACCATCAATATGCATGAAAAGTAATTTTTTCTTTGTATTTTTTAAAGGATGTATGCGTTGTCTTTAAGAGAAATTTTAAATACTCCATTCAAAGTTACTTTGCACTGAGATTCCACCAGTTTTATTGAAATATCCATGAAAAAGAAGAAGAATTAGGAGCTCTCTCATGATTGGTTAATAAATTATCATCATCACTATGGGCACTTTTCACAGCGCGCAACATCTAGGGCTATATGCGGGGTTAATAAATTAAATCTGAATTTTCATTGGTTGGATCTCTCTTGACTCATTTCTTCCATTTTTGTGAAGCTTCTATGCAAAGTTTATTTGAATAGAAAGATCTTTAGGCAATTTGAAAAAAAAAATTACCTGAACTATCCTTAAACCCTTCTCAATAAAAAGTAAATTATTTCTGCTCTCAGACACGACATTTTCGTTGAAATTGGAAGCAAAAATCTCTACGAGGATCCGCAAAAACTTATAGAAATCAACGAAATTCACTTCCTTCCATTCGATACGATTACATATTCGAATGATATTGCTTTAATACGTCTTCCGGAGGCTTATACAGATCTCCCGGGAAATGTGGGCCTTCCACATAATCCAGTGCCAGTGACAGAGTACAGCGATTGCTCAATATTCGGGTATGGATCTGTAGAGTTTCTTCGGGAGATTTCTGCACAATTCAGAGAAGCGCCTATTGAAATTCAAACGGCTGAGGCATGTGCCGAAGCACTCGTTCCCTATGCTCCAGACTACAATCTGGGGATGTTTTGTGCTGGTGGCGGGCACACAGATGCCTGTCAAGGAGATTCGGGATCGGGGTTAATTTGCAGTGGTCTCCTCGTGGGGGTTGTCTCATATGGATCATCATGTGGAGTACCAGGGAATCCCGGAGTCTACACCACAGTGCAGCATCACATGGAGTGGATTGAGAAAATCATGAAAGAGTGACACATGCGATGTAATATACGTTACATTTTGATTGTAATGAAAATAATAAAAAAAAATGGTGGAAAATCACTATGCTGATGCTTTTTTCTCCTCATCCTCCTGCTGGACGTGATCCCGTAGATCACGATTAGCTGTTTCAGGCTGCAGGAGCGACAGGAAGCCCGCAAGGAGGATGGATGCACCGCAGATTGTCGTTGGGATGTACCATGCAATCAAACCGAGGAGATCAACAATGTAGGGAGCTGCCATTGATCCAACATGGGCCATTGTTGAACTCGTTCCAAGGGCAGAGTTTCGAATCTCCGTGGGGAAGAGCTCAGCTGTGTGCAGGGTGAGCACAGCATACACAGCGCTGATGCCAAAACGGCCAAACATTGCAAAAGCCACAATGAGTGTTGATTGTTCTAAGCATTTTGGGATTAGAATAAAATTAATTTTCATTTTTTTTTTCAAAATTTTGTGTTTAAGAACTTTTTTTGGAAGTTTCTGTTCCTTCCAGGAGCGTCAGATTCATCTCGACGTCCCCGGAAGGAGCCAGAAGAGCTCACCTTTGGGAATTGCTAAAACTGCAAGTAAACTCAATCCTGCCGCTAGGTAGAGTCCAAACGACGACATCCTCCTGCCCGTGTACTTTAAAATGAAAATGGGAATGATGTACGCGGGTATGTCCACAAGACCCGTAAAAGCCACATAGAGGTATCTATTTGCAGACAAATTATCTGCATTGATTGCCGTAATGTAGTAGGACATGGATGTGACGCACCATACAAAGTAGCAAATGAGGATTCTCTTCCGAAGGGTCCACGTGCTAAACAGCCCTGCGAATTCCCGGAAAGAATTTCGCAATTTTGTTGCAATATTTGAAGGTGGAGCTTCACTATCTCCAATTGCAGGTTCATCTACTTTCTTCGATGCTTTGAAGATTAGATCCACATTGGGCTTCTTCCCGAAGACAATTGTGTAGGCTCTCTTCTCGCGATTCTTGCTAACGAGCCATCGAGGCGATTCGTCCAGGAAACTAAGAGTGAAAAAAGAGATTAATTTGAGAAGAAATTCGGGCAATTTTGAGAACTTACTAGCAGTGAACAATTAGCAGAAGTCCCGGGAGGATAAGAGCTAGCTGTAGGGATCGCCACATGGGCAAGAAATACGCAAAAAGTGTCAAGATTAGCATCCCAGTTGGGTAGGAGATGGTAAACATGATGCTCATCCACGATCTGTGCTTCAGAGCGATGTTTTCAGTCACTAAAAGTTTCGAAAATCAATTTTTTTGTTAATTTGCAAATAAATTTTGAAATTTAAAATATTAACTTACAAAGCGTGAAAGCTGCGTAAAACAGCCCGGAAGCTGAGCTTCCCAGTCCAATCCTTCCCAGAAGGAAGAGGAAATAGTTTTGTGTGAAGACAGTGAGGAAGCCACTGACTAAATAGAGAAACGCACCTCCCACAAAGGCTGTCTTCCGGCCAAATTTATCCGAAATAACACCAAAGAGTGAGGCTCCAATAAACTTCCCAATACTCAGGCCAACCTGTACTGTTGTGCGCCAGACATTATTTTCACACACAAGATCCCATTCGGTGACAATTGACACCCCCTCATCCTGTTCGTAGGTGTAGTAGTTCGCAGGATGATGCTTACAGGGCACCGTGTCAGGCTGTGTGAGATCCTGAACATAGTGGAATGCTTCCTCAATGTCCATTTCACTCAATTGTGTGTAGTTCCAATTGAGGATCCCACAGCTATGTGCTGGCAGAGTATTCCTGCAACAAGTTAAAAGACATTTTTAATTTAAAAAAATATTTCAAGCACGTCTATTTCAGGGCTAGATTAATTCCAAAAAAACCTTCCCATTGAGCACGTGGAAATGAATTAATCGTGCGCGACAATGTCAGACGCATTCTTGAGCATTTAAACTTCTCAATTTTCTTGTTAGAAAATCTCAGAGTGAGAAATATTGTTCCTAGTTTATTAATTACAGAGAAGGCAAAAAATAATGTTTTTGCTACAGCTTCAAAGCTCAAAAGCTTGTGGGTGGTTATTTGTGCAAAATATTTGCAGCTTGTAGTGTGAAATTCACGAAATTCCAATCTCATCTGAGCAATTGGTTAAAACTGGTATGCGGAGTAGTGTCTCTGCAGTAGGATACCTGCTTAAATAACTTAATTTGTCAATTTATTTTTATTGATAAAAAAAATTTACGATAAGAACGATAAATTAATATGACGCGATTAATTTAATATTGAAAATTTTGCAACATATTATTTAACAGTCTTCACATTATGTATGTATATAAAGTAAGAAAAAAAAGAGAACTCAAAAGACATGACAACTTATAATATTAATCCAGTTGTAAAAAAGCAAATGTTATCTCTAAATAGTATGTAGTGTCATTGTACCCATTCCCCCCCTTCCTCCGCCAAAGTATGATGACCTATAGAGTAATTTTTAAAAAAAAATGGGGCAATGCATTGCAAATTATAATAAGTGAAGAACATTTTCTTAAAAAAAAAAATTCTCAATAAACGATCATAGACAAACAAGAGATAACATTGAAAATTAGAGATTGTGAGGAATTTGCGGACAAACACTCAATTTGAGCCTTTTAAAAGAAAAGAAAACACTCATTCACAATGTCTCAATTAACATCTTCTTTACACCACACAAAGAAAAAAAGAATTATCAGGTGAAAGCAACACAAAGTACTTTTGCCCATTGAATTGGCATCAGAATCTCCACAAGTGCTTCCACTTCACATAGCCGGCCACTCTGGCTGTGCCGGGTTAGTACATTGGAATGCTCGACCTGTGAGGTGTATCATTAAATTTCTAGTATGTGTGCCATTTGAAATTCAGTGCAATTTACTCTTTTTTTGCCAGTCAATTCTGAATTGAAATGGGAGTGTGGCTGGTAAAAAAAAATATGTCCTTGGCATAGGTATGACGCAGTGTTTTCAATACAATCTTCAGTTTTTTGTTTTTATTTTGTAAAAAAAAACTAAAACTTACGATAAAATAAATTTACTTTAAAAATTTTCTTATTTGCAGTAATTTCTTCAGTAATTAAGAATTCCCAAAAATGTAATTTTAATTAATTATCACTTTTATGCTTGCTTAATGACGATCTACAACAAAAGATCTTTACACTGTTGGTATAAAATTCTTTATTTTATAGTCTGTTATTGAAGGACAAAGGATATTTTTTCCATTTCTTATTCCATCCTCAAGATATTTTTACATTTTAATGATTATTTTAAATATTTGTTTACTTTGATTAGTACTTTAGCCTTAAACAGTGTCATTCTGTTTTTTTTTTTCAATTCTAATTTAATTAAATTTTAATGATATCGTAAAATTAATTGAAAAGAGATGGAAAATATCTCAAGATCCTTGAACTATCACAGATTGGAAAATTTTTCCTGACAGAGATATGGGGAAAATTATGTTAAAAAATTTTCTTTTCTTAAAATTTAAAAGTTGAAAGATTTTGAGAGTTGATATTTTAAAATCGTTCTTGATATTCCATAAAATAAAAACCAATAATTTGATGTCCCAGAAAACAGTTAGAAAGATATTTTAAGAGCCCTGAAAAAGTAATTTTCCTTTAAATTAATAAAAAAAAGAAACTGTCAAAATTTTATAAGATTTTTTATAGAATTGGACTTATAAGTTGTAAGAAAAGAAGAAAGATTTTTGTCAAAATTGGCCCCAAAATTTCATAAAAGCTCAAATTAATCGACTTCAAACTAAAAGCTTAATTTAAGGGCTCATAATTATAATAGCTCTTACTTCAATGTAATTCCAAATTATTATTATTATTTAATTCAGATATTTGCCAGATGTTCACCTCTTGATAGAGGCCTGTCTGAATAAAGACAGATCACGCAAAGTTTTGAAGAAAAAAAAACTCCTTTACTTTTGAGAATGGTCTATTCAGAAAGTTTACTGGACAGAAAGTTTCTTTAAAAAAATGTATTCTCTGTAAATTTTTATTTCCGAATTATTTCCCAAATTTATTTAATCATCCTTTGCATGTTGTAAATTTTCACCTAATTTTCCCCAATATTATCAGAACCATCATTATTCAGGGAAATTGAGGAAATTAATCATTAAGTCCCAATAATATTGTATTAAATGTGATTCATTCAAGCTCACCCGGGTGTTGAGATGTTCCTCATTTGTTCAGGTGTCCATCCGGCTGCCAAAAGCTCAGGCACGACACAGTAATAGGATTCAGGGAGGGCTCCCAGGAAAACGTACGATGATACGTGAAATCCATTGAGAATATTCGGTGTGACACATAAGATGAATATTTTCCTAAATATCAACAGAGAAGAAAACTTCTTTCTATTTTTCTTTTTTTTCGCTTTTGATTGATGTTGGGGGGTATGAAAGCATAAAGAAAAAGCACAAAATGATCAGTTCACGAAATACTCCTCATATGCAAGACGTGATGTTTTAGCTTATAGAATTGTCATCTTATCAGGTTCACGACACACGTGACCTTTATGGGGTCATCACAAATACAAGATCCGTGGAATTGAGAAAGTTAAGAGTACGTGTAACACCCTATCGCAATGATCCAGTTTAAAAGAGCAGAGGGGCACCGCGTTGTAGAACATTTATCGGGTATGTTTATCAATAAATTCTTAAGGAGTCACAAGCAGTAGGAATTCTTATTTATAGTTCTGGAAATACTTCCTCTTTGTATTGTAGACGTGTACAACAGAACAATTGTGGCGACAACGTAAAATTAGAGATCATCCAATAACAAAAACCTCGTGTGTATGTACCTTTTGATCTTTTTGGGAAGAGACGCGCGCGCGCATCGTGGAAGAAGATTTTTTTGAATATCTCTCTGAGACACTTCTGTGGTTACACCGAAAATTCCCATTTCCTTACTTTACGCTTATTGAGACACAATAGAACGGATTTAGCTTATTACATTTACTTGGCAATCGCATCTGAGAGAGACCCCGCGCCGACATGAACAAATCATAATTCAGCATTATCAACAAAAGAAAAATTCTCCACTTCAATCTAAAATGATTCCTCTTGAATTATTCTCTGCAGAGATGCACCATTGAGAGTTTTTCGTTGTCAAGGAAGACCGAATTCACAGAATCTCTCAAGAGGTTCTCACGTGAACGAGAAATCACATCAATTATTCGTAAAACTGATCATTTGCACAATTTTTTCTTTAAATTAAAATTCATTTTTTGGGAGAAGAATTTCAACAAAAAAAATGTGGAATATTTTTGTGTGTACCAAAGCCATGGTCCAGAAGTGCCAATTTTGGTCAATTCATCGAGAATGATTGGCTTTAAACCGGATTCACTCGCGGTCGGGGCCTCCATGGCGCTCACGTGTATGTACCGTGAATACAGGCCCTTTTCACGAAACTTTTCGTGGGACTAAAGTGCAAATTTTACGTCTCAACACTTCCCAAAAATTCGGGATATTATTTATATCACACGAGCTGCACTCTCTTCACAAACAGCTCTTGCGCCTTATGGGTGCACTTTCATCACCACGACGATTCAATGGATACTGAACCACATGCTCCTCATACTGACTACCAAATCGCGCCCGCTTCTGGAGAGGCAAACACACACAAAACACTTTATTTTTTTTTCCTTCTCAATGGGCCTCTCACAGACCGCTCAGACTGAGCATACCGAAAGTGGGGGCATATTTGGTGGGGAAAATTTATGTCAATGTGCTCCTCTTGAAACAATTTTAAATAAAGAAAAATCTAGTAATTTCCCTTTTACTAAATGCATTTGCAATGACGGAAATTAAATTTAAAAAATAAAAGATTTCAGGCAAAAGATTAATTGTATTAGCTAAACAAATTAAATCTGTACTAGATGCAGTCGTTGCTCCTGATTTTACCCACTTAATTTTTATTTGAACAATTTCAGCCAGCTCCTATAAAAGCTAGGAGTCTTAAATGGTCAAGCCTATTATATAACTGTTTTAATTTAGTTGTTTGATTTTGATCTAATCGGAATCAAGAAAAAATTTTCGAAAAGCTCTAAAACTTTCTAGGAAATTGAAAGTTGGATTGATGGCCATTTTTCAGGAATCAAATTCTAAAGCTTATAGAATTGTTTATTCTAAAAAAAAATTAATCAAAATCGGATTTATGGTCCATCAAAAGATTTAGAACAATTGTAATTGAGCTTAATTTCTTAGAACTTTCATACGAAAGGAATAAGAAAACTTTAAGAAAAACATTAAGAAAAAGACTCAAAGAACCTACATTTACATCAGCAAAGCATTGCTGATTTTTATCACTTTCTGATATAATATATTGTTAGACAATCTGAATAAAATTTTCATTATTTAATTAAAAACTAATCATTTTATGGGTAAAGTCAGTTAGCACTGACTGACTGTATAAAAAAATTTCGTTGAAAGGAAATAAAAAATTTCTTATCAGTTTCTTCTTTATTAAAATATTCTTCATTAAGCATTAAATATATAAACGTACATTCTATAGCACTAGCCATGCATACATAAATAAAAATTTATTTCTCCTAAAACATTTATGATGGGAGAATTTTCATTCAGGCAATAGCAGGCAATTAATGAAAATTCCAAGAGCCAACGGACTTCCTTTCTGCGTGGGAAACTCTAAACAATTTCCATTTATTTTTACTTAATATTGCAAATATTTGATTAATCCGTTCATTTTGTAAGAACAGAATGATGCGGTATGATTAGAAGAGTTCAAATTATTGTCTTCTTATCCGTGTGATAATGGTTGATTTTCATAAATCATTTTTTGCCCATCAGTGTCAAACATGATAAGCTACTTATAGAGTGGTGCTTAATTGGCAATTTAATTCACATTTTTTTCCACATAAATCGTCTTATCAATGTTCTATATATATGGCCAAATAACAACACACTCACACTACACCCTTACTATATGCAAGATTAAAGTTTTGGGAGTGATGAGTTATATTGTGACTTTGTGCAAAAACTTGACATTGAACTAAAACACGTTTTGAAGATGATTTATGCAAAATGTATTGAACATTTCATGGTTGAGCGACCACACTCCACCATTATATTGTTTTAAAAACACACATAAAATTTCAGTTTGATGTCTGAAAGGCTTCTCTCTGTTATAAACTACATTTATTCTGCTCTCACAGTTTAGTTAGATAACGTGGAGTCACGTTTTAGCATACATCGGATGTTGTTATAGAAAAAAAATAGACAAATATCAAAAGAATTTGATTAAGATTTCTCCATTAATTACGCAAATATGTAATTCATTAACCTTCGGTATGCCATGTGAGGTGTAATGTTGACCAACCTTAGTATGATATACCTATTGTATTTGAGGAATAATTGTTATAAATAGATGGTAATTCTTGTAGAAACAATTTCTTTGGTCATCTCTAAACATTATGGTGAAATTTCAGACCGTTCAGCATACCCCAGTGAAAAGAAATTAACAGAATTTATTTTCCTAATTTTCTGATTTTTCTTTACAGCCAGAATTTGCATTTCACTGATAAATCTCAATCCATAAAAAATCGTAAGGAAGAATTTTGAGCCGCCAAAATGCAAGTACACTCGTGCCTTGGCATAAGATAGTCTAGGATGTACTGCTCTCGCGTATTGAAAATAATGAGTGTGAAGAGTATATCCTAAACTATCTTATGCCAAGGCACGACTGTATTTCTAAAAAAAAGTGCTCTTTCGTGCTTAGTATTGTTTAGAAAATTCTATGGAAGATTCTAAAGTAAAAATTAATGTTTTTTGGAAAAAATCACTTAAATTTATTAAAAACTTAACTTTTTTATAAAATGGAAAATAAGTTTTTTTTTTCAGAGTTTACAAAAAAGTTAATCAGAATTCAATCGACCATACTAAGTAGTGTTAGTGTTAGTGGGTTTGGGATCAACCATCTATCATGGCGTACAAATGGTTAACGTTACCGATTTTAATCTTATTCCTAATTAATTCTATTCTGAATTATTTAATTAGTTTTTCAGTTCATTGTTTTTGGAAGAAAAGTTTAAAGTTCACGAGGAAAAATTCTACAGAAAAATGGACATAAATCTCACCTAAATAAATTTTAAAACCCAACATTTAATGCCAAAAAATCTTTATAAATTATTCTCTTAAATGAAATCAGCCCCTCAATAAACTTCTTAAGAAGTTATCGTCAATACTTCGAGGTCTTACTGTATTCTATTTTGTGAATATTTTGTTGCCTAAAACTCAGGCTCTTTTCAAGTGTCTCTGCTACACACTTTATGCTATTTTTTGCTCCAATAGAACAAGAAGAAGCAAAATGAAAAAAAAGAAAAGAAAATCTCTATCAGCAACTTTTTGCTATACAACTTGCAGAAATAATTAAACTGGGAATAAAATAGGGAGGCAAATGGAAAATTCCGGGTCAATAACTGATTATGACTAACAAATCAAACCAACAAATAAAAAACACCAAGAAATTTCATTACAAATCCATTTATTTAAAATAGAAAAAAGAGATATTTCTCCCATGAATAGTACAAATGCCGTGGATTTTATTAAGAGTTTTTTTTTGTTCTAAAAAATTTACAGCGATAAGGATTTTTTTTAAACTAAATCTAATACATACACTTACAAAGACCTTCCAGTACAATGATTACACTAAGAATATTCCTATAAGTACGCACAATGTTGACAAAAAAATATGATTCTCAAATCTTCAAGACTTGAATCATTGTATAACGTATTAATATAGTAATACAATCTCTGAAGGGATGAAAAAATCCAAGAGTTCCGTACCTTCCTCTTTTGAGGGGAACGTAGATGGCGCGCGGACTGGTGCAAATTCGGGGGTAAGCGAAATGCAAGGAGGACCTTCCTCCCTTTCATAAGATCATTTGCTTTCGAGCACTCATGGTGATCACTTGAAGGGCCGCATGAGCTGAGCGTTTTTTCTATATGGACTTTTTTCTATATGGACTTTTTTCTTTATGAACTTTTTTTTTGTACCTACGTTGAGTGGGTTGCAGTAGAGGTGCACAAAAAAGGGCTGAAGGAAGAAAAATGTACACTGAGTTGAGTTCAGATCTTGCAACATTTTTGGTTGTACATGAGTGGGAATGAACAGAAATACATTTTCTTTCCCTTTTGCACAATGAGATCTTCCAAAGTCTCGAAGAGCACAAATTTTGTCTTTTCGAGCAAAATTCTGCCTCAAACACGCTGGCTCATTCAACACTAGCTGATATTGTTACTAATGAATTTAAAATACTTGATATGAACTTTTATTTACTTTTTTTTTTTAATTTTTTAGAAGTTTCTTTAATCTCTTTTTGAGTCAACTTTGAATCAAAAATTTTCTTCTAAAGGTTAGTAAAATAAAAAAATAAATAAATTAAAAAAATTGAGTTGATTAAAATATAGACCAGAATAATATAAATTCTATTTGTCAGTTTAACGAATAAGGTGAACACAACTTTTATACTTTTCAGCGATGTTTCGGCATATTTTTTGTCGCATCTTTAGGATTTATAAGTGTGAAATTGTATGGATTATCGGACAGAAAACTTTATATAATAAATAATTAAGTCAAGATATTTTCCTCGATAGGTCAATCTAATGTGATATTTTCGTCCTAGAATTTTTTAAAAGCCATTTGAGGGAATATGAGGTTTAAATAAAGTTGATGGTATTTTCCGACATTGGAAATGATTTTTCACCTAAGATATTATTTGCAGTTTCTAATCTAACTTCTCATCTGTTAATCCGTTACAAAGTATTTTACTTTTCAAACCACTAAAACAGAGAATCATACAAAACAACCATGATATTTTTTTTTGGAATGGAAGGCTAGAAAATACCTATCTATATAATAAAGAAAGGTCTATTTGTTGGTAATCGTCCATTCTGTACAGCTATACAACTCTACATTGTTTGACCGATCGTGATGAAATTTGATACAGAGGCCTCTTATATCAGAAGATTTTAAACAGCCGTGTTTATTTCCCTTTAAACCACATTCGAGTAGCCTAATTTTTACCAATATTTTAGAATTTATCTAAAATTTTCGCGAAGCGCAACTAATCCCCGCGAAGCGAGGCGAGGTAAATTGGAGCGAAGCGACTCCATACTGTTTACATTAGCGACTAAATTCGCCCCAAGTGACATGTTCAGATTAAAATAATTATACTGACTGAGAAATCCCTTTAAGTCAGTAAAAACCACTCATCCGTTTCGTATTCTGCACTACCCAGCTAATGAAGAAATATAAAGATTTAAAAAGCGCTAAAAGAAAAATATTTTAGAATATTTTTTTCTTAACATGCGAAAAGTATTTTTAGAAGCCTCAAAAAAATTCTTTTTTATTCTTAAAATATGAATCTGATTATCTTTTCAACATAATGATGTACTCGATGTACTACTTCAAATTTCACAATAATAAATCCTAAATTCCAAGCAGCACTATGCCGAAACATCGCTGAAAATTATAAAAAGTTTTGTTCACTTTGTTCCTTAAACGCCTTAACCCTCCGTACTGTGACCAAAACACTTACGTGCATTACAATGGGGTAGGTGACCGACCCCATAGAATTTTTTGCAAAAAAGCAAAATCTTTCAGTCAAATGAGCTTTAATAGACTCCTTGGTACTCCCTAATAAGTCTTTTATCCATTTTGAACACAAAAATAAATTTTTCAATGGATTTTTTGATGATTTTTTTTCAATAATTTTTTGAGGTTAGAATCTTCTAGAAAGAGACAAATAGTGACAAAGTGAAGAGAAAATGGAATAAATTTGACTGTTACACCAATTTTTGAATTACCTCTTTTTATATTTTTTCCTTATAACTTTTATTCTGGTGGTCGGATTGACCTAAAATTTTTAACACAATCTTCTCAGATAACCAAAAAACTTATTTCTCAAAGCTTGGTTTTATATCTCTAAGAACTAAGGCGTAATAATTCAAAATATAGCTCTAGGGTTGGTCACCTGCCCCTCATAGTATACGGAGGGTTAAATCCGCAAATAGAATTTTTCTATTATTCTGGTCTAGCCAAATATTGATTAATTATTATATTTTAATCAATTCAATTTCGTTTTTTGAATTTATTTATTTTTAATTAAGTACCTATATATTCTTTTAATTTACCTAATATTTCCACGGAGTTTTCAAAATTAATATTTTACTAACCTTTAGAAGAAAATTTTTGATTCAAAGTTGACTCAAAAAGAGATTAAAGAAACTTCTAAAAAATTAAAAAAAAAAAAGTAAATAAAAGTTCATATCAAGTATTTTAAATTCATTAGTAACAATATCAGCTCGTGTTGAATGAGCCAGCGTGTTTGAGGCAGAATTTTGCTCGAAAAGACAAAATTTGTGCTCTTCGAGACTTTGGAAGATCTCATTGTGCAAAAGGGAAAGAAAATGTATTTCTGTTCATTCCCACTCATGTACAACCAAAAATGTTGCAAGATCTGAACTCAACTCCGTGTACATTTTTCTTCCTTCAGCCCTTTTTTGTGCACCTCTACTGCAACCCACTCAACGTAGGTACAAAAAAAAAGTTCATAAAGAAAAAAGTCCATATAGAAAAAAGTCCATATAGAAAAAACGCTCAGCTCATGCGGCCCTTCAAGTGATCACCATGAGTGCTCGAAAGCAAATGATCTTATGAAAGGGAGGAAGGTCCTCCTTGCATTTCGCTTACCCCCAAATTTCCTTAAAAAGACCTCATGCGCCATCTACCTTCCCCTCAAATGAGGAAGGGCCGAAACGATTTGGGCACTTTCGCCCTTCTTTGTAATACTATGTCTTAGATAGCAAAGCTTGAATGATGCATTGTATATAAAAAAAAAGTTATCTCTATGGACCCAATTAATAAGGTTCCCTAATTAAAATATTTTAATACTTATTTCTCAACATGTTTTTTGTTGTTGTTGCAATCGCACCACAGACTTTGTGAGAACAAGAACATCTATTTTTATACATTAAAAAAATGTAATAATATAAAGCACAGAATGTACTGAAAATATAACGAGCAAAGCTGCTTTGTAAATAAATATATTTAAAAGGAAGATTAGAAAAAAGTCATCATAGCCCGTAAAACAAGATAATTAATTATGCTATTTATGCGTCTTGTAGAGCAGACATGAATGAAAAGTGTTGCAAAAGAATAAAAATGGAATAGTTTGTGTGTGAGGGGGGGAAACGGGGAAGTTAAGTAGCTCTCTGAGTAAGCATGCGCTACTATCATGTCTTTTGTAGTCACGCCACCGGCCACGTGCTTCCCTCACAAACTCCTGCGAGGGCTCAAAAGAGAATTTATGTATTTATGTGTGAATGCGCGTGCACATGAGAGATGGCATGAAAATAATGACGCCACATGTGCCACGTCACACCCATCTTCATGATTGTGAGCCAAGAAATCACAAGCCTCTGAATCGGTCAAAGTCCTCCAAAGATGTTTGAGGGAGATTTGACGAGCACAGAGAGATAGATAAGCAGCCTGATAGATAAATTCCTATTATGCGATGAAAAATTGTTCACAGACTATCCCCGGGCTGTCTTTGTATGGGGCACAACAGTCTGTGTTTGAATTTGGCAAGAGCAGGAAGGTGGATGCTTCTCTTATGCCTCCTCAGAAGACTTCTTAACATTCCCATTTGTACTGTTCTTATTGAGCTCAACCATCTCTTCGGCCGTTCCCTCAGGCAGATCATCCTTCCCCCCAAATCTCTCTCCATCTGCAATTGTATCCGGAAGGGTACGTCCAAGTGTCTCAGGCAGGAAGAGAGATAGCAATCCGCCAGCAAAGGCCATGGCCCCGAAAATAATGAGCGGGAATGGCTTCCAAATGTCCCCCAAGAGATTAAAATACGGCGCAAGGATTCCACCAAAACGGGCAAACATCGATGCTGCCCCTATGCCGACATTCCTAATAACCGTGGGGAATTGCTCCGTGGAGAAGATGTAGATTGTCCCATAGCTGGCGGTAATAGCTAATTTTCCCAGCATAGCAAGGAGAATAATGAGCCAATTTTGTGCTTCAGGCACGGCCATTGTTAACAGGAGCATTGTCCCAGCAACGAGCATACAGCCGCACAGGATTGTCTTCCTGCCCCAGCGATTGAGTGTGAAGAGGAGGAAGACATAGGCAGGGATCTCCACAGCTCCGGATATGACAAAATTCAAGAGGTCATTGCCCCCGAGATTGTTGGTATTCCACGACAACCCGTAGTACGTGCCACTGTTGACGAACCAATCGAAGAAGATCAACAAACTCTTTCGACGCAAATTTGGGTATCTAAAGAGATCAAATAGCGATGGTGCTGGCTTATCCGCATCTTCCTTCTTCTCGGGCTCAATGAGATTATCCAACACTTCGGTGGGAATTGTTACTTTATTCTCCTTGGCTGCCTTCTCAATTGTTGCAATTGCCTCCGCCTTGCGACGCTTCGACAGCAACCACCTGGCAGATTCGGGTATAAACCACCAGTAGCAGAGGAAGAGCAGCCCAGGTAGCGTTAGGGCAATCTGTAGATCTCGCCATGCGGGGAAAAAGTACGCGAATGCAGCTGTGAGCATGTAGCCAACGGAAAAGAACATCATCATAACAGTGCCGGCAAAGAGACGCCACTTTGGTCCCACCATCTCCATGGCCAGCACGTAGGCAACGAGAAAGACACCCGATGTTGTGGCTCCCACCACAATTCGTGATATTGTGTAGGTAAAGTACTCCGGGGCAATTCCAGCTAGTACACCAAAGACCACCTGAATGACGAGAGAAGCGAAAAAGATTGGCTTTCGTCCCATCTTGTCGGACAAGTGACCAAAGATTATGCTGCCCAGCAAGACGCCCACCTGGAAACAAGAAAACAAATCATCTAAAAAATCCTTAAGATTAATTTTAAAACAATTTAACGCAGAATTGTATAAATCAACATCGTTTGAACGATATATTGAGACGTTTGTTGAATGCACAAAATGCTAAATAAATAAAATATTTCTCCACTCTCAAACCTCAACGAGACAATCTTTAAACCCACTTACCATAAAGAGGGAATCCGATGTGGCTGTTAGGAAGGATTTAGAGCACACCATATCCCACTCAGTTACAGTACTACTCTCATACTTCCTATCATCGTACACCCACTTATCGCAGGTAATGGTGGCATTAGCTGGTTGTCCCGAAGCAAAGTAGGAATCCGTAAAATTTGCATCGAGTCGCTCGCATGAGCTCCACTTGTTGTTAATCCCATCCCACGGATAGGTCATATTCATGGGGAAATCACTGAGAAAGCTCGCATTTGCCACCTCAAAGGGCATAAGGCATCTGTGCTCGGGCTTTGCGAGTAGGAATACACCGGCTAGCTTGTGGAAGGCGCACGAAATTGCCGGTAGGCTCACGAGAAAGAAGATTCTACGCTGATAGGGGCCAAAGCCCCCCAAATGTGGTAACACTTCGTCATAACCCATGATGCACAATTTTTTTTCTTGGCTGTACCTTCTGCTCTATCGGGCTGCTTTCACCCACGCACTGTTATCACAACTTCCAGACCACAGCACACACACTCACCCACAATTTATTATTGTTAAAAACTTTGGGAAAACATTAGAAGAAAATGCGGTGTGTGAAGGAAAAAAGTTTGGCCATCAGAAAGGTGGTGTGACTCAAATGGGAGCGTTTTGTGTGGTGGTAGAGAAAAAAAATGAAAAGAAAAGAGCTTTCCTAGAGCACACACCTCAACGCGCCGACGCTCAGCGAGAGACTGAAATCGTGGTCAGACATTCCCACATCGGGGGACTCCGCGGCGAGTAACTTCCCCTTTACAAAATTTTCGTCTCTTATTGCATAATCGCAAACCCAGAATTCTCCTCTGTGAGTGGTCAGATTGGCGCTCAAACAACCAGCATGATTCTTCATCATCTACATGTGATGCTATATAGGAAGAAAGGGGTTCCACGACAATGCTGCTCGTGCTGTTGCTGCTTCAATAAAGAAAAAAAATGAACAAAGACATTCGAAGAAGACAATACGCAAAGAAGCAAAACTTTGACGAAAGAAGGGACTTTGATCTCTAAACGTACCACTCTCAAGCTCTCCACTAGCTATATTACTCACAACGCGGGTTAATTGACCGGCACATTCAATGGTAATAAAATCACACCAATCATTTCGCGTCGTTCCATTTCTATTGTGGAGCACCAGCAGAAGAATATGCGGGGACGGAAGGAATACAAGCGTTATACGTGGTATGACCACTACAGAGTTGGGGAAGATTGAAAATAGATGTGATTGATTGATGGTATTGACCCACTACTTGTTGTGCCAAATCGTACGATATTCTCCGCTGGATCACGTGGTGGACGCTCTTCTAACAGCTGCTGCCATGCGCTTCCATCATCATCACCCCATTCATCAGTAACCAAACTTCTTCCATCAAAAAGTTCATCATCCACAATATTCAGGAAAATGCGACATTCCTGCATTTGTGAAGAAATCAAAAATAAAATTATTTTCAATGTGTCATGGACCGGAATGAAAATTCCCATCGCAGTCTACCATTATCAGTAGTTGAGAACAGTCGTGTGGAAATATCAGCAGCGGGTCAATGGATAATGGGTGCCAAGAGCACCCAGAAAGGAATTCTTGAGCAAACATATTTTACTGATAAATAACATTGTTGGTTTTATATAAAAATATTTTGATGAATTTATTGAGAAATATAGGGAAATTTTCGATCATAATTCTCTTATCAGTCTTACTGATTAACCTCCTGTGTGCCAGGAAGTATATATATTTCAGTAATTCTGATAGGAATATTTAATATCCTTATTGAAGAGTAAGAAATGACTTTTGATCTCTTTGTGTGTTTTTTGAACATCTTAACGGACGGTTTATGAACCAAATTAGGGGATAAAATAAACATAAAAAGAATATTTTTTAAATTCATTTTTTTTTCAATATAATTGAATTGTTAGAAGTTCCAATAAGGCAATTCATTGAATCTCCTGCAATGAATTAAAACTTGCATTTGTCAGCCTCTGCTAGTGACATTTCGGTTAATAAAAAGGCATTATCAGGTTCTAAAAAAAATTGGTAAGACATTCCAAAAATTTCTAAATAATTTTGTTTTAATCTCTAAGTCTTTTAGAACACATAGAACAAAAAAAAGCAATGTTCAGACATTGAATTACTCTCTATTTATTAAAATACTTGAAATATCAACATCCTCTTCATACGAAAATCCCCTTAATCCAGCAAGAAAAACTAATAAATCTTTTTTTTTTTTTATCTTCTTTCACTGGCTGGAAGAATACATTGTAACGTCAAATTACTTTCTTAATTTTTGTGCAAATTTTTATCAAGAAGAATTATATTCTTTTCTTCTCTGCTCACTCAAGGTTCAATTAAAATTTATGAATTGGTCTACGAGATAAGAAGTGATAAAGAAACATCTCTTTGTGAAGAGGTAGAAGGTGAATGACTTTCAGAAATGACTTTTTAAGCCATTCAAGATTGAAACTCAATAGCTTTATTTAATTGAAAAAAAAAGTTTATTGAAGAAAAAAATATTTTATTTACAATCCAATAAAATAGATAAAGTTATACATAGTTGTTTGTTTATCTCAAGATGAATTAAATTCTCAAACTTACTCCAGTTTTGTGAAGATTATTCTCCTTCCCATTGCTTGCACTTGAAACTTGTTTATAAAACTTGAAAATATTTATAAATTGTACATTTTATATTTTCTTAAACATTATATAAATGGCATTTAATACCTTGTTCCCATGTGAAAGAATTTCAACTTTACAGAGGAACATGTTTTGAATAATGAAATTGCATCAGAATAAATTTAAATTAATTCTAAAATAATTTTTTTTAATTGAATGAAAAAAAGATAAAAATTAAATCTATCTGACTAGTCTATAATATTGATATAAATTGTCTTTTGTACTTATTCTTAATTACATACGCTAAAGATCTAAATCTTAATGAAAATTCATTTAATAAAAAAAAAATACGAGAGAAATTGCCAATTGTCTCATATTCTATAAATTCTGCGAGAATTTATTGAAATATCTTATCAACTTCATCTGCAACGAGGACAAAGATCTTCTTCTCCAGAAGATTCCTCTCTCTGGGTGGCAAAAGTTTCAACTTTTCATCTATCGCCAGAGCAAATCCCGATGGTTGGTAGCTCTGTTGACTACTCTGCGGTACAACTGCAGGAATTCTTGCTTCATCTGTTTCCTTTCGTGCCCCCTTTGTCCTCAGAGGACACACCAAAGGCATCTCATCAAACTCCTCATTTTTTTCGGGAACTTCCTTTGAGCCATTTACAAAGACTTCCGTTGGATCTAAGATCCTCAATGATGCCAGATCGCTGGGAAAGTCCTCAATCTTCAAGGAGGCATTAGAGAGTTGATCCATATCGAGAAAAAGGGGATCCACCACAGTTTGATCGCTTTGCTGAATACATGGAGTAGATCTCAGAGATCGCACAGATGAATTAACATGAACGTTGAGATCCTTCGACGCTGTTGTTGTGCTCACAATGGGAAGATTCTTGAAGGATTTCCTCAAAAAGTCCAATTGCTTCGCGACAGATTCCCCACCATTGACAGCTCGTTTCCCTCGAATCTCATTCCGATACTTATCTCTCAATTCTTTGTACTTATTCCTACATTTGGGAACTGAAAGAACAAATAAGAGATGCTCAATGTCCTGGGAAGTTAACAAACTTATTGTTTCTTCTTTACCTGACCAACTAGCCCGTTCAGCAACATACTTCCAAGCTCGCTGCCTTACCGCTGTATTCTTGTAATCCTTATGATTGGGATCCCAGAGGCAACTATTGGCCTTCAGGAGGCACACGAATTTATCATCAGGATTCTCATTGCGCACAGAACGCATTTTTTTGCTGAAGATTCTCTTTTTATTTTGGACAAAATTCGCGTCTTCTCAACTACGTGAATGAGTGATGTTAACTTTGTTGTATGCTTCTACACGAGGGGTCAATTGAACTGCTAGCGGTGTGAATGAGTGAGAGAATTTTATTTTTTAAAGATTTTTTGACATTAAATTTCAATTTAAATCAATAAAATGATTTTTTTCTGTAGAGGTCAAGATTAGAGAATAAAGTAATTTAGTTTTTATTCAGTAAAGAAGTTTATTCATCTTGAGGTTCTAATTATATATATTTCTCGTTAAAAAATCATTTTCCTTTCAATAATTAGCTGAAAAAACTCATAAAACTTCCTGCATTTTCCATTCTTTTCATTCTATGGATTCTATCAATTAAAAAATAATAGATTTACGTAGCTTCTCTTTAATTTAAAAGAAACATGAATTTATTTTCTACTGGCCAACAAAAAGCTTGGAAATGGATTTAATATTCTATATCAGTAAGGAAATTACATTCCTATAAGAATAATCTAACATCATACTAATTCCTATATCTCTCCAACATAAATAACATCTTACGAGTTTAACATAATTAAAGTTGAAGGGTTTAGTAAATGCTGTTGAATCGTTTAACCAGTATATCTTCAAAATTTAAAGATTAAAAAAAACCAAAGAATTGATTTTCTTTAAACTATTTTTTTTATGAAATTCAAGAATTATTTTAAAAAAATTCTTATTAAAAAATTAAAAAAAAAAACTTCTTCACAAGAAATCTTTATAATTTATTCTTTTTTGTAAAATATTTGTCAGTTTTACTTTATTTTTTGGTCAATGTACAGCATAATTTTTGTAGGTACTTGTTACAAAGTAAATGCATTTCTGGTTTGTAAATTATGCAAAAAAAATTATTTATCCTTCACAATGGTATCCAGCTACTCCTCCTCTTTTGTCTCCTCACTCTCAAAGGCAACAATAACAGCTCCTTTTGCCATATTCTGTCCCGGCTGCCCACCAACACTCTTCACAACGGCATCCTTTGGCGCCTTCAGCATATGTTCCATCTTCATGGCAATTATCACAGCCAGGGGGTCGCCGGATTTAACTCGATCGCCTGGCTTCACAAATACCTTGTCCAGAACACCGGGCATTGGGGATGTAACCGTCTGCCCACCGGCTGCTCCTCCATCGCCAGCAATGCTGAGGAATTTCGGTGGGATCAGCTGAATATCCGTTTTCCCGGAATCCGTGAAAATTGACACTTCCTCGGGTGAGATGACGGCACTAAAGTTCCCGAAGACTCCATCAATTGTACACCGAAGGCTGAATCTCTCGGCGTCTTGAAGATTCTTCCACTGAACATTCCGCCATTCACCCTCATTTACGCGTACCTTGAGCTGCCCATCGGAGCTTGTGACCTGAACCGTGTTGACCTTGTCATTGGCTTTGAACTTGAGCTCCCTGATGGCTACGTGATTGAGGCGGAAATTGTTGGCATCATTGAATTGATTGAATGCCCCGCGGGAAGCTACTCCATTGGCCAGGGCTGCATTGAGCTCATTGACAACAACAGCAACAGCTGCCTGAATTAGACGGGATTCAGACACAACAACCGGTGGGAAGAGGGTATCAAAGTGCTGCGGAATGAAGCCTGTGTGTACATCAGCAGCACGGAAGTAGGGATGATTGGCCAGATCCAGGAGGAAGTTTACATTTGTGTCCAAGCCAGTGATCTGTAGGAATTAAAATGCGTGAAAAATCTGCCAAGGAGATCATCTTTTCTTTTACTCACGTGATAATCTCTCAGCCTGGCAATTAAGCTATCCAAAGCTTGGGTACGATTCTCACCCCAGACAACTAGTTTTGCAATCATTGGGTCATAGTGCACGGAAACTTCATCCCCCTGACGTACTCCAGTCTCCACACGAACACACTCATTCGGTGATGGCGTGGACAGATGTTCCAGTGGTCCTGCACCAGGGAGGAATCCTCCACGGGGATTCTCAGCGTATATTCGAGCTTCAAAAGCATGCCCACGGCGTATAATTTGCTCCTGCGTAACAGGAAGTCGTTCCCCAGATGCAATACGGATTTGCCACTCCACCAAATCCGTCCCTGTGATCATTTCCGTGATTGGATGCTCCACCTGGAGACGTGTATTCATCTCCATGAAATGAAAAGAGAGATCCTCCTTGTCCAAAATGAATTCCACCGTTCCCGCCCCGACGTAGCCCACGGCTTTGGCTGCCCGTACAGCTGCTTCACCCAATTCTCGACGCAATTGCTCCGAAAGTCCCGGAGCTGGGGCCTCTTCAATGATCTTCTGATGCCTTCGCTGTACACTGCAATCACGCTCAAACAGGTACACCGCATCACCGTACTGATCAGCAAAGATTTGCACTTCAACATGCCGCGGAGAGCGGACGTAGCGCTCGAGCAGCATTGAGCTATCACCGAAGGCTTTCTCCGATTCCGTACGGGCAGAATTGAGCTGTGTGAGGAAATCTTCTTCCTTCTCGGCTATTCGCATCCCTTTGCCACCACCACCACGAACAGCCTTAATCATCAGCGGGAAGCCAATCTTCTGGGCTTCGGCAATTAATTTCTCATCAGATTGATCCTCACCGTGGTACCCATTAATGATGGGCACACCGGCAGCTGCCATAATTGCCTTGGACGTACTCTTTATACCCATATCACGGATTGCAGATGCCGGTGGACCCATGAAGATGATCCCCTCGCGCTGGCACATATCTGAGAATTCCACACTCTCAGACAGGAACCCATAGCCCGGATGGATTGCCTGACATTTGGCAGATTTAGCCACTTGGATTATCTTATCAGCACGCAGGTAGGATTGCTGCGAAGGTGGTGGCCCAATGTGGTACGCCTCATCGGCCACCTGAACGTGCAAGCTGTTTGCATCTGCATCAGAGTAAACAGCTACAGTCTGAACACCAAGCCTACGAGCTGTCCTCACCACACGACATGCAATTTCTCCGCGATTGGCAATGAGGATCTTATTGATGGGTTGACTGATGACCTTCTGGGTGGCTGTTGTGAACCACCTGTTGGCCAAACCACAAGATTACACCGATTGGAGGACACAAATACTTAAAGACAGGGATACTCACCTCCTCAGTGATTGCCCCAGATGCAGCATCTTCTCTGCTTTTACGAGATTTGCAAAGATTTATTACGTAATTTGTAACCAAACTTTTCTCCTGCTTTTTGCAACGCAATCAATCACACACTTCCAATGAAGATTATCACAGATCCTTGCCTTGTCACACCCACAGCTTCTTCTAAATGCAATTTCCGGTAACACAGGGAGTTGATTTTCCTCCCAAAGAGGCTAAATTATTTCGAGAATAAAAAAAAGCAGGAAGACTCGCTGCGCGGATTAGAATTGTTGCGTATTTCGCATGTCTGATAAGATTAGCATATCACCAAGGGGCTAACAACTCCTGCATTAAAAATGATCAATCGATCACATAAAAAAAATAAATTCGATTTTATCAATTTGTATATTTTAATATCCGACTTTTCCTCGCGAATGATGCACATTCCTCTACTTTCTTGTGATAAATCTTCTTCTTAATAATTTTTTTTTGAACATTCTCATATTTTATGTGAACAATATTTTTTTCTTCATTTTTTTTGGATTAAATTCAAATACAATGGTATTTTTATAAAGATTCCTAGGGAGTCTCTGTGACGTTAGTTTTATCTCAGAATAGTCCTATAATCGCCTAATCACACCACATAATGTAATATATAGATAAATCTCTAAAAGAAACTTTTCATATCAGAATATTGACTTTGTCGCTAAAAGATTAGTGGATGTTGTTGTTTCCTTTAATTAATAAGGTATGTTTATCGTTAATTAAAAATTGTTGTTTAAGTTTCCTGCTGCACAATGCACGTCTCAATTCGCATCTTATCCGGTGTGTCCCAGCAGCTTTTGGAGCACGTGTAGATGAGTACAGTTCCGAATTCAATGGGGGTCGCATCGCAATTCTCCAGCTGCAAATGGGGGATAATCGTTGGCAAAACCTGCACTTCGCAAATTAAATCACTTCCACAGTACGTGCACTTTGGAATGGATTCCTTTAAGTAGCTAATGAGTAATGGCACCGTATTTCGTGAATATCTGCAAAAAATTTGGACATTTTCTCTATATTTTTATCAGAATTTTAAATTTTAAAGACATTTTTATGGTATTTTTTTAAATTTTTAATGAAAACTTTGAAGAAATAAAAATTTATACTTATCTGTTTAATTTATTCTATCGAAAACCAATTAAGGAAATTCTAGAAACTGCTTGTAACACTAAATTTCAGAAAAATGATTTATTTTTCAATTTTCTTATAGGATTTTTCGGAGAATTTTGAGACAACAATATTTCAGGGATTTTTAGTTAAAAAAAAAGTCCCAAAATTTTATTTTCTCGAAGAAAAAAATAAGAGAACGACGTTTTGGAAATTTCTTTAACCTTCATCAGGTACAAAATTGTTGGGAAGAAATTTTCATCGTCATTTCCACATGTTTTTTAAGAAAAAAATTTAATCTCTAGCTACAACTTTGGAGTTTCGCGGGAAAGTCTCTAAATTTCTCTGAAGCTATAACACCTATTAAAAATAACATTCTTTCCTTCAAAATGCCCAATTCTCAGAATAAAATAAGAAAAGAATAAAGAGCTATTTTTTTCGTATCTTCAATTCATATTTTTTTAGTCTTCGCAATAAAAAGAATTATAAAAAGTAAAAGAATTCTTTAAAATATTTTAAATTTTTTTTGTAGGGTCCTTTTGGCCTTATTTGAATTCTTATTGAATAAAAGTTAATAAAAAAAATAATTGGCTGAAAAATAATGCAATGATTTACCAAATAGAAAATTCTCTTGAATAAAAGCAAGAAGAATTCTTTTATTAAAAAGTTTGAGAGCTAATCTTATTAAATTCTCATCAATTAATTTTCATTTATTAAATAATTTAAGTTTAAGCTCACTAACCTGATAATCTGCCCGGGGTTCTCCTGAATTCTCGTTATAAATGCATGAAAAAGTACATCACCATGCGCTGGAATACCCTTCTCATAGTGCTCACCATCACCCAGCATCTCTCCGCGCTTTTCCCCAGCACTCGCACCTTCAGGGCTCTTTTTGAGATCTGCAAAATTTTGTTAATTAAATTAAAATAAAAAAAACTTCTCAAACAGTAAAAGGACTCACCATCATCCTTCTTCTGGTACTCATGGATGAGATCTCGAATGTGATCAGTATTCTCCTGGGTTGATTTTACTTCCTCGTCAACAGTGATGAAGAAGCTCCTGAGTGTGAGATTAACCTGATCGGAAGAGAGCACATTATTTTGCTTAAAGAGTGCAATGAGATCCCTCTGTGGGGCGTCGGGGGTGTCAATTATAATCAATTCCGTTTCATCTGTCTCAATTTCAGCCGAAGCCTTTGGGGCATTGTTCATGGCAGCTGCCCCACCCTCCTGAGCACCACTATTTGCATTGCGCTCATCGATATGGACATTCTCGATAATATTGAGCAAATCAATCTCCGTGGAATTGCTCTCGTCATCCTCATCGGACATCTTATCGATTTTACTGATGGTATTCCCATTTTCCTCATTGCAATTCTCCACATCCGCCGTTTTTGTTTCCTCCGGAACATCCCAATCATTGGCACCAGCACACCAATTCACATTCACCGTGTGCTTCTCCTGCCCTTGATGTGGATTCCGGGAGGTTTCCTTCTCAAAATTCTTCTCAAGTGTCTGGGAGCGTACGCAGAACCAACTACTGGACTGATTCGAACAGTTCAGGCAGGAGAACACGTAGAGTGTTCTGTGGAATTGCGAACCCTCAAGGGGGGCGTAGATTTGCAGAATGAGTGGTCTCACCAGACCACAAAGGGGGCAATTGGGTACACTTATTCCGGAAATTGGCCAATTCTGCAAAAAAATCACACCAGGGAAAATTTATCTATAAGTAAGCAACCCCCTGACAATGGCCCCCAAATGTAGACAAAACAACTCACAGGATTTCCTCCGATTTTGTTTGTCGTGAAATCCACCGAGGAAGCATACTTTTCACTCACGCACTCATCCACATAGCCCAAGTAAACTACTGGCCAATTAACAGCCATTGTAATTGCAATTGTATCACAAGGAGAAACGACCTATTTTCCTTATTTATCAATTTTCACAAAGGAAAATCCATTTTTTTTCTTCTCAAATAAAAAACGAGGTTATGAGTACCTGGCCATCTAATGGGGAAAACTTGCAACAATGTATTTTGAGGAATAAAAGTGAGGTTGGAATTTTTGGCGGGTGTTCTGCAACCTCAATGGGTTGAAGAAGAAAACGATTTTTCTAAGAATTTCCTAAAGATAAAAAATTCTAATGCAAAAAAAGTGAATGTGGAATAGAACATTAGAAGCTCAAAGAGAAGGGCATGTCGGAGGTTGTTTGCAACTCCCTTTGATGATCCTTTTATGATGCCACAGCCAGGAGGCAAGGAACGCTCTACTGGACCGAAAGTCCACATGCCCTAGAAGAGACTGGACTCATCTGTTCTCTGGTAAGCTAAAGTTAATGTTAATCTTTTCACCTTCACCTCCTATAATGCCCCAAAAGACCTAAAAAATTACATTAAATAAAAACATAGATTCATCTCTGGAATGCTCAGATTGTGCAGGCTTTTCGATCCTTCCCAGCAATTTCTAAACAAAGAAAATCACCAGAACCTTTCTCTCGGGTCTCTCACTATGTTAGAGAGAGAGACAACAGAATTTTTATTGTATATCCCTGAAATTCAAATACTTCTTCTTTTACCCTGGATTTTCTCCCTCTTCCTCCTGTTTGTGCTTGGCCATGTGACGTACGAAATCCTGTTTTTGGATGTAGCCAACTGGACAGATGGTGCATTTGAACTTCTTCTCGCCTGTATGGAGAAGAATATGACGCTTCAGGATGTGCGGAGCATTGAAGGTCTTTTGGCAAAAATTGCATTCAAAGGGACGCTCCTTGGTGTGTATACGAAAATGTTTTGTATAGACTTGTCTGTGGAAGAACTTTCTTCCACACTCCTAAAAATTAGATGATACAAAAATATTAATCTTCTCAAAAAAACTCTTCCGGGACAAGTAAAAAAGGATTTTTACTTACAGCACATTCAAAGCGCGGTGTGCGATTGGTGTGAGTCTTCCTATGAATATTACGAGTTCCTTTCGTTTTATAAGTTTTCTTGCAAATTTCACATTCAAATAGCCTTTCGTTGGTATGGCTGCCAACATGTTTATTCAGGTCACTTTCTCGCTTGAAGCCTTTTCCACAGATTGTGCACAGGAATGGCCTTTCACCCGTATGAGTCCTCACGTGGATATCCAATTTGTCTTTTTTGGGAAATTGCTCAGGGCAAAATGTACATTTGAAGGGATGGTCGGTCTTATGAATCATCATATGCATCTTTAGATTCATTTTATACTTAAACCTCTTTCCACAGTGAGCGCATTCAAAGGGTCTCTCATCAGAATGAGATGTTATGTGAAGTTCAATGCCACGTATCACGACCTTTCCACATATAGGGCACATGTGGGGCTCTTTGGGGTACCTGCGCTTCTTTGAGGGCAGGTAGTCAGGATCTTCGCATTTTGGCTCCTTTTTCTGCACCTTCGCTTTCTTTGATGAGTTTGTAAGCTTCTTGGCAATAAGCTTTTCGGGAGTAACCTTCTCGGGAATTTCTTCTTCCTCTTCATCATTCTCAATGGGTTTACCATCACTTCCCCACCATTTCATCTCATCCTCAAATACTTCAACATTCGCTTCAGTCTTCAACACTTCCATATCCTCCTGATTCTGTGTATCTACATTCCCATTTTTGCTTTGGCTCCTCAGATCAGGGGGCTTTTTATTTGTGTCTCCTTCTGTGTCCTCAACATCTTGAACTTCTTCCTTAATCTTGAGATTAAACAAATCAAATTTTCCCCTATTCGATCTTGTAACTATCTGATAATTCGGATTTGCTTTGACTTCCGGAATCATTTGCGGTTCCTCGAGGAGGATTTCTTCGATCTTTATCTCATTGATCTCATTATTTCCTCTAAGGATGTTATCGGAACTCAAGCACATGGTCTTGAATGAAATTGCATCTGAGAGCCTTCGTAGACATTCCTGGCAGATGGAAACCGGTAGTCCATCTTCCTGGACACACTGAAAGAGTTTCTTAAAGTAATTTTTCAAGGACTTTCCCCAAAATTTTGAGTCCTTACCTGAAGATTTGTCAATTCTTTTAGGAAAACTGTTAATTCTTCTTGTCTCTCGAAAATCTCAACATCTTTATAAAGATTCTGCATTTCCTTGGAATATCGGAGGCAAGTCCGGCATATCTCAAAGCCAGACTCATCCATTGTAATGAAATTTTCAAGAATTTAATTCAAAGATCAACAAACTTTTTGCAACAAAACACTGAAGACACTGAAATAAAAGATTGGCAAAAGTTGTCAAAGAACTGTCAAAAATTATTTGAAAAAGTTTGTTGATCAACTGAAATTAAGTCGCGATTATGAGTCAAAATAAACAGTCCCATGTACGACATATGATCGCGCTAATGATCCTGGAGATAGCCAAGAAAATTAAAAAAGAACGTATATCTTTAAATTTAATAATTTACTTTAGAATATACAGTTCTGATTTCAGAAAGATAATCCTCGATTCTTTCCCTCCTCCTCCTGTTTGTGCTTGGTCATGTGACGTACGAGATCCAGTCGTTGGATGTAGCCTACTGGACAGATGGTGCATTTGAACTTCTTCTCACCAGTGTGAAGATAAATATGTCGCTTCAGGATGTGCTGAGCATTGAAGGTCTTATGGCAAAAATTACATTCAAAGGGACGCTCCTTGGTGTGAGTACGAAGATGTTGCTGTAAGGCCCGCCTAGTGCCACACTTCCTTTCGCACTCCTAAAGGTGAAATAGAAAGACATTTAATCTTCTCATCAAAAACTATCCAGGAGGACAAGGAATTTTTTTCACTTACAGTGCATGCAAAAGGCTTAGGGTTGTGAGACTTCTTATGAATATGGAGAGTTCCTTTTGTTTTATACGCCTTCTTGCAAATTTCACATTCAAATAGCCTTTCGGTGGTATGGATGCCCACATGAATATTCAGGTCACCTCTTCGCGTAAAGCTCTTTCCACAGATTGTGCACAGGAAAGGCTTTTCACCGGTATGACTCCTCACGTGGATATCCAATTTGTCTTTTTTGGGAAATTGCTCAGGGCAAAATGTACATTTGAAGGGATGGTCGGTCTTATGAATCATCATATGCATCTTTAGATTCAGTTTATTCTTAAACCTCTTCCCACAGTGAGCGCATTCAAAGGGTCTCTCATCAGAATGAGATGTTATGTGAAGTTTAATGCCACGTATCACGACCTTTCCACATATAGGGCACATGTGGGGCTTATCGGGGTACCTGCGCTTCTTGACATTCTTATACTTCGTCTCATTTGAGGGCAGGTAGTCAGGATCTTCGCATTTCGGCTCCTTTTTCTGCACCTTCGCTTTCTTTGATGAATTTGTAAGCTTCTTGGCAATAAGCTTTTCGGGAGTTACCTTCTCGGGAATTTCTTCTTCCTCTTCATCATTCTCAATGGGTTTACCATCACTTCCCCACCATTTCATCTCATCCTCAAATACTTCAACATTCGCTTCAGTCTTCACCACTTCCATATCCTCCTGATTCTGTGTATCTACATTCCCATTTTCGCATTTGTTCTTGAGATCAGGGGGCTTTTTATTTGTGTCTTCTTCTGTGTCCTCAACATCTTGAACTTCTTCCTTAATCTTGAGATTAAACAAATCAAATTTTCCCCTATTTGATCTTGTAACTATCTGATAATTCGGATTTACTTTGACTTCCGAAATCATTTGCGGTTCCTCGAGGAGGATTTCTTCGATCTTTATCTCATTATTTCCTCTAAGGATGTTATCGGAACTCAAGCACATGGTCTTGAATGAAATTGCATCTGAAAGCTTCCGTAGACATTCCTGACAGATGGATACAGGTAGTCCATCTTCCTGGACACACTGTAAGAGATTTTTTAAATTAATTTCAAGTATTTTCTTAAAAATTTTGAGTCCTTGCCTGAAGATTTGTCAATTCCCTCAAGAAGACAGTCAATTCTTCCTTTCTCTCGGAAATCTCAACAATTTTATAAAGAGACTGCAACTGCTTTGAATCTCGCAGGCAAGTCCGGCATATCTCAAAGCCAGACTCATCCATTATAATGAAATTTTTAAGAATTTAATTCAAAGACAACAAATCTCTTTGCAACAAAACACAGAAGACACTGAAAAAAAGAGTTTGACAAAATTTGTCAAAGAACTGTCAAAATTTGTTTGGATTTGTCGATCAGCTGTTCAACAAAACAAAAACAAGGATAAGTCTCAAATCAACACGAGATAAGAATCATGCCTTTGAGGCGTCAAACTGTGGGGCGCTTCTAAGCTAAGATCAACAGTTTCCTGTAGGATTCATGAAAAAACACCCAGAATAGAAAACAAAAGAATTTATTACTTGATTTGAAAAACACTACCCCTGAGTTTTTGTCTCTTCCTCCTTCTTGTGCTTGGCCATGTGACGGGTAAGATCCTGTCGCCGGATGAAGCCCATTGAACAGATGGTACATTTGTGTTTCTCCTCGCCAGTGTGGAGAAGAGTATGACGCTTCAGGATGTGCAAAGCATTGAAGGTCTTATTGCAGAAATTGCATTCATATGGCCGCTCCTTGGTGTGGATGAGAAGATGTCGCGTATAGACTTGTTTAGTGAGACACTTCCTTCCACATTCCTAAAGGTAAAATAATATAAAAAAAATATAAGGAAATATTATCTCCTCAAAAGCGATCTAGACAATCTAATGGTGGATTTGAGGACTACTTTACAGGCTTGTCTATACTTAGGGCAATGTACTTACAGCACATTCAAAACGATGTTTGTTATGAGAATATTTATGATTGTTGAGACAGCCTTTTGTTTTATATGTTTTCTTGCAAATTTCACATTCAAATGGCCTTTCGTTGGAATGAGTGGTAAGATGGTCTATTAGGTTACCCATTTCTGTGGAGCCTTTTCCACAAATTGGGCATAGGAAGCGCTTTTTACCAGCATGAGTCATCATGTGAATATCAAGTCTATATTTTGTGGAATATTTCTTTTTGCACATTTTGCATTTAAAGGGTTTGTAGATCATATGATTCTTAACATGCACACTTAGAGTGGATTTGTTCCTAAAGATCTTCCCACAGTGAGCGCATTCAAAAGATTTCTCCGATTTCTCATTCGAATGACGAGATATGTGAGTTTTGAGATTGCCACGGGTACTATAGATCTTCCCACATATTGGACAAATGCATGGATCACTTCTTCGTTTGTTTTGAGTATCTTGGCTTTGTGGCTTCTTTTTCCAACCCCTCTTGCTTTGGATTTTCCTTGTTGAGTTTGGAATTTCATTGGAAACATTTTCATCTTCATCATCGCCCTGAATGGGTTTACCATCACTTCCCCACCATTTCATCACATCCTCAAGCACTTCGGCATTAGCTTCAGTCTTCGGTATCGTCACCATCTGATTCTGCGTACCATCATTCCCATCTTCCCGTTGTTGGTTTCTCTTCAGATCTGGAGGATTTTCATTCATGCAGCCTTCAATGTCTTCAACATCTGGAACTTCTTCCTTAATCTTTAACCAATCAATTTTTTCCTTCATTGATCTTGAGGGTCTCTTATATGTGGGGTCTCTTTTGACTTCCTGGTTATCTGGAATTACTTGTGTATCCTCAAGAAAGATCTCTTCGATCTTTATCACAATATTCCCTCGGAGGATATTGTCGGAATTTAAGCACATCGTTTTGAATGAAATTGCATCTGAAAGCTTCCGTAGACATTCCTGACAGATGGATACAGGTAGTCCATCTTCCTGGACACACTGTAAGAGATTTTTTAAATTAATTTCAAGTATTTTCTTAAAAATTTTGAGTTCTTGCCTGAAGATTTGTCAATTCCCTCAAGAAGACAGTCAATTCTTCCTTTCTCTCGGAAATCTCAACAATTTTATAAAGAGACTGCAACTGCTTTGAATCTCGCAGGCAAGTCCGGCATGTTCCAAAGCCAGACTTATCCATTGTATGAGATTTTTAAGAATTTAATTCAATGACAACAAACTTTTTGCAACAAAACACTGAAGACACAGAAATAAAAGATTGGCAAAAGTTGTCAAAGAACTGTCAAAAATTATTTGAAAAAGTTTGTTGAACAACTGAAATTAAGTCGCGATTATGAGTCAAAATAAACAGTCCCATGTACGACATATGATCGCGCTAATGATCCTGGAGATAGCCAAGAAAATTAAAAAAGAACGTATATCTTGAAATTCAATAATTTACTTCAGGAAATATACAGTTCTGATTTCAGAAAGATTAACCTCGATTCTTTCCCTCCTCCTCCTGTTTGTGCTTGGCCATGTGACGTATGAAATCCTGTTTTTGGATGTAGCCAACTGGACAGATGGTGCATTTGAACTTCTTCTCGCCTGTATGGAGAAGAGTATGACGCTTCAGGATGTGCGGAGCATTGAAGGTCTTATGGCAAAAATTGCATTCATATGGCCGCTCCTTGGTGTGAGTACGAAGATGTTGCGTATAGAGTTGTCTTCTGAAGAACTTTCTTCCACACTCCTAAAAATGAGATGATACAGAAAATTAATCTTCTCAACAAAACTCTTCCGGGACAAGTAAAGAAGGATTTTTACTTACAGCACATTCAAAGCGCGGCGTTTGATTGGTGTGAGTCTTCCTATGAATATTACGAGCTCCTTTCGTTTTATAAGTTTTCTTGCAAATTTCACATTCAAATAGCCTTTCGTTGGTATGGCTGCTCACATGAATATTCAGGTCACTTCTTCGCGTAAAGCCCTTTCCACAGATTGTGCACAGGAAAGGCCTTTCACCCGTATGACTCCTCACGTGGATATCCAATTTGTTTTTTGTGGGTAATTGCTCAGGGCAAAACGTACATTTGTAGGGATTGTCGGTCTTATGAACTCCAATATGCGTCTTTAGATAAAGTTTATTCTTAAACTTCTTCCCACAGTGAGCGCATTCAAAGGGTCTCTCATCAGAATGAGTAGTTATGTGTACTTTAAGATTACACATTATAACCTTTCCACATATAGGGCACATGTGGGGCTTATTGTAGTTCTTGCGCTTCCTGCGCCTCTTACACTTTTCCTCCTTTTTCTGCACCTTCGCTTTCTTTGATGAGTTTGTAGGTTTCTTCTCATTTGAGGGCAGGTAATCAGGATCTTCGCATTTTGGCTCCTTTTTCTGCACCTTCGCTTTCTTTGATGAATTTGTAAGCTTCTTGGCAATAAGCTTTTCGGGAGTAACCTTCTCGGGAATTTCTTCTTCCTCTTCATCATTCTCAATGGGTTTACCATCACTTCCCCACCATTTCATCTCATCCTCAAATACTTCAACATTCGCTTCAGTCTTCACCACTTCCATATCCTCCTGATTCTGTGTATCTACATTCCCATTTTCGCATTTGTTCTTGAGATCAGGAGGCTTTTTATTTGTGTCTCCTTCTGTGTCTTCAACATCTGGAACTTCTTCCTTAATCTTGAGATTAAACAAATCAAATTTTCCCCTATTTGATCTTGTAACTATCTGATAATTCGGATTTGCTTTGACTTCCGGAATCATTTGCGGTTCCTCGAGGAGGATTTCTTCGATCTTTATCTCATTGATCTCATTATTTCCTCTAAGGATGTTATCGGAACTCAAGCACATGGTCTTGAATGAAATTGCATCTGAGAGCCTTCGTAGACATTCCTGGCAGATGGAAACCGGTAGTCCATCTTCCTGGACACACTGAAAGAGTTTCTTAAAGTAATTTTTCAAGGACTTTCCCCAAAATTTTGAGTCCTTACCTGAAGATTTGTCAATTCTTTTAGGAAAACTGTTAATTCTTCTTGTCTCTCGAAAATCTCAACATCTTTATAAAGATTCTGCATTTCCTTGGAATATCGGAGGCAAGTCCGGCATATCTCAAAGCCAGACTCATCCATTGTAATGAAATTTTTAAAAAATTTATTCAAAGATCAACAAACTTTTTGCAACAAAACACAGGAGACACTGACAAAAAAAAGTGACAAAATTTGTCAAAGAACTGTCAAAAATTGTTTGGGAGGATTTTATTAGATATAATTTTTGTTGCGGCTCTGGGGATTTCAGGATAGCTTTGAAACGGTGTAAAATGGATGAGTGGGAAGAAAGTGTGTCTGGGACTTGTCGCACATGCCTGGAGAAGTCCAAGCTCATGCAATCTCTCTACAAAGTCACAGAGATTTCTGAGAGAAAAGAAGAATTGTCTGTCTTCTTTAAGGAGTTGACTAATCTTCAGGTAAAAACGGGAATTTGGAGAGGAATCCTTTTGTTTATTATTTCATTTTTCATCCCAAACTCTCCTTGTAGTGTTTCAAGGAAGATGGACTACCTGTTTTCATCTGCCAAGAATGTGTGCAGAAAATCTCAAATGCCATCTCCTTCAAGGCGATGTGCTTGAATTCCGATAATATCCTTCGTGGGAGGAGTGCGGTGAAGATTGAAAATGTGTTCGTGGAAGAAACCCAACTTTGGGAGGAAGGTCAAGGACAAAGCCAAGCTCAAAATTCCACTGCAACTGGAATTGCGGGAAATGCAATGAAGGATGAAAATTACATATTTAAGAATGAACCTCCAGAAGTTGAGGGTGTTTCTGGTGAAACTGAGAGTGAGGAAAGGAGTGAGGGGACAACAAAACGGAAGAATCGACGGAAGCAAAACCTCTCTGAATTATCCTACAATTGTACCGATTGGACCCCATTTGCTGACAATCAAACCGATAGAAGGGACATCCCGACAATTTCAAAACTTGAAGCTATGGTTGAGATATTTGAGGATAAGAAGGACATCAAATGGACACCACCGGGCACAAAATCAGCAAAGAAAACAACAAAATTTAATATGCAACCAAAGGCTGAAACCAAAAGAAATCTCAGCGGAGGGAAATCTTCGAATCAGAAGAAAAATGTTACAAGCATTATGTGCAATTTATGTGGGAAAGTTCTCAAGTCTACATCTCTGAGGATCCACATGACTACCCATTTACCAGAGGCTAACTATGAGTGCAGCCACTGTGGGAAACGCTACAAGAATAAGCAGAGTCTTAAGACACACATTATGGTCCATAGATCCGATAATCCCTTCAAATGCAACATTTGTGGTAAATGCTTTTCCGCCAATACTCCGTTTCAAGTTCATTTGAGGAATCACAAAGGGGAAAAGCCCTACCTATGCCCAATCTGCGGGAAGAGTGTCACGCAATATAGTGGCCTAACGCGTCATCTTCAAACCCATTCCGAGGCAAAGCCGTATGTGTGTCAAATTTGCAAAAAGACCTTCAAAACTCGCGGAAATCTCTATGATCACAGCCGGACTCACGTGAAGGAGTCTCTTTTTGAGTGTAGTGTGAGTATAAGCAGAGAGAAGGACTTTAGTCCTTTTTATTTTGATTCCCTTTATTGGCAATTTTCTTCTTCATTTAGGAATGCGATAAAAAATTCAAAAGCAAACAAACGCTGAAAGGACACATTTTCATCCACACCAAATTGCGTCCGTATGAATGTAGCTTCTGCCAGAAGCGCTTCAATGCTCCGCACATCCTTAGGCGTCACATTTATCTTCACACCGGTGAGAAGAAGTACAAGTGTACCCTTTGCCCCATGGGCTACATCCAGCGTGAAGGTCTCATCCGTCATATGGCAACACACAAGCAGAAGGAGCAGAACGAATCTTTAGATAAAAAACCATTAGAAGGAATATTTGAATGAAAAATAATATGAATTTATTAATTATAATGAGAAAAATTCGATGTAATACATTCTAGTGTTATTGCTAAGAATGTCTCTCCGTTCTAGAATTATTGAAATAGAATGACATTAAAAATTAAAATTTGTGTCTTTATTGAAAGTTCTTTTCTGCCAGAGAATCATTGAAAATTATTTTAATTTGTTTTGGAAGCATTTTTGAGCCTCCGAAAGATTTTGAATGTTATGAATTAATTTATAATCTATTTTCCACTTCGGGATGATGTGAATTCATGTGGCCAGTATAGCAAATCTTCTGAATGAATCCTCTATCGCAGATTGTGCACTTGTAGGGCTTTTCTCCTGTGTGCTGGTACAGATGGGTCTTGAGGATGTGCGAACGATTGAATTGTTTATCACAAAATTTGCATGGATATGGTTTTTCTCCCGTATGGGTGAGAGTATGTCGCTTCAGCTTGTCCCTCCGTGTAAACCTCAATGGGCATTGCTGTAAAAGAAAAAAAATAAAATTAATTATTTAGAGAAAAGAAATCAAGAAAATCCTTCTTACATTGCAAGAAAATGGTTTTTCTGTGGCATGGATGGCCATGTGAAGTCTGAGATTTGTCTTAACTTTGAAGCATTTCTTGCACACATCACATTCATAGGGATTGTCCTCATTGTGGGTCTCCATGTGATTCCGAAAGCTTGGCAGTTGCTGCACAATCTTCCCACATATTGGGCATAGGAAGGGAGATTTTTCATGTGCAAGAGCATGATTTTTCAATGTTAACTCATCCGGGAAGCTTTTGCCACAATTCGCGCATTTATGAGGCCTGTTGTGCTTCTTGGGTTTGTGGTGGATGACCATGTGCTTCTTGTAGGGAGTTGTATGCTTAAACTTCTTCCCACATATGTTGCAAATGAAGGGAGTTTCATCCATATGTTCAGCCAGGTGCTTCCAACAATTCCCAGCATTGGTCATCACTTTGTCACAGAAGTTGCATTTGTAGGGAGGACCCGGTGGAAGAGTTATTTTCTTTTCTCTTTTCACAATTTGCCTTTTGGACTCCTTCTTTGATGCTGGGACTCCTGACGTTTCATTGCTGCCTTTAGGAGAATTTTCTGACTTCCTTTTCCGACCTCTTCGTTTTGTAGATTTTGCCACATTTTCTGAAATTTCTGGATTATCCTGAATCACTTGCGGTTCCTCCAGGAGGATCTCTTCAATCTTTATCTTATTATTTCCTCGGAGGATGTTTTCGGAATTCACGCACATCGTCTTGAATGAAATTGCATCTGAGAGCCTCCGTAGACATTCCTGGCAAATGGATGCAGGAAGTCCATCTTCCTGGACACACTGTAAGAGTTTTTTAAAGTAATTATTCAAGAATTTTCTTACAAATTTTAAATCCCTACCTGAATATTGGTCAATTCCCCCAAGAAAACAGACAATTCATTTTTTCTCTCGAAAATCTCAACAATTTTATAGAGAGACTGCAGCTGCTTTGAATCTCGCAGGCAAGTTCGACACCAGAGCCCCCAGCCGCATACAGTATCGGCTGCTGCGGCTTGATTTGATAAGAGCCTCGGCGGCGGCGGCTTGAAAAAGAAAAAAAAATCCGAGCATCGGCTGCTGCGGCTTGATTTGATATGAGCCTCGGCTGCTGCGGCTTGGAAAAAAAATTTTTTTTCGAGCCTCGGCGGCGGTGGCTTAAAAAATCGGCTCGGCTGCTGACTCAAGCGGCTTGAAATTTCGGCGCATTATAATTTACTGGATTATTTAAGCCCATTAAAAAGAATCCTTTGGGACTGTTTTAAGGAAAAGCGTCCAAGTAAAATGACACGAAAATTTTGTTTACATTTATGCGCGCCACATAGATTTTTAATAAGAAGAAGAATTCGATAATTTTACTTTTCATATTTTCTAATACAAATTGAGTGGAAAATCCCAGAATTTTCTTATCTTTTATGAATATTTTCCACAGATTTGACCATTTTCTTTCCCAAAATATGAAGAAATTTTCCTACTTCGTGACTTTTATCCTCTTCGATGTTATGAATTTTCACAAAATTTCCATGAAAATCTCACTGAAATATTCTTACAAAAAAAAACACTTTATATTATGTAAAAGACTTCCTTTTTGAAAATTTCATAGCAACCGGAGCATTTTCTTGGCCAGGAAAAATAATTTTTCCTTTATCGATATCTTCGAGTAACTGTAATTTTCTCGGTAATTTTCACACACAATTTTCATACTCATAAAACTGCAGCATAAATCTCTGGAGAATTTATTTATCTTATTGCTGCGTGCGCCGGTGAGTACTCACACATGTACGCATGCTATGTGTGTATTTGCTCCTTCCTCCTGCAAGCGTGGTGTGTAAAACTTCATATGGGACTTTTGCTCATACGCCGGTATCGGTCGCCTAGATGACGTATAGCATAGTGGTTTTATAGCTTTTGGCCTCGGGATCAAATCTTGTCAATGAAATTTTTTTTTTCACATTGTTTTTTCTTCTGTTTTCTTTTGCCGATTTTTGTCACGTTTAATTAGATAATTAATTATGTTTATTTAATTCGCTCTAATAAATAAAAGAATTTTCATAATAAAAATACTAAAATCTTACCCTAAGCGCACTAAACACTAAAAAGGACAATAAAACACATAAAATCTTTTTTAATTAATTCATTCTGCGTCATTAAAAAATAATAGTAAACTTCAGAAAATAAAATTTAATTAAGATTAAAATTGTAGGGGAGGGCGGGGCTAATAAGGTCACTTAAGGGTTTGGAAAAAGCCTAAAATATCATATTTCCTAGGAAGATAGAACAAAATGATCTGAGAAAGAGTTATAGGGCAGTAAATTTCCTACAAAATGAACATTACATTTCGCTTTATTTATTTGGGAAATATGATATTTTGAGCTTTTTCTAAACCCTTAAGTGACTTTTTTAACCCCAGTCTTCCCTATTATTTTTTTATTTCGATATTCTGATTTGAAAGAAAATGTTTCAAATCACAAGGAATTATAATGGCAGGTATAATATTTCTTAAGAATTAATTAATTAAAAAAGTTTTTATGTGTTTTATTGACCTTTTTAGTGTTTAGTGCGCTTAGGGTAAGATTTTAGTATTTTTATTATGAAAATTCTTTTATTTATTAGAGCGAATTAAATAAACATAATTAATTATCTAATTAAACGTGACAAAAATCGGCAAAAGAAAACAGAAGAAAAAACAATGTGAAAAAAAAAATTTCATTGACAAGATTTGATCCCGAGGCCAAAAGCTATAAAACCACTATGCTATACGTCATCTAGGCGACCGATACCGGCGTATGAGCAAAAGTCCCATATGAAGTTTTACACACCACGCTTGCAGGAGGAAGGAGCAAATACACACATAGCATGCGTACATGTGTGAGTACTCACCGGCGCACGCAGCAATAAGATAAATAAATTCTCCAGAGATTTATGCTGCAGTTTTATGAGTATGAAAATTGTGTGTGAAAATTACCGAGAAAATTACAGTTACTCGAAGATATCGATAAAGGAAAAATTATTTTTCCTGGCCAAAAAAATGCTCCGGTTGCTATGAAATTTTCAAAAAAGAAGTCTTTTACATAATATAAAGTGTTTTTTTTGTAAGAATATTTCAGTGAGATTTTCATGGAAATTTTGTGAAAATTCATATCATCGAAGAGGATAAAAGTCACGAAGTTGGAAAACTATCAAATCCGCGGAAAAGGGCTACAAAAGATAAGAATACATAATTTCTTATCAAACTGTCCTTGATAGCTCCTTGGTTAAGAAATAATTTTGTTCGAATTTGATTAATTTGCTTGGGATTAATATTGCGAAAGGTTCGGCGGCTTGATTTTTTTTCAATAAAACCTCGGCGGCTTGAATTTTTTTTTGGCAAAGCCTCGGCGGCGGCGGCTTGAATTTTTTTTAATTTTCCAAAGCCTCGGCGGCGGCGGCTTGGAAATCGACTCGGCTGCCGGCTCAAGCGGCTTGAAATTTCGGCGGCTGGGGGCTCTGTTCGACACATCCCAGGTTCTTCCATTTCTCAAAAAGAGAATCTCTGTAATTTTCCTCGAAGAAAGGAAATTAATTATAAACTGAGATCAATATGAAGTAATCAATTTTCTACTCGAGCTCAAGCCTCTGGAAACGTCGTAGAGTTCTTGTTTATAAAAAAAAAACACTGACATTGCCATCAGCTGTTGTTTATTGGTAAATCCGGACTTTCTCCTCTAGTTTGAGATTTTCTTTGATTACATCAGAGATGCGAGAAATTCAAATAAAAATTTTCTTTTTAGTTTTTTTTTAATTAATTTATTCTCTGCATTTTAAATTAATCACACACATACAAGAAAATCATTTTAAAATTCTTTTATGCGGTTGAAGGATTCTCTTTGGCCACAAACTTCTCATCTCCGGTATGACTAGCCATGTGACTGATGAGACAATGATGCTGGATGTAGCTTTTATCGCACATGGTGCATTTGTACTTCCTCTCGCCGGTATGCTGGAATCTGTGGACTTTTAGGGTGCTCCGTCGATTGAAGCATTTACTACAAAATTCACAGGCATAGGGCTTCTTTCCGGTGTGAATGATAACGTGCCTCTTGAGATGTTCTTTTGTGTGGAATCTCTTGGAGCATTCCTGCAAATAAAAATTTAAAATTTATCAAATTCGTCCAAATCTAATGAATTGAATGCTTGCAAGAAAATTAGGAAGAGATTTCTTAAATCTTTCCCAATTTAATTCCCAAAGATATAAAACAAATTATTTTATGACCAAATGATGCAAAAAGAAGGAGAAAAAGAAATCATAAAAAATGTTACAAGGTTGTGGCATATTTTATGATTTTTTTATTAGAATTTTTTCCTTGTCTTTCAATTAATAAATTTTATGCAATTTATATAAAATTCAGATTTTTTCAAATTAAAGAAAAAAAGAAAATCAAACTCACACTGCACACATAGGGCTTTGTATCGCTGTGAGATCTTCGGTGGGCATAGAGATTGCTGGAATATCTGAAGGATTTGCTGCAGATCTCACATTGATACGGCTTATCACCCGTGTGGGTTAGCATGTGCCTCTTATAGCCACTCTTCTGTGTCATCCCCTTGCCACAGATCATGCACAGGAAGGGCTTCTCGCCCGTGTGAGTGAGGCTGTGACATCGCAAGGAAGCAGCTTGGCGATAGCTCTTCCCGCAGACGTTGCACGTGTGAGGATTTATGGATTTGTGCGTAACCATGTGACCATCATAGGCATTCCTTGTCTTGAACTTCTCCCCACATTGGCTGCACAAGTAGGGTGTTTCATCCGAATGCAGCCGCATGTGGTACCTGTAGCTCCCTGCATTGCTCAGGACTTTTGTGCAAATGTTGCATTTATACGATCGGGTGGATTTTTTATGGGAATTTGGGGATTTTTTGGGTGATTTTGATTTACTTTTCTTCCTGTGCTCCCTCCTTATCTCTTCACTCGGCACAACAACCTCTTGAGATACAATATTCTCCTTAACTTCCAAATCCCGACTTCTACGAAGAATACTATCTGATTGAATGCACATCTCCTTGAAGGTGATTGCAATTGAGATCTTTTCTGTGCATTCCTGACAAATGAATGTTGGTAGTCCATCGTCCTCCTGGTGGAACTGCATCAGGACAAGAAATTAATTAGAAAAAAAAATTTAAAGAAAAATTAAATGTGATCATTACATTGAGATTAGTGAGTTCCTTAAGGAAGTCAGCTAGTTCTGCGGTTTTTTGTGAAATCTCTGCTAATCTGAAGAGGGATTCCATATCCTCGGATTCCTCCAAGCAAGTACGACAGACCTCTCCTCTTGACTCTATCTTTATACTCATAACTTCCTCTTATCTTGAGATACGTGGGGAATTCTGACCCAGAGAGTACAAGCAATGATTGTGAGCTTTTCAGTAGTATATTGTGGAGTGGAAACGTAAATTGATAAGGGAAGCAGAAGAGTCTCTTCGTAGCTCTTTGGCTCTGCGCGGGTACTTGACGTTGTCATCGGAGTGTCAGTGCTGCTGGTTAATCTCGCTGAGTCTTCCCTAATCCCTGCTATATGCATTTCATTCCTCTTGAGCATAAATTTCTTTTAATTATAATTTAATTATTTTTTTTAGCAAAACTATTTTAACATTATTGCAGATTCTTAGATGATCTAAAATTAATTTAAAGCTAAAAAATAATTTATAAATTAATGAAAATCTTTAAAGATTCTTTAAAAAGAATTAAGAAATGTAATTCTGCAAATTCTTTTGTAAAAAATTGAAGAAATTCTTCCTATAAGAATTAATGATCCAAAGATTTCCCCCAAAGAGTATGCTATTGTACCACAAATGGGTCCCATGCGCCTCAATACGAGCTCAGCATACCAGGGCTGTTTTATGCTATTCCTGACCTCGAATTCTCTCCCTCCTTGTCGCTCGCATGAGCTACAGAGAGTGTTAGAGAAAGCAACATTGAGTGTGGTGGAGGAGGTGGTGGTGTGGAAAATAAATAGCACTGGAAAATCAGAGAGAGAGTCCAGAGGTTTCTTTCCCCATCAGCAGTGAAGGCTGAACATTGTTTTTTGCAATTAAATCCAATGAATTTGTGTGTGACAGAGAATCACGATGAGAATCTAAAATTCATGTGATAAGATTAATTTATTGTTGCGTCAAGAAATTGTGAGAGAACGTGATTGTGAAATTTTTGTGTGGTGAGCACGTGAAGATGCTGGTCAAAGAAATTCTACCACTTTTTGTATCCGGAAAGGTCATTCGGGGCTTTCGTCGTGGCACTGAAATGGGCTTCCCCACAGGTGAGATGATTTAGCATAAAAATTCTTCTGGAATAACATCTCAATGAAAAAATCTTATTTCTTCAGCAAATTACCCTGTTGAAGTTGTGAGATCACTCCCGGTGGACTTTGAGACGGGAATCTACTGTGGATGGGCACAAGTTTCCGGTGGTGATGTTCACAAGATGGTCATGAGTGTTGGATGGAATCCCTTCTTTGACAATAAAGAGAAATCAATGGTTTGTTTATCTTTAATGTACAGCTTCGAGAATTTTCTCTCAATCCATCTTATCTTTAACATTTTCTTGGCAGGAAACGCACATCCTTCACAACTTCCAGGAGGATTTCTACGATGAGACATTAAAGGTTTGCGTGGCACATTACTTAAGGCCCGAAGCGAATTTTACAACGCTGGAAAACCTCAAAAAGGCAATTAATCGTGATTGTGAGGATTCCGAGAGAATACTGGACATGCCAGAATTTCTACGGTACAAAAGTGATCCTTTCTTCATCACCACAACCACCACAAATGGACATTTAGGGCATCTATAGGAGACTTAGATCCAACACCACACTGACCTCTCTCATTCAGCTAATAGTCCGAAAATTCCCCAGGAGAACACAAATCTCTGTCTCTCTCTAAAAAATGAAATTGTAGGTTTTAGCCAAATTATTGCGTGAATGTCGCTGAATTTTCTGTGAAATTTGCAAGTTACTTAGATATTTATAAAATATACAAGGTTTGCAAGAAAAAAACATCCGGTGTTAAACCTTCTAAACGTTGACTACTTCTTGGTGCTTGAGATTCTTTTGCTGGGAGTCAATTTTCTTAACCAAAATGCTGGCTTTCTGCCCAAGTTGTGGCAATCTGTTGATGATGGAACGGGATGTTCCCAACAACAAATTTTCCTGCCGCGCCTGTCCGTACGTTTACTACATTGAGCAGAAAATTACCTTCCGTGTTTTCCCCAGATTAAAGGTAAAGAATTTCATAAAATTCTGACTGTTTTTGTTGGTTTTTCGAGCCGTAACTTGTTTACAGGAGGTTGATCATATTGTGGGAGGAGCAGAATCGTGGGAAAATGTTGATTCAACCGACGCAGTTTGCCCAAAATGCAGCTACCATCGAGCCTATTTTACGCAAATGCAGACGCGCTCAGCAGATGAACCAATGACCATCTTCTACAAATGTTGCCAACCCACATGTGGACACACCTGGAGGGATTAATATAGCCTCTAAAAAAGGACGAACTTCCAAGTAAAACATTTCATTGAAGTTCTGTGATTTATTTCAAAAAAATGAAAGGTTTCTCATTTATAAGCATATATCTATATTTCTGGAGGTCGCTCAGGGCATTCCAATCCCCTCGAGATCCTGCAATTCCATCTCCTTGTTTTGAATTTGCCGCAGAATACTGTCGAGGGTATCCTGCATACGCTGACGAAGGGTTTGATTCTCAATTGAAGCAATTTCCTGCTCTTTCTGCATACGCTGCAAACGCAACTCATCCAACTGCTGACGTAACTCACTAATCCGGGCATGACTGTTATCCCGGTAGTCCCCATCATTATCAGAATCGTGCCGATCATCGTAAAAATCACGGCGATGCCCAGACGTTCCAGATGGGCCAGCTTGATCGATTCCCCCATTCCCGGACGCCTTGCGTGGGCTGGTGAATTCCCCACGACTCAATTCTTGATCCAAATGCATGGAATTTGAGTCTGAAAGACGACTATCATCAGCTGAGAGACGGCTATTCTCATCCAAATCCAGCACATTGATATTTGTTTCTTCATCCTCAGACGAGGAGACTTCACCCCCAAAGATATCGTGCTCCCCAACATCCAGACTCTGTGAGCCACTAATCCCTTCGGCATCACGAACACTCTTCTGCCCGGCTTTCAATTTACCCTCTCTGCCTCCTGCCTTACTTCCAGACGCCTTCTCCCCGGGTTTCCTTTCTTCCTCCTCATTGATAATTTCCCACTTTACACTCACAGCATCATTATCCACACGCAGAAGTCTCTTCACCTCCTTCTCAATCTCCGGGGCCTCAACGTACTTCTTTTTGAGCGTTTTGCGGAATCGCCTCTTGCGAATATTCTTGCAAGGAGGCGTTATCCCGTGTGGCCAGAGAAACTTCTTATCCACCTTATTTGGATCCTTCTTTTTGTTCTTATTAGGTGATTCCTCCTCAACTGGAGTTGGGAGTTCCGGTTCAAATTTGCATATCATCATCTGGCATATATCAGCCGTCTTGTAGAAGCTCTTGTTGTCAATTGTCTTGAGGGATTCAATAATTGTTGGCAAGTCCACCACCTTGGCATACATGTACCAATTGTCGAAGCGCACCTCCCCGTAACGAATGTCATTCTCAAGGCGAATATTTAGGCGATCCTTGAGATTATTGGCTCCTTGCTGGATTGCTTCCTTGAGAGCTTTAGCTGGTTCCTGGACAGGGATATTTTTTGAGCATTCTGGGAATATTTTGATGTTGCTCAATCAACTTACCTCGGGGATCCGGAGAATCAGCTGGGTTTCCAACTCAACTCCATCATCCCTCCGCGAGTCTGCGGCATGTCTTGTCTTCTCGGGCATTCTCCTGATGATAGTATTTCAGAAAAAGAAAATGAGGAAGAAACTTTTCCAGAAAAATAGCGAAATGTCAAAACAATGTTGATTTTAGCACTCCTAGCGGAAAATTCTTAAAGTAAACATTGAAATTTTTTCGTGAAATTTTAGTTTAGGGTTTTGGAAAATGTTTTATGACGAAAAAATATTTTCATTAAAATTGATAAAATTAAATGAAAGAGAATGAATATGAACGAAAAAAAATACTAAAGAAAAAGAGAGAATTAAAATAATTCTTAGAAAAATAAACAAAAAAAATTCTTAGAATTATTTTTTCATTAGGATTTGGAAAATTTTGAAATTTATGGGAAATCTTCAGAGGCCTAAGAAGAGAACCGTCAGTTAAACGTCGTTTTGCCATCAACTTCCAACACGACAAGAAGTGCTTCAGTTTTCCCAGCATTTTCTCTGAAATTAACTCATTTTGGATGATTCTTGACCAAGTGCGCCTGACATGAAGTCCCTGTCGTCCGTGAGACCAGTAATTCTCCTGGCATTTGTGAATGTGGCACTGAGTCAGAGAGTTGCTCCTGGAGTGCCACCACAGCAATACGTGGGTATCCCCCAATGGGTCTTCCAGCATGCATGTGGGGGAGGAAACGTGCCAATGCGGTAGCACCTCATATAATCCCATCGTTAATTAATCATGATAACACCCGCGACAAGGTTGAACGTTGAGGAGCTTTGTAAAATTTCCAGACATCGCGCAACTTTCACTTTCCTCTCCCTGGTGCACGTTTAAAGACCATAAAAATGTGTTTGTTTTGCTGTTTTTTAAAGGAGATTTCTTAAAAAATTAATTTGTTTTTGCAGCAACCACCGCCCCAGCAGGTGCCACAGTATCAACAACAGCAAGTGCCTAATCCGCAGTATCAGCAACCACATCAACAACATGCACCACAGCCACAGCAGCATCATCAGCCACCTCCACAGCAGCAGCAGCATCATCAGCAGCCACCACCACAGCAACAACATCATCAACCTCCGCCGCAGCAGCAGCAGCAGCATCAGCCACATGGGCATCATGGGCAGCAGCCTCAGGTTCTCAATCCAGGAAATATTCAAGAAGAAAGGGAGTAAGTAGTGTTTGAATGATTTTCATATACACGCTGCATCTTAAGAATGTTTTATTTCTAAATTTAGTTAGGACGAATTAAGGAAATGAAAAATATTCTAAAAGATTTTCTCAAGCAAACTGATTTTCTAATTTTTCTATATCATTCTCATACAAAAGTATTCTTCAAGAACTCTTTTAGAATGAAAACTTTTATCGTTCATATAAAGTTAAATGTGAACTTGTATTAGTTTTTCAAGTTGTTTAAACAGATGGAAATTTAGAAAATTCCCATTAAAACTTAAAAGGTTCTCGCGATAATTTACATATTGAAAAAAAAAAATGCTAAAATAAATAAATTTTATCTTCATGCTTGAAGGAAAGTCAAAAGTGTGATGATAAATAATATATTTTCTTTTACTTTTCCACTGAAATACTATTTATTGTTTTTTTTTTTGCTACATTTTAGCCACATCAAGGAGCACCTGGAAGTGCCAATTGATACGAGTAAGATGACAGAGCAGGAATTGCAGTTTCACTACTTCAAGATGCACGATTCAGACAACAACAATAAGCTTGACGGATGTGAATTAATTAAGTCGCTGATCCATTGGCACGGTAGGTGAAATTTGGCTTTTTTCTTTGCATTTTGTGCTCGAGTTTTTTTTTTGTCTAATTGTTTCTCTCTTGCTTCGGGCAATCCGCACACACACCCACATACATTGTATCTCCTTGAAAATGGGGGCTTTATCATCCTTCCCCCCTTGCGCCTCTTGCATTTTCATGATATGAAAAACAAACAAAAAATGTAATAGAACAAGGAAGCAAAGAACAACACGAGGGACAACCTCATATTGAGGAGAAATTATTCTCAGATGAGGAACTCGTGGCTCTCATTGATCCCATCCTCCAGATGGATGATATCAGTCGAGATGGCTACATTGACTACCCAGAATTCATTAAGGCACAACAGAAGGCAGCCAAGAACCAAAGACCTTAAAGAAAAAATGGATGGCGTGCATTTTGGTGGATTTTTTTTTGAGATGAAAAGGATGGTTTCGCGAAAAGTGTGACAATACTTAATTATAATTTACTTGTGGGAGGATGATCTTTATATATACAAAAGAGACTGAATCTCTGTTTCTCAACATCCCCTTCATTTAATTATTATTTCTTTTTTTTTTGTTCTTCCTTCCTGCCAATTCGCTATAAAGTCTCTTCTTTTAGGTTGTGCAAATTTATTTTTTGAAATTATATTTTTAAGATTATATCTTTGCGAATCATTTATGGTCCCTTTTATGTGACATTCCCCTCCATGAAATATTTTTTTGTATAAAGATAAAATCTTTTTTTCATTGTTACATCGTGCGTTTGTTATTTTTCTTCATCATCTCGATGCCTGTTTTGGTGGAGGACCTTTCCTTTTTTCGCTCTCTCTCTTTAGCTTTGATTTTGTAGAGTTCTTTGAGACTGTTTTTTTTGTTGTTCACACTTTCACTCTAAAACAAACAAAATTATGTCTTTGGGATGTCCTGTGTGCGTGGAAAATACGATTGATGATTGACGGGGAGAGCAGCAACGGATGAGCCCACAGATCCGGATCAGATTAGGCATGCAATGTACACGGATTCTCAGTTGGAGGCAATTGTTGATCAGGTGCTAGGGATGATGGATAAGAATAAGGATGGATTTGTCGAGTATCACGAGTACATTGGTTCGGAGAATGCGCAAAATCGTGCGGATGACCTCAAGGCGAATCCTCACATGCAGACAAGGAATTGAAAAGAAATAAAAATAAATTTTTATGTGAGGAGTGGAGTCATGCAGTGGACTTTTGATCGTCTTCTCATACCTCTTCTCTATACAAAGGGATGTTTCGATCCTTTTTTCTTTGAGGAATAAATCCGAATTTTCTAGTCTTCTTGTTACTAAAACTTCCAAATCAAATTAATTCTTGTGCAATCTTTTCTGCAGCCAATATTTCCTTTTTCCTTCCGCTTTTTGTCCTTTTGCTCTGTACAATCCTTTGAATTTTTGCCTAAAAAAATCATTTTTACGACTTTTTGATTTTTTGGTTGAAATTGGTTTAAAAGCAAATTAATACGGTTAAAGGAAAAATTCTTATAGAGACCTCTAAACAAATTTTCAACATTGGAATTTACTTAAATCATTTTAAAATTATTAATACATATATGGAAAAGCTAAAAAAAAAAGATCATGGGTTGTGTATTTTAAAGCAAAATTTTAAAATTTTTGGAAAAATTTAAAATTTATTCTAAAAAAATTTTTTTGAAGTAAAAAAAAAGGTTTTTTGTGAGATTTGAACTTATAACTATTGCATTGATGACAGCATTTAAACTAATTGCTAAAGACTTTCTTTATAAATGCACCAGATATCGTTTAAATAATATTCTAAGAACTGATTTATTTTTCTAATCATTCTTTGATTAATTATTCCATTTTAATGCATTCCTTAAAACCTTTTTTATTGAATAGGCAATTAAAAAAAAAACTTCTTTTGTACGTAAAAAAGAGGAAACGTAATGTGAGCTTAATAAAACAAAATGTTAAATAAAATACATAAAAAGTATTAAAAACGTATAAAAAATATTTGAACATTTTCAATAAATCCGTGTACACTACATCCTCCTTCTTCAGGCCTATTAAAAATACGATTTTTCATTAGGAGCCTCATAGTTTTTTTTTTATTATATTCTGTAAATATTTTGTACATAGCACAAAAATCTTCGATTTAATCGTATTTTCAACAATTACTTTAAAATATTGAATATTGCCTCAAATTGGATACAATAATAAATTTAAAATGACAGAATTTGCCATTTTTAATGCTTTTTTTTTTAGAAAAACTTTGTGATAAATTGTTATAAATTGCTGAAGAGTTTGGGGAAAGAAAGCTTTTTTCTTGTTCTTTTCTTGAATGTGCTGAGAGAGATTTGAATTCTTTAGGAGAAGATTAGAAGATGTAACCCTTGACGGTGGCCAGGGAGGGTGTTGCAGATGCCCAAGGGGGAATCTTAACGAGCATATTTGTAAATGTAGGCGTATACTCGGCTGAGAGGTGCGTAAATGTGGCCACAAGTAGGATATCCACGAGAACATCTGGGGTTTGTTGCCCAGAAATCTTCATGCTGAGCGTAAAATTGAGCGTATCCCCCGGAAAGCCACTCTCAATCCGCACGAAATGCCCGGTGTCTTTGAAAAAATCCCTCATTGGTGGGATTTCACGTGCTAGAGTCCACTGGATGAGGGTAACGTTGTCCCGGGGACGAATAACAAGAGCCATCTGTCTCTTTGGGATCACCGACAGATCCAGCTGGTGCACAACCGGTGTTATGACCTTCCTTGATTCCAATTTCAAGTGCGTATGATCCCGTATTAGTGGTCCTGATGATGGTAGCCAGAATCCTCCGGTTTTGAGTTGATCCTCCCGCTGGAATGGAAGGCCACACGCCACATCCGTTGCACAGAGATCAGCATCATTCTGCACAATTGGCATTCCCGGTGCTGAGAGACTCTCCAGTGTCTTCCGGGAATTTCTATCCAACTCCTGCATCCAGAATCCTGAGTCTGTGTACCTAATTCGTCCGTCTGTGTCATAGAAAGTCCGGAGAGTGTGCTGAAAAAATCAATTTGCAAATTAATGAATCCCTGTTGGGAATGGTCAGAGAAATCACCATGAGGATTAATTTTTGTGGCTTTGGGAGGCCCTGAGTGTCATCTCTGTAGGGGAATTCCAAGCCACTATTGGCAAGGATTAGGCGAAAGATGAGAAATGTTCCCATTAGTCCGTAAACAAGGTGCTTCCGCTGAGGCAGGAGCAACGTAAGGGGTACCTAGGGAGGCAGAGAGGTATGTACATAATATATCTGAGAGTACAGCCACAGTGGCACATTCCACCGCTGGTACTCACCATGTAGCTGGTAGTGAAGAATGTGAAAGTGGCACAAATGGCTCCAATGGCCACGTCCGGATTGTGTGTAGCACCCAAAGTTGAAGTCCTTGGGATTAGCATGTGGATTGTGGTGTGATAGATAAAACTGGTCCATATCATGATGATCATTTGGCCACCGAGATGAACGTACAGCCACAGATTTACTACAGTTTATGCAAATTTTGCCATTTAATCATAGAATTTTATGCTTTTTATTTGCGAGTCATTCTGTACCTGTATTCTGAAGATTAAACAGCCAAATAATCAGGGTGGGGATGAGGGAGAATCCCAGAAGGATGGTGGGTAGATAGAAGAGTCTGTAGCCGGTGAAAAAGAGCCCCGTGGCAAGGACAATCCATGCGAGATTTATTCCCAACAGAGCACTCTGAACTCTCAATCCGAGACTTATGGGGGCTTCCGGATTGGCCTTGCGGATGTGAATGAAGCATAGTAGGGCAAGTGTGGGGATGCTGTAGAGCCCCACGGAGAGCCAGTGATTCCCATACCATGCCATTGGCTTTCCACTTGCATCCAAATTCACGGCAATTGCGTAGATCACAGTGGCAGTCACGAAGACAGCCATTGTGGCTGAGATGAATGTGGATAGTGCCTCAATCCAGATGAAGCGTACGTGAAAATCCCTCGTGGAGTGGGTAAGGGATGCAAAAGGCACAGCCACGGCCAGGAAGGAGATGAAGATAACAAATAAACCACCCAATTGGCGTGAGATGTTCACCGCAAAGATGCCCAAGAAGTCAAAGTAGACACCAGTGGGTTGGGAGCTAAAGTGCGAGAGTGTTGAGAGATCTCTGAGCAAGGAAAGGACACCGTCGAGGAGTCTCTGGAACCCATTCAAGGCAATTGATTCCGCAGAATCGTATTTGGTTTTCCAGAAGAACTCCTCCTGTGGCATGAAACCGATTGCAGGAACTTTCATCCTTTCCGCGAGGAAATTTAGACCGTAATCCCGTGCAAGACCCGTTAGCTCAGCTATCTCCTCCTGTGCCACCTGAATACTGGGATTTGGAACACTCCTGGTGTAGGCATTAACCAGGAAGTGCGATGCAAGGCTAAATTGAACGGTATGCCGCCCATTGGCGCCAAAATGTGGCAAGAAGATTAATCCACGAATGTCCTTTTTCCACGGATGGGGTTTTTCATCACTGAGAAATTCCTGAAGACCACTGAAGAGGAAAATTAGAGAATTCCTGGGTTTTTCAGAGCTCACCGCAAAGCTCTTGAGAAGTTCGAGCAAACAACAGAGATTAGCAGCTTCATGGGCACTCTTCACTTCAGAGTCGTACAGGAAGTGATCACTGGCATGAGCCACCAGGAAGGAATCCCTACTTCCACCCTCAATCTTCACCGATAGAGCTTCAACATTGTGATAAACACGTGTTGTTTGCCCATCCTGATAGGATCCAGAAACAATTCCACTCTCAATGACAATCTTCTGATCTTTGTGGGCATTTTTCTCAATCCTAGAAATCTCTTCTTTCAAGAAATCAATTGTTGTATTGATTTTCTTGCTCTTGAGCACTTCAGTGAGGATCTTCAAGGTCTTCCCAGCACCTCGGGCGAGATCACCTTCTTCAGCATGCCACTGATAGAGATTAGCGGAGATTTGCCAGCAAATAAAGATCATAAAGATCCCAACAACTGACCACTTCTCCGCAACATTGTGGACGTTCTTCTTTGTGCTCTCTACAGTGAAGAAACAAAAAGAAGAAAATTTTTCTTTTGGGTGCCCCTCTGGGAGGACTTCCGGGTGGATCGAAACTTACCGCAATTGGGATTGAGAATTTTCCTCCTGTTGGAATCCTTCTGCAAAATGGAAAAGAAAATATCAAGAGAATACGGCCAAATGGGGACTTCCGGGAGTGCTTACACTGTACATTTATGCACGGAAAATGTGGTGGAAATAGATGGAAAAATAGAAAATCGCTGAGAATTCTTCACTACCACATTATCTGCAAAGGGACGGACATGCGCACTGGACCAACATTTCCTCTGAGTGACATCGTTTAATTTTATGTGGAAATTAAAATTAATTGTATTTACTTCCTGTATGCGGCCAGGTAAATGACCACGTCCTTTTTTCAGCTTCTCATGTAGTTTAGGAATGGAAAAGTTTTAAATTGTAAGAATTTAGTAAGAAATTGACGAGATATCATGACCGGAAGTCCTGTGAAAAGGAAATTTATCAGAAATTATCTATTTTATTATTCTTCATAACAAGATAATTGCTGATAAATTAATTAAACATTTTTTTCTCTTACGTAAGAATTAAAAAAAATTGAGAAAATAAAAGATTTGCATTCAGTTAACGGTTGGAATTTTTGAAAATTGGCGCCAAACAATCAAGAGCTGTATAGGTGTCGCATCAATCAGTTAGAATGAAAAACTTTTGAACACCATGAAGTTGTTACAAAACTTATAAATGGAAAAGATGGAAAATGAAAAATTCCAATAAATTAAAAGGAAACCAGGTATATTTGTTTTTAAAAGAAATAAAGCTCGATCATAAAATTGTTTCTTTTATAATTTTTTTTGTCTAGACTCAGTATTCTCCGTATTTTCATTAGGCTTCTCAGGAAATGTTAAGTAGAAAATTCTCCTGAATTTTTTGAAAGTTTCCAAAATTTCGCTGGGAAAACACTAAAACAATTACAGTGTAGCATCAAAGTTGGCCATCAAGTCGCATGTTGTCATTTTTGCATAGCGAAGTTGTGTGTACTTCATGGTACTGAACCACATGGAGTGTGTGCGAGCAATAGAGTAAATTTTGGAAAAAATCAGTGGTTTAGCGCTGAAAAAGTGCTCAAGTGTATCACCCATCGGTGCGACCGAGTGTTTTGCAGTGAATGCGCGTGAGTGTGACACGGCAGACGTGTGGAAAAGTGCGTGAAAAGTGTGTTATCAAAAAAGCGTGTTGTCCTGCTCTGACGTCAATCTGTCATACCCATGAGAAATTGAAAACTTACATGTAAGTTTCCATTTTACCCGACCCATGGTGGGCATATGACAGATTGCCATCGCGGAGCTCGGGACAAGGAGTGTGGTCTGCTCATTTTTGCACACACAAACACAGAGACACGCGCGCACGTACGGCAAAGTAGATTTTCCTTTTCCCCCACAGCAGCAGACCGGACTCTCTTGGCAACGGGAGAAGGCAGCTCAAGTGAACCGGAGGGAGTGATTTTGAGTGTGAGGAGCAGCTTTTTGGGGCACCCCAGTGGTGGACAGTGGAATCCCGTCGCCCCCGTCAAACATGGTGTGCTCATAACACGTCGCGGTGATTAGAGTGTCTCTCACATCGTGTCGTGCTTGAATATTCCTCCGCCACACATTTTCATCGCGTTATAATCTCTCATCGGGCAAAGAGAAGCGAGAGAGAGGTGGTCGGTCATAAAACAGCCTACAAATACAGCGATAGACGTGTGAAACGTATGTATACTTTATTGTGTAATAATTCCACACACGAATTTTATGCCCCATGTCGCCCAATCGTTCAATTTTCCAACCATTTCCACCCGTCCAGCACTCGATTTGTGCACCGTGGCCCCCCTTGGGTACTCCCCGTTGCGCATTGCTGCACACGCTGACCCTTCCGGCGCTCTCGCTGGGCCACACACGGGCCCTTTTCCCTTCCCCATTCATGGCAATATTGCTCATCGTCTCACTGTGTCACTGTGCCTCGGCTTTTGTGATGCAAAATTTCACGAAATTTTCAATTCATTCTGTAATTTTGATTTTTTGTTTCAAACATTAAAAACTTTCACTTTCAAAAATGTTTTATTTTTATTTTCCTTGGGAAAAAACTTTGATTTCGATTAGCCAGCAAAAAGTATACAACGAATTAATTAAAAGAAACCTTTGCAAATGACCTTCAAAAGAACTTTCCCTAAAATTTATTTTTCCTACCTATGCCGGCTAATTAATTATCATTAAAAATTCGTTAAAAAGCTGCTCTGTCTTTAAATTATTATTTAAATAAAAAAGATAATAATTAGGACTAATTAGAAAATGTCCAGGTAACTTCTTGCCAATTATTACCTTCAAACCCTTCAATACTCTCAGTCTCAGTTCAGTTCTTGAATTGCAAAGTCAAAGAATACCAGTAACAAAGAGATTTCCCAATTCTAAAAAATAAAAACGTTCTTATCCTAATTAGTTGGTATACCACAATCGTGGCATACCAAGTATTGTAATCGTCGGAAAAACCGACCCCCTCAGATCGGGCTCAAACTTGGTATGAGCACGTTTTAGACATCCCACATTACGAAAATGGTGGTGGAAAATTTTTGATCCGGCCGGCCTGCCGGCCCGGACTCCACATTTTGCCTTATAACTCAAGAGTGGTAACCGATAGAGACTTCCGGTTTGAAGTTTTCTATAGAAATGTGGGTGTAAAATTTCATTTTTTCGCATTTTCAAAATCCAAGATGGCCGCCGTCCGCCGTTTTGAAATACCGTCGATCAGTTCCCTTAAAGCTAGAGGTCTGAAATTTTAGTATGTTGTAGTGCTCAGTGAGACGTTTTCATCGATAACTCATACTTGAAAATCGGTCAAGCGGTTTAGCAAATATGGCGGCCTAAAGCAAAAAGTGTTTTTTCGATATAACTCGAGAACGGCTTGACCGATTTTGACCATCTTGGTATCAAATGAAAGGTATTGAGAAGCCCTACAACTGTCTAGAACATTCCAAGTTCCAAAAATGGCCGCAAGAGGCGCTAAAAACAAAAACAAAAATTGCCTAACTTTAAGGGGCTATATCTCCCAACATCTGTTATCGTTTTCCTTTAAATTTTGATATGTTGTAGCCTGACTCAATATCTTTCATCAGTCCAAAAATGAAGAAATTCTATGTCACCGTTTAGAAGATATAGCCATTTGAAAAATTCTTGAATTTTAAAAGTTCTAAGAGTTATATCTCTTGAACGGATTGTCCGATTTTGCTCAATTTGGTATCAAATTAAAGGTTTTGCAATTCTCTACAACTTTCTGGAACATCAGAAACCTCTAAAACCATTCCTTGAGGACAAAAAGTCCAAAAAACTGTTTTGGTAGAACAAAAATCCGCAATTTTGTGTTCTGGAGGTGACCTTGAAATGTATCGAAATATATGTCAGATTATAGCTTATTTCAATACCTTTCCAAAACTAGTCAAGAAATTTCTGTATGTGCAATAGAACTTGAGATATAACCATTTTTGTCTTTCGAATTGATGAATTTCATAAAAAAAATCAACTTTGCCTACTAATACTACTTAAAAATTAAATTACAACGCATAGACTGACCCATCCGCGTTGTGGTATACCAACTTTAATAACTGGACGCGTTATGATTGACTTTTCCTTTAGAATATTGTTTTTCCGTCTCTAAAAAGTAAGATTTTCAAAAAATTCTAAGAAAATAAAAAATTTCACGAAAAGTTTCAGCGAAATTTTGAAATGTGTCAAACCTCACGTTTTTTTTTGGGGTCTTCTTTTTTAAGGTTATGGCAACGAAAACGCTGGAAAAAAGTACCACACTTAATCCCTCGAGTGAGAATCAGCCACCACACCATGGCACCACATCGGCTACATCCAGTTCCTCCTACGCAAATGTGGTGAATAGCTTGAAGGCAGGTAGTGGTGGTGGTGGGCACTCGATCGTTGAGATGAAACAGCGGAATGACAATAACAAGGAGAACGTTCTCGAGGATAAAGTGTCGGAGGAGCAGCGTCCTGGGAGTGGGCCTGCACCTGAAGCCACATCCCCTCGGGAACCACGAGGGGCATCTGTTGGTGATGCCGAGGACGATGATACATTCATTCCGGTGGCATCTCTGACAAAGAAGGAGCGTCGCAAGGAGAAGCGTCAGCAACTCCGTGCAGCACGTCCGGAAGTGAGTGGGACTAAGCCACAGGGTGGCACGACAGAGAGGAAGGCGGCCACAAAGAAGGCTGCAGCAGAGGGTGGTAAAGTGCCGGCAAATGGGGCCACCACATCCGCTGATACAGCCACAAATGGCGGTGGAGCCAATGGGCATGAGAAGGGGCCCAAGGAGGAGACTCCGAAGAAATTTGTCGAGGCTCCAATTCCCACTGTGAATGCATGGAAGGTGAGTGTCTGTGTAGCCTTGAGGAGAGTGGCTTGCACAGGGAGGATTGTGCCACACGGCAGATGGGCCAGCACTTGTGCAAATAAGACCAATTTCTCGGGGAAAATAAATCAGCCTGTTTCCAACGCAAAGCAGCACTAAAATATCTTTTTTTCTCCACATTTAACAGATTCAAAATCAAACAGAAGTTATCCCGGAAGTGGATGTGCTCAAGAGTAAGAGAATCCTCCAGCCGAAGGAGCAGCAGAAAATTCGTGCAGCTGCTGACCAATCCAAAGGTTAATTCACATAGAATACTTTTTCAAGGGAAATTATGATTGTTAAAAGAAAATTTCTCTTTCTTTAAATGTTTTCCTTCAGGAGGAGCAGAGAATGAGGCAAAAGGTGCGGAAGCAGTACAATCAGAAACCCCCAATATTGCCAAGATTCTCAAAGAGGAGAAGCAGCAGCAGCAGCAGCACAAAAGCAATAAGGTAGGTGACAAAAACTTGTCCAAAAAATAGTCATTTTGAAATTATTCTCTCTCCCTCTCTTGTTACCTTCGGAAATTCTCCTTTATCAGCTTGAACACCACGCTCTCGTCTTGTAGGAGGTCTCCTTATCATATCCCCCACCTTCCGCAACTGTGTGGAAAATCATTCAAATGCGATATTAATTTTTTTTTCTTCGTCGTCGTTTCACCCACTGCCTCACAAAAGAAATCTCTCTCTCCCCCAATACTCTAGCTCTAGCTAGATGGGTGTCGATAAAATATTGAGAGACTCTGTGGCGAAATTTTATTGGGGCTCCCCTCGTGCAATATTATTTTGGTCCAAATTAAATTGGAATTTATTTTATTTTTAACACACAAAAGTCTTCTTAAAAAAAGTCATTCCCGCGGCTCAATTTTTTGGGGGGCTCTCAGCTGGGAAGTTGGGTAGCCCACACCATTCTATGCAAATCGGGTTTTCCCATTCATAGAGCGACGACGACAAATTTCCACCTGAACAAGGTAAAAAGCTCATAAGTACTTTTTATCGCAATCGTTACTGGATAATTAAGTGCCCCCCACTTCTGGTTTTCAGTATTGGCACGTTATCTAAAATGTTTCACAGTTTTATAGAAAAATTATCATGAAAAATTTTTACTTCTATTTGTTTGAGGAAATGACATTAAAAGGCATGACGTTAGAAGAAAATTTATATTTTAAATAAAAAGTTTTGGGGAGTTTTTTGAGTTTGTTGGGAAAGTTTCTGTTTTTTCTCTACAGTTTTCAATGGGAAAGCATTAAAAATATATTTTTGCAAAGAATATCTCATAAGCTTCCGGAATTTAAAATAAAGAAAGGAGTCTATTCACTTTTATTCATTTTCTACCATAGAAGCAAAGTATTCAAGAAAGGGTTAAAAAAAAAGTATTCAGGAGAAGAAACCGAAGAGATTTCCTATTTTAGACGGAAAGATGCTGGAAAATAATGTGAAAGAATTTATCTCCATCGATGATCTTTAAAGTTTTTGTCCCCTTGTTCTCAAAAAATTCTTAATGCTATGAATGAGCTTTAAACAAGATTTTGTTTCTCTTTTACTTATAAAATTTTCTGCACTTGAACTATATGGGGATAGCTAGCATAAGCTAATTCCTTCTACTAATAAAATTCCATTGATAATTACGATTTAACGATTATTTTATAAATTATTCTCTGGAATCCAATTTATCACAAAAGATCTATAAAATTCAATGTTCTAATGATCTTCTCGTTGTTAAAAAAATTTACCATAAGTCCTTTGAATCTTCTTATCTTCCACATTATTTTTGAAGACTGAAAGAAAGAAAAAATCCCTCCCAGTTAAAATCAACAGAAAAATTAACAATTGAACGATCCTTTCTTCCTTTGGGGTGTAGTTATTCTCAAAAAACTCACGAAATTGCTTGCAAATGAAACTTTTTTTTATAAAGAAAAAATTGTTTCTTATTTATATTATTTTTCTTGTCCTTCTTATCACGCACATTCCTTGTCATACACGTGGAAGAAGTTCACAAAATCCTTCAGCAGTAGAATTCTCTTTTTTTTATTCCAATTTGGTGCAGTAGGAGGAGTCCCAAAATCGTGTTTGTCAGCCAATTTTGCGTGTTTTTGTGTTGTGTGTGTGTAGTATTTACAATGGGCTGGGGTTGGCATTGAAACGTGGCCAGGTGCGGATGAGGTTGAAGAAGGCATCTCCTGGGCAGGCAGTGGCAACAGCCTGACGATGTCCAATGAGCCAGTAGTTGGTGGCAATGTGTCCACCACCTACACCGCAATTGATGAGACGCTGAAGGGCAAGCTGGGCAGCAGCATTGGGAACGCGGGATGTGAAGGTACCGAAGACGCAGGCTCCGACGGATTGGTTATTGTAGCCTGGGGCGTGAGCTCCCTGACGGCGCCAGCCACGACCTTCGTAGGCAAGACCGCACTCACCGACGCAGAAGTTGTAGCCAATATCAGCCCAACCATTGCCATCCATATGCCAGCCCTGAATGTTGCGCATCTGCTGGGCACAGGCAGCCTGTGTGGAGCAGAAAGCTCCAGCTGTGTGGTGGACAACAACGAAGGGAGCTGGAACACGTGGAAGGGCAGCAGTATTGGCATTCCTGGCACCCCATTGAGCACGTGTGATGATTGTTGGGCACGCTAGGAAAGAGAAAAGAGTACAAAAGTTAATAAATCCCAACTAAAAGGGACACTAATAAAGGACACTTACTGGCTTGGGCAGCAGCAAAGGCCACACACAGCACGGCGAGAGTAGCAAAGAAGCGATTCATGTTTACGGGAAACTTCACGAATAAAGTGTATGCCCTGAACGGACTCTTCAGCTACTTTTATACCTTTCTGCTGAATGTCTTATCAAAAAGATTTGCCAAGAGCCCCACGACAAGTCCAAGTGACGCCGATATTGGGAAGAAATTATATATTGAAGGGAGATTTAGTAGGACCAATTTTTTGTACTCCAACAATTTTTGTTGTTGATTAGATTGTTTGCTATCGAATCCATCGCAATTTTCCTATCAACATGATACGATTTGTAGGGATTTTCCCCACTTCATAGTAAATTGATTTATCTCGTGTTTAAGATTTTTTCTTTTTTTTTCTTTATTTAAGATTTTTTTTGCTAAGGAATGTTGTTGAAGTTTGGTCAGAAGAAAATACTTCTTGTTTCTGTATGAAAGTTAATTCACTGATAAAGACTTTCTCATTTTCTTTTGTATGATTGGAAGAAAGAAAGAAAAGAAGATTAAGGCCTTTTCCACTATTCTGTCTTGATAGTCTATTTTTAACATTAAGGCATTAAAAACTGAAGTTAAATCTACAGAAATCTTAAGTTTTAAAAGTCTTTGAGAACATTTAAAATTTTTTTTAGAATTTTCTATTCAAGAATAAATGCAAATATTCTAAGATTTTGAATAAAAAAAGTTATATCCTTATTGAATTTTATAAGAACTTGATAGCCGAGAGGTTCAAATCATTGCTCATTATTCCCAACTATCAAGTAACTCAGGTTCGATTCATATTACTGCCAAATTATCTACGCCTTTTTCTTTTCTTTCTCTTCTAAGTCTTTTCCTTAAAAGAATTAACAATTTAATGCCAAAATTAAATTTAGTGCCAACACTAAAAGCAGCAAAATTTAATCCCCCCATAATGGGTTGGCGTTTACATATAGAGGAAAATTGACCAGGTGAGCACATCGTGAATGAAACGAGCTTATCGATTGGTGGTGATCTTGTGTGGATCCCCAATCATGCTGCTCCCCATGGGTTGCTCCGGTATAAGAGATGGCAATTAATCATTAGTGTGTACAAATTCCAATAAATGCTCTACAATGGAGGAGAACCTTTTCCCACACATAAGCTGAAAAAGAGTTAAATCTTTCTTGGTTCTGTGCGCAAAAGTCCAATCGTTTCACCAAGTTTTTTTTCCTGATCGTTTTTTTTTGTTTGTATTTCTACCTTGTCGTCATCTTGTGGAATCTCGTGCTGTCTCCTGATCCACCATGATCCCCACCTTCAATCATACAATAAATCATTCATTTCTCAATGAGTTTTCTTTGCTATACCTACTTACTCTGTGGAATTTATTGAATCGTCTACACATTTCTGTGAGGGAGGGAGAAAGAGAAAAAAATGCGGAATTTGGAAGTTGTTTTGGGACATTTTGTGTTTATTACTGCGCGCAGGTTAATGTGGCAGAGGTTTTTTTTTAAATGAGTGTTTCTCTCTATTTTTGGTCGTTTTAGGCGAGTGATTTTACCAATGTGGGCGATTGGCCATTGCTGGGAAGTGGTGCGCCCGGAAATGGTGGAGGTAGTGGTGCAAATTCTGCTGCCAGTGATGTGAAAAAGATCCCCAATGTATCAGCAGCAGCACCACATAATGCTGCAGCAGCAATAGAGGTGGGTGAAAGTGCAGAGGCACCACCACAACCACCATCATCATTGGCAAAGCACACTGCAGTGCAGGAGAAGGAGGCCACTATGCCAAAACCGGAATCAGCTGGTGTGGCACGTACGCAGCAACAGCAGCAACAGCCTGAGGTGAATGGGAGGAATAATGGCACAAATCACGATGGATATTTGGACAGTGGGCCATCGACATCGGGTGCGGCGTCAAGCAATCGCCGGGGATTCCGCCCAAAGTGGGTACCACTTGATATTGAAGTCTCCAACAAGCCACAGCGTAGTGGGAAACGTGGTGGACGCGATGATTACCATCATGGGGGGAATCGCGGTGGGGACTTTTATGCGGGACCCCCACATGGACGCCGTGGGGGCTCCTCGGAGTACCCGGGTAGAAGCAATCGTCGCTTCAAGGGGGGCAATTCGGGACGTTCATCGGCTGCCAGTGGGCATCACAATGGTGGACCCACAGCGCCAAGACGCGGTGGAACACGTCCATCGCGTACCGTGAATACCGCCTCACCCGTGGATCCGCATGTTATAATGCACGATCCTGAACGCTTCAGGGAATTCGCAGTGGCGAAACAAGGGGCTGATTTGGCGGCCTACATGATGCCTTACATGGGTACCTACTACTACAACGGGGTCCCAGCGTATCCGACCATGGATCAACCTAGTCTTAAAGAATGCATCAAACGACAAATGTAAGTTAAGACTTTCTTCTTTTTTTTATAGGTTCTTTAAATGAATTATTTTGTTCTTTTTATTCAACAAAAAAAAACAACAGAGAATATTACTTCAGTGAAGAAAATCTATTGCGTGACTTCTTCTTACGTCGCAAAATGGATCCTGAGGGATTCATTCCAGTGACCCTAATTGCATCCTTCAATCGTGTTCAAGCCCTCAGTTCGGACACAGCATTAATCATTGAGGCAATACGGGATTCGGATAAATTGGAAATTGTCAATGATTTCAAATTGCGCACCAAAACAGATCCATGCAAATGGCCTATTATATCCACAATTGACAATACAGGTGGTGGTGGCGCCTGTACACCAACACCAATTATTGCTGCTGCTACAACCCCAACGAATCCAATTGTCCCTCCTCAAGCCATTGTACCCCAAACAGCACCCGCCGTTGCGATGATACCCATTGAGGTGCCAGCGGTGAATGTGAATCAATTGGCAGCAACACCCCTGAGTAAGATCCCCCCACCGCCGGTTCCGCGGAATTTTCGTTCAAAAACCGGCGTTGAGAGTGTGGGAGAGCCACGAAGGGTGACACCAGTGGCAGTTGTGGAGCACAATGGAATTGGGAAGGAGGACTTGAATCCCGATGTCCCGGAATTTGTGCCACCTGCCAAACTCAGAGATGCCCCCGCACAGCGTGGTGTGGGGAAACGTGATCAGCAGGTGCCAAAGGGGGGTAGTCGCAAAGGTGGTAGTCGCGATGTGGATGCTGAGGTGGAGAAGGTGATGTTGACTGACAATAAATTAGGGCACGATGATGATTGCGAAGGGGAGGAAAGTGATTCGGATTTATGGCGTGAAGTGAAGCGACGATCGAAGCACAATAATAGCAAAGAGACAACACCAAAACCCACGGGGAGTGGACATCAGCAGCAGCAGCAGCAACAGCAGCAGCATCAGGGAGCTGCAGCAAGTGGGGCTGGTGGTGCAAAAGGTGGTAATCGACGACCACGTGTTGATGAGAAGGAGGAATTGGATTTTCAGTTTGACGAAGAACTGGATATACCCATATCAGGGCGGGTAAATCATTTCACGGAGAATTGGTCAGATGATGAATCTGATTATGAGCTATCGGATCGGGATATCAATAAAATTCTCATTGTGACACAAGTGACGAGCCATCGGACGCCCAAGCATGAAGGGTAAGTTTTTACATTTTTTTTAGCTTTTAAAATTCTATAAAATTTTAAATTTTGCGTTTGAATTTCTACAGATACGATCGCACTGGAGACTGGACAACACGCACAAAGATCGCCCAGGATTTGGAGCAAGTGATCAATGATGGTCTCATAAATTACGAAGAGGATCTCTGGGAGACGGGTCGACGTCCAACGTCGAATAATTACAAGACAGTCAATGTGATTACACAGGAGGATTTCGAGAAGATTGTCCCGCGTGCCGCCAAGAAGGTTAACCCCGATGTTCCACCACCGCCACCGCCAACGTTTACTGAAGCTGGAGTCGCTGCAGCAGCAGCGGCGGCAGCAGCAGCAGTGGTTAATTTGGAAGAGGATGAGACGCAAACAACACCAGGTGGTGGACATCGTAAGGCACGCTTCTATGCGGTGAATAAGGATGAGCTGGTTGATCCACGTACACCGCGTAAACGCAAGACACGCCACTCGACGAATCCCCCTGTTGAGAGTCACGTCGGCTGGGTTATGGATGTTGTTGAACATCGACCACGGACATCGAGTATGGGCAGTTCGGCAGGAACAAGTCCCACGGCATCCAGCTATGGTTCATCCGTGCCACAGAGTCTCCCCGTGTTTCAGCATCCGTCACATGCCCTCCTTAAGGAGAATAACTTTACGCAGCAAGCCTACTACAAGTACCACCATCGATGCCTCAAGGATCGCAAAAGGATGGGCCCAGGGCAGTCGCAGGAGATGAATACCCTCTTCCGCTTCTGGTCATTCTTCCTGCGTGAGAACTTCAACAAGAGCATGTACGATGAATTCCGACAGCTTGCCAATGAGGATGCTGAAACTGGGTTCCGCTATGGACTTGAGTGCCTCTTCCGCTTCTACTCGTATGGCCTGGAAAAGAAGTTCAGACCACATCTCTATGAGGATTTCCAAACAGAGACTATCAGGGATTATGAAAAAGGTCAGTTTAATGCTTTTTTTTTCTTTAAAAATAATTATTTTTAGTTTCTTCTTGGAAAGAAAATTAAAAACTTTAAATTTATTCAAAAGTCATGCACTTTTTATCGCGCAAAAAAATTAATTTTATTATCGTTACGTGGAAAATCATTAAAGCACGCTTAAGCTGTACTGTACATTCAGGGTGTTAAAATAGAGCTAAAATTGTTGCCAAGAAATTCAACAAGAAAGCAAAAGAGAAATGAAAAGGGGGAAATTGAATTTTTACCTCGAAGGGCTCAAAGGTGTTTTTAGAAGAAAAAATGTACTGGTAAGCTGACCAAGCTTACGGGAGCTGTGTTTCTTTCAGTGTACCAATTTTGTGAGAGCAAACTAGAACGCAAATTAATTTAAATACGCGCAAAGTCGGGAAAAGTAGAAAAGTCATACCCTAAGAAATCTTTAGAAGGCTATATCTCGAGAACGGATCCATAGATTTTCATAAATTTTTTTTTGTTTTAAAGGTCTCGAAGTCAGCTATAACATATCGAAAACTGAAAAAAATTTATGTCGCCATTTTCGAAAAATTCGAGTTCGAAATTTTCGAAAACTTTGTTTTCGATTTTAGCGCCTCTTGCGGTCATTTTTCGAAGTTGCAATGTTCTAGACATTTGTAGGGTTTCTCGAAACCTTTCATTTGCGCTTGAGTTGATCAAGATCGGACTTGTAGAACCCGAGATATGACATGTCAACTTTGGAAGGCTATATCTCGAGAACGGATCCATAGATTTTCTTCATTTTTGGCATGGTGATAGATACTATAGTCAACTATAACATATCAAAAAATGAAGAAAATTTATGTCGTCGTTTTCGAGATATTCATCGAAAACTAATCGAAAATTTTGTTTTTGATTTTTGGCCCCCTAGCGGTCACTTTTGAAACTTCGGATGTTCTAGAGAGTTGTAGGGTTTGTTGAGATCTTTCATTTGACCCCGGGTTGATCAAAATCGGTCAAGCCGTTTTCGAGTTATGGTCGATTTTCGATGAAAAATTGTGGTGGCCATATTGGCTAAACGGCTTGACCGATTTTCGAAAATGAGGTATCGTTGGAAAGCTCTTAGTGGCCCCTACAACATATCAAAATTTCAGATTTTTAGCTATTACAGGGGCTGAGATATAGCAAAAACAAAATTTTGAGGTTATTCAAAATGGCGGACGGAGGGGTGGGGGGTAAAATTTGACATCATAATCAGACGTCTTCCAGTCGACTTTTAAACTTTGCCGTTTACCGCAAGTCTCTATCTATTACCGTTCTCTTGCAATTTATGGTTGAACTACGGCGGACGGCCGGCCGGCCGGACGGCCGGAAAAAAATTTTTTTGGCGCATACGTTTTTTGGAATGTGGGGACCCTAATTCGTGCTCATCCCAAGTTTGAGCCCGATCTGACGACTTTCGATTTTGCTCGGTACACAAAAGCTGTGTCTGAAAGAAACACAGCTAAAATTGCCAAAAATTCTGATTAAAAAAAGTTGTTGATCCCAAAAGGGAGAGAGAGAGAAGAAGTCTTCAAAACATCTCTTCATGTCTCGTGCTTTTCGCGCGTTTTAACCTTTACGACAAAGAGAAATTGAGTAATAAAAAAAATAATATAAAAATTATCTCATTTTGGGAACTTTAATGACTTGTTTGCTTAATTGTAAATAAGAAAGAATCAGCACTGGGCGCAAGAGAAGCGTAAAGAAATAATCAGCTACGCTAAAAATTTGCTTCTTGTTTTATTTTTTTTTTCTCTCTCACTCCTTTTGCCAATTTGCTAAACTACTATATGTACCTACTTGTTTTTGTTGCTTCTTCTGCTTGAAGAATTGTTGAAGAAGAGGGAGAGTCCGAAGGGAGGAAGAGAGATTAAAATAGCAAAAATAAAATAAATAGACTCGACAATGCGCGCGATATCACAACATTGTAGTGAGCGCTATCGCTGAAAGATCGCAACTATGACGTTGAGAATTTATGTCACAGCAAATGGAATTGAAATTAAATGCAAAGAAGTATAATGAAATAATGTGGAAAAATAATTTAAAATTGTTTTCTCCTTGCTGAAATTTTAAGAGCAATTCTTTATAGCCTATTCGATAGAAATTATCTTTGAAGATATTCTGGAGTTATTCAGTCAAACAGAATTGAAGGATTTGATAGAACCTAAATTATTTTTGTTTGATTTAACCTTTTTATAAAATAATAAAAAATAATTTAAGTAAATTAATACAAAATAAACATTTTTCTGTTCTTTGGAATCTATTAATCTAACAGTTCTAATTGATTTTTAACTGTGATTCTTTTAGAACTTTAAACCTTATAGGAAGAATACTAAACAAAGAAAATTCATCAAATTGTTAAAAAAAGAGAATCTTCTGCAAAATTTAAATTTTTTCCATTCTTCAATATATTTTTTTAGATTTTTCACGTGAGTTTTTCTTTTTTTTTAAATGAATATTTCAGGACAACTGTATGGATTGGAAAAATTCTGGGCATTCATCAAATACTACAAAAACTCAAAGAAGCTAAGCATTGATCCGCAACTCAATGAATATTTGGCTAATTTTAAGACAATCGAAGATTTCCGTGTGGTTGAGCCGCAACTGGATGAAATGCTTCAGGGTGTGGGTTCACTGAGGACGTCTCCGGATAAGCGACGTCACCGGAGTGTGTCTGAAAGTGAAGGTGCTACAACATCTGCTGGTGGGGAACATCATGAGCAAGAAGTGAGACCAATTGTTGGTTCACTCGGCAATCGGAATGTTCAGCAGAATCGTGATAGAAGGTACGGAGAAATTTAGATTTTCTTTTTATTTGTAAAAATTAAAAATTAAAAATTAATTCTTTTTTCGTAGAACTGGTGGAAGCAATCAACGCACAAGAGCTGGATCTTTTGGGTCAACAATACGATCGTACAAGAGGAATCAGCCACAACAGCAGCAACAAGCATCAAGTAAGTCCCAACAAAGTCATAGCCATACTGATGGACCATCCTCCCGTGAAGTTCCCAGCGCATCCACCTCTTCAGCTGATGGTGGTGTTGCTGCAATGACTTCCAAAGGTGCTGAAGGGGGTAAAGTTCAAGCGAAAAAGTCCAAAATTGATGCTCCAACGACGAGTACCAAGAAGTGAGTGAAGAATTTTTCTTTCTTTTACCACAATTATATCATTTAAAAAAAGAGAAGAAGTAGAAAGCAAAAAAAGAGAGAAACATTTGCAATGCCCCCACGCCTCCCTGCAGAATGTTAGAATTTTTGGTAAAGTGCCAAATGGGACTTTTTCGTCGATGCGTCGTCGTTTTGGACGCGGAAAAGCTCAATAGACGAGAAGGTTTTTTTTCTTTTCTGTGTGTTTGTCTGTTTTGTATGAGAGAGAGAAATGTTTTCTTATTTGTTTGTTTTGTTTTTCTCTCAACAATCAAAAATAATAGAAAAAAAAAAGTTTTCCGGGAGGAACTTTTGAAAGAAAATAAAACACACAAAAAGGAATTCAAAAAAAACTTTAAAAAGCAAGAAAACAATCAATTGCTAAACTTAAAAAAAAATGAAGATTTTGTATAGAAAAAAATGAGATAAATTGTATCAGAAATTGCTCCTAAAGTCCCAAAGGTTATTGAAAGAAAAATCTACGTGAAAATGAGATGAAAAACTACTGAAAAAAAAAGAAAACGATATTAAATGAACATAGAGGGAAAAAGAAAATCACTGGCACTGCTGTAAAAGTTAAAGAACACAGACAATCCTTCACGGATATTTTTTTTCTTTGAGTTCTTTTCACTTTTTTTTCGTTCTTGTTCTACAATTTTTTTTTCACTTTGCCTTCAATATTTTTTTCTTAATAATTCTTATTTCCCTCATAAGTTGTCTGACTTTATTTTTTTTTCTTCTTTATCTTCCAACATATATTTTGTTTTAAAGACATTAAATACCATGAGAATGAAGGAATAAAAAAAAAACAATTATTATATTGATTTAAAATGAGAAATATTACACATAATAACGATTTACACATTTAGAAGTTGTACTTGTGAAATGATGATGAAAAAGAAAACTTATTAAAATTAAAAAAAAAATGCGAGTGTGTTAAATAATAATAAAATAATAATAAATGAAAAAAAATGAAAGATAGAATATTTACACTGATATATAAAGAAAACAACAAAAAAAATTTAAAAAAAAATAGTCCTAAATGAAAAAAAAATCTTGTAATATATTAAATATATATTATTAAAATAAAAAAAAATCATAATGAGTATAATTTTAGGAAAATGCGAAAATATTGGCCAAGCGAAGGCTTTAAGTGAGTTAATAATCTACAAAGAAAATCAACAAAAACTTTATTGAAAAAAAAGGAAAAACTTTATGCGCATTTTTTAACACATAAATTAGTAATGTTTTTTCTTGTCTGGGCTGCAAAAAAATTATATATGATTCGCTGAAAAAAAGAAAAAAAAATCTTCAAAAAAAATTCCCCAAAAAAAAGTCAAAAATCGTCTTAGAAAAAAAACAGGATAATCGTATTTTGATTTTACTAAACAAAATATATACGAGATGAACCTTGATTTATCTTTAATAATATTATATATATATATAAAATTATATTACATTTAAACACTATATTTTTAATGATGGAGATATATATAAAAAAAACACAAAAATTGTAACATCGTTGAATGATTTTTTTTGGATTGAAGATAAAATCAAAAAATGTGAATGAAAAATGAGAAAAAAAAAGATTTCAACACCAAATTTATGTTTTTATTGCGGGAACATTGTTTACAACGTTTTTCTTGTCTTGCATGCAGAATTTTTGGCACCTTTAGTAGTCAATCTTGTGGTGTGGGAGCTGTCTTGGGGCGCTTTCGGGTTAATTTTCGACCTAATGAACGTTTCTGTGGAGAAAAAGATTTAAGTTGTTTTCTTAGAATTTTGTAAAATAAGAATGAAGAGGAACTTTTGATATTTTTTTTTTGAGTTTTGTAGGCTCCGAAAAATGAATTTTCGATCTACCTCCTATAATGCGCATAATGCCGTTCATCCTTTACTTAATCAGTTTTGTAAAAATAATCCTTGACTCGGTCCTTAAAGTCCTAATTATTAGATAGTTATTTCTCAAATTTCAGCTTTGTTTTGCTGGGACTTTGCTAGCCTATAACTTCTTTAGAAACAAATTCTCTATCTCGAAAGGAAGTAGATGAATTGATAATTTTTTCAAACCTTTTCTATGGCTAAATTATTCGCAAATAGTCTCCTAATTACCGAAATTCTAAATTACAGCCTCTTAATTTGATGCAATTCTGGCTTTTTTTTTTTTAAATCCCAACTTATCCAAAAAAGAAGCTTTAAACGGATTAATTTCTTAGTCTAAAATTTCACAAACCGTTAGGAAAATTACAAGGCTCAAATTCATTTAAAAAATGACTTTTCTGACCTTGCAAAGCCACAAATCTAAATTGAAGAAAAAAGTCTTACCTTCCTCCTGACCCTAGCACTGAGTGTCCTAATGATGGATGTTCGTCCTTTTTTGCTTTTGTGATTCACAATTTCCCGCAAGATGTTATTGCGTCGTCTGAGAGCATCATGATTGGTCTTAATGTTGCCTACGAGCCAATTTATTCCTTCTGTCGTGCGATTCTTTGATGCCTCCTCGAGGGCACACACGCCAAGAACGTGCGTTGGGGTCTTGAAGGCATTCGCATAGTCTGAGAGATTGAAGAAATCAATTACGTCGAGATGATCAACGGCATTGGGGTGATCTTGCTTGTTGACAAGCACAAGGAGGGGTTTTGTCTGCAGAAGTTCATTCTGCATGAGTTGCTGGAGGATGTCACGAGCTTCAGCTAGACGTTGCCACTTGCTCCCGTCCACAATGAAGATTAATCCGAGAGCATCGAGGAAGTAGTGCCGCCACAGGGGTCGCACATCCTCACGACCACCCACTTCGGTTAGCTCCACGCGGTGCCCGTGAACTCGAAGGGGGAACACTTGGCAGCCTGTTGTGGGCTTCGGTGGAGCCGTTGGGCGAGGTTTTAGCAAACTCTGACCGAGGGTTGTCTTCCCTGCACCATCTAAGCCTAATAGAAGAATATTTAGGGGATCGTCTTTGGCAGGAGCCACACGACGCTTCCAGCAGGTATTCCCCATGACACGTCAACTGTGTGGTTGACTCGTTTGCGTTGTCCTGGCAACATAGGGGAAGTTCCGCTCTGAGAGGGGTGGGAATTTGCAGAATATAAATTATTTTTATGGGAAATCTGAGAAATTCTTAAGCTATTGCTCAATTACATCAAAGAGAGAGAGAGAAGCTCGATACAAAATGCCAGAGAATCAGATTACCAAAAGGTTCATTTTTTATTTATTTTTTTTTGTTTTAAACGTTCGCGTTTGCCGGGAAATGCATTGGACACTCTCAGTTAGTTATAGCTTGATCATTCACCACGGAAATGATCATTTTCACATTATCCTTGGAGTCTTCTTTCTTGAACAACGTCTTCAGGGGCCCACCGTCGTCATTTTTGGCCGGTCCCAGGCGTCCCCGCATCCGTGCACTTCTATGCTGCCCATCCATTTCTTCATCAGTGTGCCCATTGGAGCTGTGTGGCTCCCCATCTGAATCCACATCCCGTCCCGATGATTCCTGCCCTCGTTGTGGCAGATCATCTGCTTGCTGATACGCTTCGGCTCTGTAGCGCTTCTCCATATCGGCAATCTCTTCCCGCACGCTATTTCGCTTTGTCTCAATTGTTTCTGAAATTATTTCCATGAAAAAAAAAATAAACGTTAATCCTCCTTTAAAAAGAAATCTCTCCGGGGGCTTCTTGGTCAACTTACTCTCAATCTCTGCTCTACTTTCGGCAAGCTTCTTCTCCGTCTTCTTGCACACAATCTTGGGTTTGTAGAAGAGATGTGGCTTGGTTTTTGTCTTGATAAAGTGCACAAGGGGCTTCTGAGACACCTCCCAATCCTTTTGCTCCTGCATCTTACTCATTTTCTGCTCTAAAAGACGAATCTGCAGCTGCTGTTGCTTCCGATCGTTGAATAAACTCTTTCGCTCCTTCTCCATGTTAATCTTCTCACGACGTGCCTGATCCTCGAGTCGCTTCTCAATTTGTGCCTTCTTCTCTTCCTTCGGTTTCAACCGGGACTCCTCCTGGCAGAACTTCTGCAGGGTTCCCAGGAGACTTACGGCGAACATGCGTTTATTGCGTGCCTTGGACTGTTCATCGAGTCCCTGAGCCGCAACAATCTCTTCGCGTGTCGGGAGCTCCTTTATCACGCGCGAGAACACCTTGGGCTTTGCCTCTACGTCATCATCACGATGTGGGGGTCCCGAGAGGCGACTGAAGACGGATTTTGTGTCATTATTGAAGCGCCTCTTCACCACAACGTTGTCTTTTGCCCCGAATTCTGACTCGTACGGCCGCTTTCTGTCGACTCTGCAATTTCAACCAAAAAACAAAAATACTCAATTAAATCCCTTTATATTCCAATGAAATTGCATCCAGAAATCTTCCAAATCTCCCCAAAGATTCCTAATCCATCAGAAGGGATATTTTTTGGGAATTTTTGCAGAAAATATTGGAAAATTAGTGACATTTTTCCTAACCTCGGTGGGAACTGGACGACATCGCGACCAATAACACGCCTTATATTGTCATTGAGACCCTTTAGACGCGACCGCGCCTCATTCAGCTTCTCCTGAAGATCATCATACGTGTCCACAATCACCGTACCCATTCCTTTGCACGATATTTCCAATTTACTTTTTCGGAGGAAAAATTCCAAAACAAGAATTTATTTTTATTTATGCAAATGCAACAGCAGCGCACCCTAGTGGAGGATTTCATTTGAAAATTTCATTCTAACCTTCAAATGAAATTTTCTAAACTTTTCCTCAATATTTTTTTCTGAAATTCTAAAAATTACCATCCTCTCTTTCTTTATAAGCTTTTTAAAAAAAACTTTGAATAATTTCCTTATTCTTTTCTAGTACAAAAGGGTATAAATAGGTCATAGAGAAAAAAAGGAAACATAACTTTCAAGAAATTCGTTAACCTTAATAAATTTCATGAAATTTTCAAAAACTAATTTTTGTAAAGATTAAAAACAGAGCGTATTAAATTTTTTTATTGAAAGTTTTCTGTAAATTATGTGAATAATCTTTGTTTATCTGGTAAAATAAGGTGCAATGGCGACTCTGGAAAAGCCCAGGAGTAAGAAGGTAATGAATCAACTTGGGAAATTGCCTAAAAAAGTGGAGAATTTCCCAATATTTTCTGCATATTGCGTTCTATTGATTTCCTTTGTGTCTCCATTATTCACCAGAAAAAGAAGACAAGGCATTCCAGGGAATCCCCTTTGGAGGGTGAGGCATCAGCAGTGGATTTGGAATTCCCTGAAGAGTTGGAGGAATCGTTGAATATTGCAGAAATCATCCATGCAGCTGAGAAGGTGGAAGAAAAAGTAAAAGAGGATGAAGATGTTGATCCTGGTCAGGTGATTAAGGAAGAAGCTTCTCCGGAAGTGGAGCATGCTGCAGTAATTGAGGAAACACCAGAGCTTAAGATAGAGGAGATGCCAGTTCCTTCTGCACCACTCCTTGAGTCTCCAGAGACGTCGTGTTCAAAGTTCCTGGTTAGAGAGACACCTTCGCAGATCTATCCAACCTTGAATGCTGTCAAAATGGAACAAGCCCAGCCTTTTCAGAAGACAACAAAACTCATGGAAATCACCGTGGAGCCTTTCTCAACAGCACAACTCCGAGAGCTCTACTCGAATAATCTCCTTGCATTCGCCAAAGAGCTGGAACGGGAGTTTATTGAGACAGAACTGAATCCCAGCTTCCTCCGCAATGGAGACTACCTCTATCACTGCCTTCAAGAGTATTTGAGCTCACTTGCAGAGTGCCGTAGCCTTGACATTGAGAATGAGAGACTGAAGGAGATCTGCGAGGGGAATCAGGAAAAACTCTGGAGCATCCTCAAAGTGACGCAGTCATTCTCGGGTGTTTGCGGTGATGGGACCAGCGTCTCCACGACTGTTTCCTTCAAGTAGGTCAAATGCTTTTCTCATTTTATTGCAAGAAATGGGACTTGAGATAACAACAAATTATACCTTTCCAGGAAAGCAATCTTCAATGATAACGTAGTGGAGTTGGTGTTTGGGAATTTCAGTGAAATTCGATCTGTGTGCTGTGATAAATACGTCAAGAATGCCACCCTTGGGGCACTATTTAAGATGCTCATTGATGAGGAAATAGCGCGAATTCAGAGAAATCACATAAACTCCCTGGCTGGGCAGGAATTCCTTGGGGGAGCTGAAGAATTTCGCCACAGCATCTCTGTTCTCTTCCACTTCCTCCGGAAGCCAAGTGCAGAGAAGATTTTCGTGATGAATGTCAAGAAATGGCTTTCAGCTGTGGTTAGCTTGCTTCTGGACGTTGCCACGTGGCCAGATCACATGTTCCTCCTTCACCATGTGCTACGTTGTCCACCGGGAATAATTTCGTGGGCAGCACCAATGATTCAAATCCCTCTAGGGGAATTCACCACGGAAGCTCTGCAGAATCACGTTTGTGTCCAGCACAGTCTCACAGTTCTGCATGCAATCTTGCTGCCAATTGCCCGAAGAGCGGAGTTTTTGGATGAAATTCTCTGCTGGTCTCGCATGGATAAGCACGAAGGTGGTGGGGAGTGGTCATTTGTGGATTCAGACGGGGAGGAAGATGTTGATTTGCTGGTATTGCGTGAGAATGATTTGGTGAGGATTTTCAATCAAATCCCCTGGAAGGAGCTCTTCAGCTTGGCCACGAAGATGCATCCACAGCCCGGGGGGAAGTATCGTGTGCAGAAGGATGCCATAACTGCTCATTCAGTCCTGCAATTCTTCGCCTTTGCCAGCTACGTCGTTGAAACCATCGGGATGGGATTGTGTACGTACAACACAGAGATGTATAGACAATTCACAAAGAGGCTGGCACGTCTTATTGCCCACTGTGTCCAGTACGCATCCGGAGTGTACAGTATCTTCCAGGATGCAACAGCTGTGAATGACGTCCTCGTCCGGGCGAGAATTCAGAAGGAATTTGAGCAACTCTTCACACGAGCTTGTGACCATATCTACGTATCTAGGACTGCAGGAGCATGGCAGTATCTCGTGGGATTGCCGTACAATCGTCTCTCTCCGGCCTGCATTGGGCATCTCTACCAGAAAATGCGTAGCCCCCATTTTGGAGACACCACAGCTGAGGAAGTTCTCGAGGAGAGGAAGCAGGAAGCTGACTATAGTCTCGTGCAGATTTTCGAAGCCAATGACATCTCGCAGGAGGATCTGCACTACCTCCTGCAGACTCTGGCGAATTTAGCTAGCATCAGCCCAATGCTGAGGAAGAGTGTTGTGGCGGATTTGCTGGAGATTGGCTTCCTGCGTGGCTCAACGAAGCACGATTGCAGCAAAATTGCAAGAGATCTAATCTCGAATCTTGCAGATGAATGCCCCGAACTCATCACAGAGATTATCCTGCAATTTAACGGGAATACCATTGAGGCACGAAGCTACGGGACGTACCTCCTGAAACGTCTTCCGATGGAAAAGTGGAAACCCGGTCCGGGAGTGATTGATATCCTCGAGCAATGGCTGACGGAGTGCCCGTTGGAATCTCCGGAGAATGGAATGGCGAGAATTGTTATAAATAACATGAATTGGAGCTACAGCTATGATGGGCAGTTATTCCTCCACAGGGCTCTGCACACGCGCATGGCACTCATTATCTACCAAGCAGACGTGCGGAATTCAACACCATCGTCGAATTTCATTGCAGAAAATGTGAGAAATCTGGTGAAGGATAAATCTACAGCAGTAAACTTCCATACCTGGTGCTGGAAGATGATTTCCGTCCTTAAGCTTCATGCGACGGATCGAGAGAATGCCTGGCAGGCGATTTTTGCATCGGAGACAGTTCTTCCGGAAATTCTGGAACTTGAGCATATGGCAGATGTGTGGAAGGGCTACAAGGAGAGGCGTCCTCTTGCAATCTACCTCTCTGTGCTTCTCACCCTGCGTGGGCATTCAATTGCTCAAATCTCAGCGTTTAGCTTCCAAAATATGGAGTTTTTCTTGAAGTCTGATGAAGCAATCACAGCCCTGCGATGCCTTCAGCTAATCTTTCCGCTCTTCCTGCCCTATCCGGAGAGTCTCATCCGGAACACGGGTTTCTCATCGTTTCTCCATCAAATCTTCACCGCAAGCAGTGCCTACGGGAAGACAAAGGGAATTTCGGGGATTGTTGAGCTCTTTGGGAAGATGATTGTTGCTCAATTGATGGATTGGCAGAGATTTGGACTTCCTTCACCCACTCCCTTAATCCTTCTCTGGCTACAATGTCTCACAGCCTACAAGGACTTCCGGCATTGCAGCAATTGTCTCTATATCATCGATGTCATCCTGGAAGTTGCTTTCACTTGCCCCGAAGCATGGTACGAAGCCACAAAACTCTTCACCAGTCTCACAAGAGAAGCCCGCATCACTGGGACTCCATCAAAGTCTGTCTCATCATTCCTGTCCAAAGCAAATCCCATTGGGCTAATTCCGCAACTTCCAGTTACGGCAATTTGGCTGGGATTGATGATCTTTGATGTTCAGCAGGAGATTTATGAGACTGAAACTGGCTTCTGGGTGGAGTTTGTGCATCAATTGAGTCTTCAATCCGTCAAGATGCGAAATTTAGATGAAGTTGTGAAGAAAGTTGCCAAATCCGTAGGAACTCTGCACACGCAATCGGCTGATTTGGTCATTTCCCGGCTGATTCATCTTATCATTGCCTGCCCAACTAGTCATACAGCTCTCGTGCTTCTGTGCCAAAGATTCTTTGCTCTCTACCTTACCAAAGTACCAAGTAGTCAGGGATGTGTCAGGGATCGTTTATATGCCACCAATGAGATACTAATGAGACGTATTCGGGGGCAAATGGAACACGCCCGTGTGCATCATGAAAAGCTGGCGGAAGATGAGAAGGAAACTGACGAAGCTCTCAGTGGATTCCACGGGAAATTGGCCAAAGAATTCCAAACATTCGAAATGTGGCTCGAAGGGAAAGGTTTCGATGCAAGAGGAGGGATTGTCTTCCAGGCGGGGCTGATCAATTTGGCACCCCTTCTGCAGGCCCAAAGGCAGAATTTTGAAGATTGGAATGCAAAGCTTGGGAGGCAAATCCCGCGAAATCCGCTGCATCTGTCCAAGTCGACTTCCCAAGAATATTCGCAAATGATTGAAAAGCAACTCCTTTCGTATGATTCTCCTGTACCTAGACAAGTAGATCGGAAGCTGGTGTCGTCTATCGAGCTGCCTAATCCGCAGGAGTACACAAAGGGAGGAATTTTCACGTCCAGCGCGTGCAGTCGTGATTTTAGCCTTCTAGAGAAGTACGCGAAGGCTTTTGCATCAAATATCCAAGAGATGGGTAATTTGGACAGAACATTTGGGGACTTGGTGAAGAGGAAGCTGGTAAATGAGAAAGAAACCTACTACGAATCTGTCTACTGCACGAGTGTCTTGAGGAATAAGGATTGCTCCGGAGCTGCACAAGTGCGTGTCACAAAGAATCGCGTCGTCACCGTGGAGAGCATTGAGAAGAACATTGCAGCGAATCGGAAGCAACACCAGAAGCTTCTTAACACAACAATGAAGCAACTTCCGGATGATCTGCTAAAAGCTCTCCTCCGGATGGAACAAACGCTCAAGTAAGTTCATTAGTTCTTAGGAAATTCATCAATTTGGTTAAATTCTTCAAAAGTTCTGAACATTCAGAGAATTTTTCTTTGGTAAACTTTTAATTTTCAGGAGTTTGGTTGACCAATGCAGCCACCGGAAGAATGAAAGGAGGTGCACAGACGCATGTAGGATTGCTTTTGAGATTCTCGCTAAAACTCTGAGATCCTCAATGGATTTCCTAACGGTTTTCCCACCAACAAACTCCCTGACGCAGTCTGTGATAAAAACTCTCGAGCACTTTATGCCTTTTCATCTGCAGCAGGAAGGACGAGGATTGGTGGAGTCAATGCTGAAGGGAACAATCTTTACGGATTTCCTTATTAGCCTGTTTACACCGGAACTCCTGGCGCCAAGGGAATTCCTTGCTGCCTATGAGCTCACAATTGCTTCTTTCGGGAAGTTGAGTGATCAGGAGGTTGTGGCAGTGATTCTGGGGAAGTTTAACATGACAGAATGGCTGGAGATGCATGAACCGGATGCAGGGATACGGGAGAATCTCACGCATCTCATTCTGCGTGGCCTGAAGGTGGCTACACATAGAAATTCACCGGGAAATGATAAAATTCTTCGTTTGCATCTTGTTCAGTTGTTCAAGCATCGCTTCCCGCAGTCCTTCAACAGCATTCTGCGGATTCTCTTTGATGGATTCACTAAATTTGGGATTTCAGGTGGTGTTTTGAGGGATTTACTAAATTGTCTCTTTAGTTTCTACGGATTGGTTGGGATTACATCAGATTCCGCCCTTCCGGCCACGTATGAATGCATCGAATTCTTTGCATCAACACAGAAAGTTCTCAGTCAGATGGATCTGATGGAGACAATCAAGTGGCTCAGTGAATTCTTTAGGCAGAAGCGCAAAAATGACGGAATCTACGGACTCTTTCCACGTTTTAAGGATTTATATCACATTTTTAATTTATTCATGACAACTCTCGTGCAAACGACAATCACAGCCACAATTCAGGCATTCCCCGGAGCTTCTGCTGATCAACGTGAGTCCAAGAAAAAGTACACAAAATTCTTTCTTTGAACTGAAAAATTTATTTTTCTTGTAGTTTCTGAATGGATTTGGTCATGTATTCGGGATGTGTATGAAATGTGGGTCATCCCTGTGATTCCCGGTGATGCTGCAACATCATCCCAGGCGCAGGGGAATTGGCTCAAAAACCAACTGGACAGTACACTCCTTCTGCCATGGAGTGAAACAACAAAAGTGGGTCCAAATGAGATTTTTCATCATTTTGCAAGATGCACAAACTTTGCAATTGTCTCCCTTCATGGGGATCCATCAATCCTCCGGCATGTCTTCCTGTGGTATGAGAGGAACTTCAGTAGCTCCGCAATTCCGGTGTACATCACCCTGACTGCCCATGAGGCTCTTGGCAAACTTCCCTGGGATGGTTTTGATCCAACTCATGAAATTTTGGATTTAGCTTCATTAATTTTCAAGGAGAAACATTCAGAAGGAAGCCGGAAGTACGCAGCAAATGTCCTGAAGAGAGTTTCCTGGATTAATTGGTTCCAACGGCATGAAACCTCGTGGAATTATGTGCAAAAATGTGAAGTAATTTCTCGTCTTTTCTCACTCTTTGTCCCCATGGCGGCGTATGGGGATGATGTGGATGTGGTGCTGGAACACGTGGAAGGAGCCATCGCTTGGGAATTTGTCGATTCAGCTATTTTCACGGAAACTCTGGGAATTTTCTCTTCTGCCGCTGGCCCCATGTGGTGCAAGAAACTCCATGCGGAGCTGCCAATGGGGAGAGTTGAGAAGGCACTTTGGAAGCTCCTTCGACGTGTTTCACGCATTGATCTCACCGGAGAGGATGCAAAATCCTCAAGAGCAGCAACAAAACGCTTAACTTTCGTGAAAATAGTTCAGCAATTCCTCATTCAATCCGTGGAGAATGGAAGGGAATTTTTCACATCAAAGGATGGAAAGAAAGTTTTTCAGGATATTTTTGCAGAACTTTTGAGGGATATTCAGAAAATCTGTAAGTTTTACACAAAGGGGGCTTTTCGTTTTATTCCTAACTCGATAAATTTAATTTTCAGTGGACAATGAGGAGGATTTCCCAAAGGAAGGACTGAATATTTTGGTGGAAGTTCTGCGAGAAATTCCTCAAGACTTTGAAGAGATTGCAAGTGGGCTGCTCGTTGAGGGAATCACACAGTGGGAACAAAGTCACCAAGGTACCATTGTGGCCCTCTTGAATGCCATAGCAATGAGCAGAAAAGCCTCAGAGCCTCTCAATGCATTGCTAGATGCAACAATCGAAGAATCCTTCCGCGGAAACATTGCAGTGGCATCAAAGACCAGATGGGCATTCATTCAGGAAACAATGTGGAATTACATGGCTACTATGCGTCCAGCTTTGATTGGTCAAAATGCCCTCAATTGCTTACATTTGTACGCAACAATTGCCTTCCGTAGTGAGAGGGATCCCAAGAAGCGACTCGTGTTGATGGGATTGATTTTTGAGCGTCTCAATGGGGTGACTCTTGCGGAGGAGAATGAGGTGAAAGTAGTCCTTCTGTGGGGCTTCCTGTGTGCCATGAGTTTCCGCGAATGCGATCGTTCCCCGGAGAATTCCACATTCCTCATTCACATCACAAAGAGGCTCATCCACATGGCCAATGAACCCGATGATTGGGGTAAGAGTGTACTGAGTGCCATTGGCATCACACGTCTCAAGAGATCCAAAGTACTGTGGAAGTGCTTAGCGTGCTACATGACGGAGTTGCTGAAGGTGATCAATGTTGATGGGAATTTTGAGCGTGATCGCTGTGCCCTCAATGTGGAGCTCCAGGCGAAGCAGTACAATCCCTACAGGGAGGCCATCGCGGACATTAGTCGTCACATTCAGGGAGATTTGAGTCATCAAGCGATTAATATTGCCTCCCTATTGCGTAAATTCTATCCAGGTGAGAATGTGCTGGATCAAATTGAGACATTGTGGACTTAGAGGCATTCCGCTGAGTGAGATGAGTTAATCCGTGTGCTTAAATAGAAGAATGTAGGAGGATGGCTTTTAAGGAAGAATCTTGTCATTTGATCCATCTTCTTGAATGTTTTACTTTAAAAAATTAATTACCATTTTGTCGCAAAGAAATTATTGCAAAAATTCTTTATAAATATTTTTTGCGTATATAGAAAAATATATGAGAAAGATTTGTACGAAGAATTTGTTTTATTTTGTCTCCTCAGACCCAAAGAACGCGAAAGGGTTAAGAAAGGTTTCTCAGTCTATCAATAATTAAAACTTGAATACGTTTCAAAAGAACGTAAATAATTTATTACAGCGTATTTAAAGGCGTCAATTGGTGCAGAATGTGTTAATGGATCTGTGGACTATTTGGGTGCAATTATTTATTAAATTACCTCTGAAAACTAAATTATTCTTCCATTTTCCTTAAAAAGAAACTCTGTGAAGCTCAAGCCAAAAGACTTGTTTAGACCTTTCAAAATATGAATCAAAGTAGAAAAAAAAAACTCAGAAAAAATGTTTTTCACAAAATTTTATTTATTTCTCTTCTTTCGCCTTCTCTCATTTATACTCAACATGGTAAAATTTTGTAGGTTTTACAAAGACGTGCAAAGGATGCTTTCTTTTTTTTTGCTTCTCTATAACATCTCCCTTATTTTTCGTTTTATTTCTTAAAGTGATTTTTTTATAGTAACATTTATTATTATTTTTTATTAAGTACAATATTATTTTATAAGAGAATCTCTATCTATAGAAAAAAATCAGTTAAAATTCTGACACAACAAGCTCTCCTACAATTTTATTTAATAATAATATTCTATTTAGGATTAAATTCTTTGGGGGTTAATCTTTTTCGTCTTCGATAGAAAAAAATTGTAAATATAGCCACAGCTCATAGAGTTGCGCGATGATTGAATTAGGAATTCCATTAATTGTAGGTGCAGGTAATACCTAAAATCAATCATCTTCTGCGCACATTTAACAGGGGAGAGACTGAAGCTTCGGTCGAATAAGGAATGTTTTTCTTTTCTCTATAATTAATCTCTCTCTCTCTCGGTTTTGTTTTTTTTTTCGACTCAGGCACAGAAGAGATGTGTATATATAGTAGGTATATAGTATTGTAAAGTAGAAAATATATATAACACGCAATTGGTAATAAATTAATCGAAGGAAAAGGAGCAGGAAAAATTATCGTAAAAAAAAACTACCATCGATGGAAGGGAGAAAGTGGAAAAGAAATTAGGCTACATTAAAAATTAATTTGGTCCAATTAAGTACAACATGAAGGTGCTTCCCACGCGGGGGGAAATCAATGCACGTCTCATCCCCCTGGTTCGCCAGGTGTGTGTGTGCCAGGAAGGAGGAAAGGACACAAAGGGCTGGGAATGCCATCTGAGAAGAATTAAATGCACACGGAATTGTTGCTCTGGTGGTGTGATGACCGCTGATGTGATCATCGCTGAAATAAACTCAGAATTCTGTATGATCTCTTAGGCACTGCTGGAGCTTCTGACTTGGCTTGCCGCGTCCTATTTGTCTCATTGAGTTTCATCTTCATCTGCTCCTCAATCAGTTCATGCATATCCATCTACATTTAGAGAATGATTCAAGAAAATTTACTTAATTACCTTTAAGGAGTTTTTAAGGGGATGAAAGACACTCACCTGCCACTGCTCCAGCTGCTGCGAAAGCTCAACCTTCTGCTGAATGGCCTCAAGGAGTTGCCCATTGGCCTGCATCAGTTCCACGCGGGTCTTTGCCAGATCCACCTCAGCCTTTGTCCTCCTCGACACGGCATTATCCCGATCAAGTCTTGCCTGTGCCACGGCTTCATCCTGCGCCAGAGAACTCTGACTCGCATCCTTCCTCGCTTGATCTCTCTCCTCCAGAGCACTACTCAATTCCACTTCGCATACAGAGAGCTACAAATATTATTTTTAAAAAATCCTGAATAAGAATTCTTCCCAAAGCTCTTCAATCTCTTTCATCTTTTCAACAATTTATCAAACGAAAAAAAATATATAGTGGCTGTGGTGCCTTGAATATGAAAATTTTCCACCTATGAAGAAGTTGAAGTTCTTCCATCTCGTGAAAATGAAGAAAAACTGCGCAATGTATTGAATTTTTAAGGATGTGCACGTAGCATTTATTCTTCTTCGTTGGAAATATTTAATTTCCCAAGCACAATTTTTCACAGAAAAAAAAAGAACTTGAAATGGAAAGCTCTCAAAAGAAATAAATTCATGACACAAGTACAGTGATGGTCGTGCAAACATCAGCATCAAAAATTGCAAAGAAAAGGTTCTTTTGCTCACCTTGCTCTCGAGTTCCATAATAATGTCCTGCCGTCGCCTTAGTTCATCCTCCTGGTCGGCATTAGTACCTCTAGCTTGATCCAGCATCGCTTTGAAGTGTACTGAATCGAGGGCCATGATACTCCTCATGAGATCATCAGCTGCAGCTGAAAGCATCCCCTGCCGGAAGGGCTCCTTATCTGTTGCTCCACTCAGTCCAAAATCCGACGGTTGGGAGGAGATTGTGTTATCCATGGAGCCCAAGGATAAATCCGAATGGAGTCCTGTTAAAGAAAATCTCTCTCAAAGATTGTTTTTTTTTAAGGAATTTCTTTGCAAATTACCAGAATCATCATCATGAGTACTCTTGAGGGTACCACAGAGTGTCTTGAGTTGCTTGTAGACAGCCTTTGCTTCCATAATGATGGGATGTAGATGTAGATTATTTTGATGGTCCTCCGTCGCACCATCGAGCTCCTCTTCGCACTCCATCTCAGCAAGAAGTGACCGCGGACCCTGTGACTTTGGTGATCCCTGTGGAAGTGGATGAGATTCATCAAACATCAAAATGTGCCATGCGTCTATCCATCAATCTTCTTACACATCCACCACTTCCCTTCCCAACATCCCGGTTTCAATATTCAATGCGATGGTGGCGCTCGTAAAAAAAGCAAAAATGCGAAGGCCAAAAAAATTGGAATTCACATCACGACACTCACCTGATTGCCCGCATACTCAAGCCGCTCCGTGAGCGTGTTGTTCTCCCTCTGGAGGCGATCCAGTGTCCGAATGGTGGTCTGGAACATCATAAAGAGACACCTCCACACTTTATTGTCCGTTTCACCCACCTCCGTCTCCATACGCCACCACAGTGTGTACTCAAATGAATATAAACCCTCCAAAAAATCCTCTACCCTTCCTTGGAGCTAAAAAGGGATTCTCTTCCTCTTTGCAGGAAAGAAAGAGGTACAACACACACCGTATTACCACAAGATGTTTCTCATGAGTATAAATTATTAAACTGTGGCGGCGCATGGGAGGATTCGCGGTTGTTTTCTCACCTGCAATTTTGTCTCCTGCTCTCTCGCATGCCGTTCCAGTGAATGTATCCGATCCGAAGCTTCCTCCAGTGCGGAATTCAGGGCATCCCTCTCGCGCACACACGCCTGCAATCTCTTCTCAAGCTCACTCTTCTTCTCAGCCACAAGGCGCAGTTCATCCTTGAGACTCTCGAGGCTGCTCACGTGATCCTGTTCGTTGTGCCCATAAGAAGAGGAAGAAGCGAGAAAAAAGGAAGGAAGAAAAGGAAAAAAGTGAGCTTCACTTGTGTGAAAAATTCATTAGAGAAGAAACCTCCTTGCTTGCTTGCTACTTTGCAACGCTAGCAGCAGCAGCAGCAGCAGGAGGTTCATAAAGAGAGGCAACACATGAAATTTTTATGTCTCTGACACACCAACCACCCACCCACCCATCGCTCCTTACGAGTAGTCTCGTTTTGGTGCGGTGTGTGGCAAAAGTGGTTGGAATATTTGGGTTATTGCATCTTCACATTTTCCCACAACTCTTTCCTCTCACATAAACTTCTCCTTGCCCCAGATCTCTTCTTCACTTTACCCGGAAAGTCGTCGTGCATTCTACTAAATTGCTCCGAGAACCTCCTGAACTTCCAGAAGCTTTTCTATTTTCATTTAATATACTCCCGGAAAAGCTCCCCAAGGATGTAAATTTGTTCTAGTTTTGCGGAAAATCTATTTGTTCTCTTAGTTTATTTTCTAGAGAATAAATTCTGTTGTTTTTCTTCTGCAAACTCTATGGGGAATTTCGTAAAGGATATACAAGTTAGAGCCTTTAGGGAGTGAGGGAGAATTTTCATTTTTCTTTATGATTTTTGCTTGGGGGGAAAAGATGGGATCGTGCCAAATGACTTCTTGCATTAAAATGCTCAAAATGCATTAGTTATGATTAAAAATATCGTGAATTTTTGAGGAAATATAAAAGATAATTGTTGAATTCTTTTTCTTTAGTTTGTTTCTCTTTAAAATATTAAGTAATTTCCCATGAAAAATTTTTACCTGAAGCTTAAAAATTAATAAGCTTATTTTCAAGATATCAGATTTCTCGATTTTTAATTTATTATAAATTTAATTTTCATTATAAAATTATTCTTTTAATGCTCCCTAAAATAAAATAAAGAAAAGTATAAATAAAAAATTAAATCGTCTTTTGCATTGAGCTTCGTCATCTCTGACCACTTCAAGATTTCCAAAAAAAATATTTCCAACCAAAAAATTGCAAAAAAACAAACAATAAAGCAATAAAACGAACATTTACCACAACCACCGCCAAAATGGTCAGAAAGACATCATCCTGTAACAATTCGCCAACAAATTAATGACTCACTGACTTTCACGATTGATGAGAAATCTCATGTGTTGCATAGCTCATCAGAAAAGACTTTGCAAATTGAATTACAACTCATTGAGAGACAAGAATCTGTCCGCGTGATAATGTGTGAGAAGTTAATTTTCTCACCATCACTCTAAATAATGCACACGATTGAATTGATTGAGAAAGGGTCGCGTTCCTTCGCGGCTTTAACGTGTTAAGTGACGTTGTGTTACGAAATTGGCGCATACAGGTGAGAGAATAATATTTTATTGAATTATCACGATGGTGACCCCAACTGTAATCCAATCAAATTGTCTGCAACACGTGCCAAATGCACATGGATAATACTTCTCAATTTAATGCTAAATGATAATTATTGGCGTGCTGCACTTTACCTGTAAGCTCGTGTTGCGCAAACTGTATTGATCTCGTACTTCCTGCAATTGTGCCGTAAGTTGGGCCTCAAGATGATTTGCTTCTTGCAGTTGTGACGTCAGGCGGGCATTCTGTGCTGTTAGCTCCTCAATCAGGAGGGTCTTCTCCCGTTCTGCCTGTCGTACATTCTGCTCTTGCGCCTCCAATTTCGTTTGGAATTCCTTGAGATCCGCCTGAAGTTCCAGCACTCGTTGATCTCCATCACTCTGTGCCATGGACAATTTTCGACGCAACACATGCTTTTCCTGCTCCAAGTTCTGCATTGAAAAATTTAAAAAAAAAGAAAATTATTTAGTGAGTTTGCTGATGAATAAATTTCTAGAGCATTTGAGAAATTGATTGATTAGGTGTTGGAGAGATAAAACTTTATGCTTATATGAGGGGGGTGTACCCATCCACGCTCTAGGTCTAGGGCACCCACGGAGGCACATCTTTTCATCTCCTCTTCCTGGGTGGTGAGCAACTTTGGTCAATTGATGGAACTTTACAACGGGATTTTGAACTAATTTACCAAGATGCCATGTCAAATTATTTTTTTTCTTTCTTCTCTTAAAGTTCATCTCGCGTTTTTTTTATTTTTCAACTATTATTATGCTCCACAATCCACCCACCATCCCAAGAGAAAAAAAAGAGAAAAGATAGCGAATCTCCTAATGATATATACATAAATTAATTGAATCATATTGCTCAGCTATTGCTAATTACACAGAGATTAAGTGATTAACTTCCTCGCATCTTTCTCTTTCAATCCATCCTCATCTCACTTCCATTCATCAACATCTACTCTCAGCGGAAAGTGGTCAAAGAAAGAGAAAATCTTGCACTTTTGTGCTTAAGCAGAGTGAGAGAAAATAATGTCATAAAGTTTGTGGAATTTTTAATGATACCCCCAACCAACAAATTTTATTGATGCCCTTCTTATGCATTCATCCAACTATTTCAAATTAATAAATAAGTATCCAGTGAGATTAGAATTAAATCATAAATTATTATTTTATGGAGAAGATTCTTGAAGAAGTAAAGAATTTTTTTTATCTACTATGCACGAGTAGAAGATTTATTTCTGGATGAGCTATAGAAGATGAAATTAATTAAGTAGCTTTATCTGAGATTTCGCATAAGCAGACAAAATACTTTAATTAAGATAAATTAATTGATTCTATCAAGAAGAATCTCCGGTATTTCTTTTTATTATGAAAGAATTAAAGTTCTAATCATTCTGTGGATTCTTTCTTTTGCTAATTAAAAAAAACCGTTTGCCAGATGAAATCGGTTCTATTGGATTGTTTAATAACCATTTAAAGATGTAATAACAAGAACTCCCCTAATTTTATGGACATTCTCCAACCAAACATTTTGCATAATGTCCTTTTCTTAATTGATGAAAAATCAAATTAATTATTTATTTTACGCCCCATGATCAAAGGTTTAATAAATAATATTAATCCTTTATTAATTTTATTGATGAATATTTTAATTAATTTAAAACTAAACCAAAGATTGCGCTATGAATGACTCACTCTATTACTTTCAATACAATTTTTTTTAATATTAAATAAAAATACATCCAGCGTGAAATTTTTCGTAGAAAATAAATGACTCTCAGTTTCTCTTTCGCTAACTCTGTGGAATTTTCTAATTAATAATATTATTTCTTGGCAATGTTCTATCTAGAAAAATAGGGAATTTTTTTTATACAAAAGTGTGCGTGTAGGTCAATGGCTATCAATTTCAAGTATGTTTCGGTTAAAAATATATAAAATTATTGCAAAAATTAGGAGAATTTTAATTACTTGCCTAATAATTTAAAATATTTCAGTGTGATTAGTCGGTAAATTTCTGCTTGTATGTTACGAGGGAAATATATAACTTTTTTTTCTTTACTGTACTATTTCCCAATGTTGAGGAAAGCAATTTTGTTTAAAGTTCCGGGAAGGTGTATTCTATGGAAAAATATAATCTTTGTGGTTTTCTTGTTGAAGCATAAGAAAATTGCGCGGGTTTTTTTTCCACCTTACAGATTAAAAATTAATCTATAAACAACATGGTGAAGAAATTCTCTTGGAAATTAGAAGATGGGAGGAAAAGTTACGAATAGATGAAAGGAGAAGAAAAAAGCAAATTATATGCCTATTGATGGGAATTGGGATGTTCATTTTGATTGATTTGGAAGAAGTTAAAAAGACTTCTTTGGGTGTTTAGGGAAAAAAAGAATGACAACACAATATTATCCAAACGTTATTGCTTCATCTTGATCACGCACAGAAGAACAAATCAAGTCCAAAAGCATAATTTATAATGTATATGTTGTGTATTAGGGAAAAAAACAGCCACTTTGGAGCATCAAATTAACCACTTCATGGTCAAAGAGATGATTAATCCGCACAATCTTGATGATGGACATGTAATGCTGTGCAGAATGTTGACAAGAAACAGCGCTCTCATGCACATAGGAAAAAGCTCAGCAAGTTCACATGACCGCAATAAAAATCAACAAATTCATTTTCAATCACTGACATACTCCACTTCTTGCGGAGCCCATGCGGTGCAAAAAGTAAGATCGCAAGATCTCATGAGGAAACTCACATTTGATGATTGTTTAGCTGTGAGAGATGAGAGTGAAGAGATGACCGGAAGATGCATGAATTTGAATAGTTTCGACATCAAGAGTTGTGCTCCGCAGTCACACACAAAAGACTTTTCAATTGCATCCAAGTGGAAATCCATGCATTTGGTCAGGTTGTGAATCAAACTGTGCTGCATCAGACAAACTTCCTCCGCGCTATAAATTCATCTACTTTGCTGCACTATAAATTGCACAGCAAGTTTGTTGCGAATATCTCTACTTGCCTGCAGCTCTCTATTACCCAACAATACACCCCCACGGCTAAATTTGTTTAATCAATGAGATAAAGAGTCTTTTTTGCCAGAAGAGCTTAAAGCGGGAAAAAAGCATAAACTATGTATAAAAGCTTACATCACAAACATTATGATTCATCTCTCGAATCTCTGGCGTGTCTCTCGATGATGGTATGAGACTTGAGGAGACTCATAATACACCGCAGAAAGGTTAAGGTGAAGTCACCAAGAGTAAAAAGCTCACGACGACCGGTTTTTTCGAGAGTCCGCAACTCTTTTGTTGAGGAATTAATCAGTTGCTTGAGATCATCCACTGTGGCGAAGTTTTTTTTTTTATTGTTGTTTCTTCTTAGCTACAAGAACGGGACGGAAATTGGATGATTTTGGGTGTGCTGAGAGTTATGTACATGTAAAACGTGTCTAAAGATCATCTTGAAATGATTTCCCGACATGACGGGGAAATTAATTCAATTAGTCGATTGAAGAAGATTAAATCATCGGTAGCCAAATGCAGTATGTTTCATTTCTAATGCAAAATTTTATTTGAAATAATCTTTTTTATTTAAATTTCTTTTTTGGTAAATTTCTGACAAACAACAAGGAAAAAAATAAAAGGTACCTATTAAATTTTAAATAATTTTAGGAAGACTTCTTAACTGATTTAAAAAAAAAATAGACATAATTTTCCTCACTAATTTTTAGATTTTTTCTTACAAAGTAAAGGGTCAAAGACAGAAAAGAAATTAAAAAATCAATGATAAATAAAATCAAGAAAATCATTGGTAAATTAGGCAATTTTTGTGAGTATTTAATGGCCCCTCCTAGTGAGCACCAGAGAGCAAATCAAGTAATGTTCTGCGTTGGCAATGATTACCACCTCTTTGTGTGTATGAGTGCTTTTTTGACCAGCAGAAAATTACCATAATTCTCAGGTTCTATAAATTATTCATTTTATTTTAATTCCGCCTCAAGTTGTTCCTGTGTGAGAAGGTTTGCTCAAATGGATGACGGTGTGGGCGGTTGAGCAGAATGACCAAAAGTTTATAATTTTTTTTTGCAATATTTATATATTTTTTAATCGGTGGAAATACCAAAAAGAACATGTTGATTTTCCATCTTGTTGATCTTTTGTGTTAAAAAAAAAATTTGAACGAGTTTAGAGATCTCTAGCCAACAATGTCTTGCATGCGGGTAAATCTTACAAGTGGGTGGTATTTAACATGGAAATACTTGCTGCAATCTCTGTTTAGGTACTTTTGATTTTCCAATGAATTTTTCACTTTCAATTGATTTGCTACATACATAGTCTTCTTACATGTGTGGTATACATATAATTTTTTCTTCACTCTCCTCCCCCAACAAAATGTACAATATCTCGCGCTGCGCTCGATAAATTGCATGGTGATTTCATCAACAACGGCGATTGCAAGAAAGAGCAACACCGAAAAGACAACAAAATAACACGGAGAGAGCAGCAATTTCCACCGGATTGATTTGCAATTGAGTCCAAATGAAAGCAAAAGTGCGTGTGAGGAATAAGTTTGTTGAATAAAATTTTTTTAAAGACAAGGTACGTATTATGGGGTTTTTGTCTTTTGCAAAGAGGACACTAAAAATGAGAGAAGAGCTTGAATTCAAAGAAAAAAAATTATGGAAAACTCATGGTTGAGGAACAATCAAACAAGAAAAATTTACTGATGGTTTTTCATTAAAAAAAAAAGCTCAAATGCTCGCATGAATGGGCAGTGACTCCTTTTACAGGTGTTTTGAAATTTTTCTTAGCACTTGAACGCATTGTGGAGGCAAACAACTGAAGGAATTTTTCATCCAACCACCAGATACATACAATGGAGAGAGAGACCTTTTTGTCTTTACCCATACAGCTCTTTTTTACGCAATTCTTTCCAAGAAGTCCATTTCAATGGAAAAATCTCCCTCCTTGTATTACATGACTTTGCAAGCACATATGGCGATTGATTATATGAACAAGATAATACCATAAAATCCGGCTATAATTCTATTTCCCCGCCAGATTATTAAACGTTCCCCTCGGGCGGCTTCTCATTCATTCATGCGCTTCACAAAAATCACACATACAGCATCCGACAAGTAAAGCTCTCCCTTCAATGCTAACTCACTAAATTTCGAGCTCTTTTACAGAATATATGAAGACAATAAGGGAGTGAGAGTTGAAGAATTCATCATATTATTATCAAAAGGAGCTCAATGAGAGTGCTGCAGCTATTGAGATGTTTCGTAATCAAATAAATTGGTACACTCAATGCAGGAAGTCGACAAGACATTAAGATTAATAGCCAACACAATCAGCAGACTCTTTGGCATATTTCAAACGCCACAAAATGTCCGGAATCAGACGAGAAATTTGCACTTAACACGATGCTAAAAGCATTCATTGCAAATGCCCATTGAAAAAGGAAGTATACCAACATATGTATGTATCATGCTATATATCTATGTGAAAAGAAAAGTAATATAAATGTGATTCTTCGTTATGATTGAAGATTAATTTGATTTTTTATTCGTAACGTAATAAAGGATTGATTGATTGGTGGATGATTTATTAGCAAAATATTCCCAAAATATTCACTGAATTTTGCACACGGTGGATAAAAAATAATTTAAACTACCAATATATTTTAGTACCTATGGATTATGCTGATTTATTGCAAAACAACAATAATAAACAACGATTGATGATGATTAAGCATGAACCGGATATTTCCGTTCATGTAGAATGCATTATAAATGGTACATACTGCACTTTTCCCGATTTTCTTTTTATTGCTCTTATGATGTTTATTTTAAAGAAATGTTTTAGTATTTTATGCAAATATCTCAAGATCATTAACATTTAATGGTTGAAAGTCCTTAAAAATACCGCCGAAAAATTGGCAAAAAATTACTTAATTTTGGCAATAAAATTTTCCTTATAAATCCTCCAAAGAATGGTAAAAAGTACATAAAATTATCATATTTCACAGATATATTTGCGAATAATCTTGCCAAATAATTGAATCATCGTCTCTGGCAAGTTTTTCCAATATTTTCTCCCACATATTCCCAAAAGAAACGTCCATTTGACCCCATAAAAATACCATAGTGAAAAATAAATGTTTCAATTTTTTTTTCATTGACTTTCCGGCAGAGGAATTTTTGCAGCAAAGAGTAACAGGAACAAAGAGAAATTTCCAAGAGAAATACTCTCATGTTATACATTTTATCACAATGATTTTGTGGAGGCATGCAAGAAAATCTCTGCTCTGCACGTGAATATATTTTGTACATAGCGTGGTGCAGAAGAAGAGATAAATCATCAAGAAGCTTTCCAACCATTGCACTTGATGACAAAATTCAAAAGCACAAAATATGTGATGCACATCGTGGGGCATCCTCAAGAGAATTGAAGATTAATTGAATTTTCCCCATGTGGAGCGTCAAGTTGTGGTTGCATCGAATTGCAACATATAAGAATTGCTTGCAATTTGTCGCGCTTTGTCCCACATTGGTTGACATTATTTATTTATTTTTTACTTCCAAACCATTGGAGTCTTTTGCCTTGGAGTTACATTTAGTTTGCTAATCACGTACTAATAATTTTTCTTCAATTTTTGCTCTCTATTAGTCACAATTTGCATCGAATGTGAGCCCCCACCACAATCACCAACAACGTTTAAAATACCTACAAATTTGTCCACAAGAATGTGTTCATAGCGGCTCCGTGAGCTGCGATTTCTTGCACAATAAGATTATAGTTTAAAGAGTTTTTTTTTGTTGTTGAACAGTCTGTTCCACAAGAGTTCCATGAATTATAACCCAATCAAATTTTTGTATCAGCTAGAGAATTATTTAAAGATTTTTCATTACATTCTCATTGCTATTGAACCAATTGTGTATCGAATTAAGCAGAAAATATTGTCCTCTTGATCACGCGCGTCAGAATTTCTCATTAGGCTCGAATGGTAGTACAATAAATCGATTGTTTCTATGGCTGCAATGTTTATTTTTTTTTCATATTCCTTCCTATGCATGTCTCTCTTTTTTCGGTTAATTATTTATAGTTTAACCCACCGAGGTGAAAGATAAAAAATCGAGCAATGTTCCCCGTGTGACAAGGCTCTGACATTGAAAATATGTGACTTGTGCAATCGCACAAGTATACAAAGAATCGATAAGAAGCCCACATGCCGGAGTAATAACTTTAAAAAAAATTTCCCTAGAAATTCAATAACCTGGCACAAACACACACTCCTTGATTGCTTTTCCCCATGAACTCATCAACTATTAAAAAAATTATATATCAGGTGTTTTAGCACCCACACACCACGATTTTTTCCCTCCGGAAAATACAAAGGTGAGAAAAAATGACCAAAAAAAAACCCCAAAGTCATTTCCCTGCGTGTGGAAAAATTCATCTCTCAATTTGCGTGCGACAATTAAAGGTGGGTGTAGGAAAATAAAAGAATAAAAAGGGAGATTCCTCCGCCCCCAAGTTGACCTTGTGTCACATTTTTTTCTGCATGCGTTTTTTGGAGCATGAAAAGTCATAATTGCGAGGGGTTGGGTGGCTGGGTTTTTTTGTAGCCGTGGGGGTGGTTAGTAAAGTAAAGTCAAAATGGATGTCATGGGGGAAAGTCAATATCAGGTGTGTTGGAGCCACACCTCAGTTTTTCCATCCACTTTGCGCTACAAATTTGCACACGACAGCCAAAACCACCCCCAACGGAAAACCCATTTGCACCCTCAACATTCAACAAATTGGCAAGAAACATGATCATAGAGCATTGAATGTTCTACCATACACTGATGGTATTCTATTTAGACAAGTACACCATATAGTCATGTTGTGCAGAAATTGATTAAATTGCTACCAAATTTATGTTGAGCTCATACAATCATTTTATATAGTAGCATTACTTTGATGAGGTAGCATACTGTAGATTAGATAATGAATGGCATTTGTTGCATCAACTAAAGAGTAATAAATTAGATAATGAAGACTTAGAAAGAAGAGGAGAAAACCAACATAAAAAAAAAACTAATTTATAATTTTGATTAAATTTGAAAACTTTAGATTTGTTTAATTAATGACTTTAAATTTCATATTTAATGTACATACATATTACTATCTTTAAAAAAAAATTCAAAAAATGTATCTTTAATAATGTTACGAGGAGCTCAAAATGCATAAACTCCTTTATAATTTGGATTTCATGCATTTCTCACATATTTTATTTAAAAGAATTTTTAAAGAGACGTATTTTTATTAATATTTCTCTCTTTCTAACTAAATTATTCTACAATTTTTATGACATTCCAATAGTCAAATTAACATGTCCCAAAAACGTGCGGTGTTTGTATTTTATGAAATTCATAGAGAAAGCCCTAATCATAAAAGCGCCTCCACATCATAACTTGTTAATTAAATTTAAAGGAAAACTTTTTCACCATATGTACAGTAAATTCATTCAACATATGACCCGAATTCACAAAAATAGATTCCAGGAGATTTCGAATATTCTTTATAGTATTCCCAATATTCTATTTTAGTTTTCTTTCTATGCTGTGTGCCAATGCAAATAAGCTTTCCATGAGAAATTGCGCGCATGCATAAACAAAAATATAAAGATGCAAATTTAATGATTGGTATTTTAGATTCTTTCATAATGTTGTCGGCTTTCCTTGCCTGCACCTTGCATCTGACTGTTGGGGCAATCCTCTGTCCATTAAATTCCACTGCATGTCAATTGCGCCCAAGAATCCACTTTGCTCTTGGGCATTTAGCACGGGAAAGGTGGATGGATTGCCAGCAAATGACGAATTGTCATGAGATAATTTAGTCTAATTGAATGAAAATTGTTCTAGGCGTGTATTTTGGTCGGTTCTCTGTTGCGGTGCCACTCACTGCCCAACCCACAACTTCTCTCAAAGATGAGGAATCTTTTTGTGTCATTTTACCGCTGCTATGACTCTATTTGGGGAGTGTTGTTGTCACCTGAAGATTGTATGTATATAGCAATGGGAACTTCTAATAAATTAATAAATTTATAAATTAAATTAATAAATTGAGTTATTTGCAATTTATTGCAGTTAAAATTGTTGTTGATTTGCTTTTTTGACGCTCAACTTATATTCCATTCTTTGTTCATCCAAGATGTCTTATTTCTTCTTTTTTCCCTCGATTGATCTAAAAGCTGCTGATCTCTTTGATCGTTGAATCTTGATTAGAAAAAAAAAACATTCCCAATGCTTTTTCCTGCAATTATCCATCGGAAGCTACTCTTTTGTGCTTTTTTATTCCCATATACGTAGGTATATTGCTGTTAACCCAAAAAAGCCATGGGATACAGCATGGAATGGGAACAGTGAACTCGTGACTTTTACCCATTTAGTTTAGCAATAAGCATGGAATATCGTTTCTAAAGCATCCATTTTCGATGGAATAATAATACTGAAAATTTTGCAGAAGAAGAATACACAGGAAAATTTAATTATGCTAACTGTTTAACTTCACCTAGATATTTTTTTTTCAAATTATTTATTTGTTATTGAAAAGGTGAGTTGGAGGTAGAAAAAAAATCAGACTCACATGGAGATAAATTAATTTTTCTAATTAAACTTTCCCATGCATTCAAAGTGTCTTTTGTATGGTGGTATTTCATGGGAGAAGATAAACTCTAAGGTAGGTCTTCTCCACCATAAATAGATTAATTTTAATATATTATGCTGAAAACAAAACGATAAAAATTCAACACAATTGAAAATCAACTCTTAATGGAAATTCATGAAAATCCTCCTCAGTAGTAGTGATCTAATTTAGATTTAAATTCCAATCGTTACCTTTCATTTTAATAGTATTTCTTTTTGGTTAATTATCTTTCTAAATTAAACAATACCACAGAGGAATTTAATTATCAACCTCTTGGAGAGATTTCACCACTAAATTGGCAGTTTAATTTCTCAATATCCTGCTGCGAGAAAAAATAGAGATGTAACGCGACTTTTCGGTCATCAAGTTCTTCTCATATAGCCACGGTGGTGCGCTAATTTTACGTTATTGCGCAATAAATACCGTGTCTTTTAATGCAGTGGCAAATGTCTTTTAAATTGAGAAAAAAAATTCACCTCATTTACCGACTTTCTGCTGCAGATCCCATTTCCATCATAATACCTACTACAGTGCAATTTATTCATAAAGTGACATCATTATTAACTGTTTACACGCAATTAACTTAAAAAGTTGCGACCAAAATAGAAGTGCACGATGGCTCTCGGCATGCTTCTTCTCTTTGGCTCATTTCCCAGAGCTTTTCCACCTTACCACCCTCCTAACATTAGGCCTTCATGGGAATGCAGAAATGCACAACTACCGGTATAGTCAAGAGTTAATGTTTAATCTCATAATCATAATTTTCTTTCATTTTTAATCCATTTTTGATGCATTTCTTCAAAATGTTCTTTTCTTTTCTTTTGTATAGAATCCTGAATCCTCTATAGAAACAGTTTCCATTCAAATATGATTGAAAAGTAAAATAAATTACCCCTGAATGAACAGGTAAAATGCAAAATTAGAGAAAAAATAGTGAGAGATTACAACATTCTTTGTGATTAACAGCGGAATATTATACCACACTAATCTCTAAAGAATTTCTCATGCATTTCAATAGCTCACAATCTTTCTCTTCAATTTGCATTAATAACAAAAGAATTGTATACTTTCTTAGAATTTTTAATTCTTATAAATTTCAAGAAGAATTTTTCCAAGAAAATTCAGTGATCTGTAAGAAGTAAATTAGACCCTATCTGGTCGTCTCAGAAAATTAATTTTCATTTCCAATGGATAGTTTTGACGATGACTGTATAACAGAATATTATCTAAATAGGAGTTTCTTTTCATGTTGTATATCAGCAATTAATTTTCTTTTCCATTTAAATTTAATAATTTTTCACTACACTTTTAAAGTCCAAAAAGCAACACTCCTAAAACCAATTTTATGTTGAGATTCATGGATAAATCCGGCTTTTTTATTTACAAAATCAATTTGCAAACTAATACAGAAATGCTAATTTTTGTTATTCCAAAAGCTCATACGACCAATATTCTTTTTTTTGCGCAATTGAAAATCACACCCATCGCGAAATTTTCAGATTTGAAATTGAAAAAGAAAACAGAGGTGCAACGTGGTGCGGTTTCTTTCTAAATGAAAAAAAAAATAACCAATATGGCTTTGGCACATTTCAGGAAATACCAAAAGGCAATAAAACTCACTCGAAAATGTGGAATTGCTGGAAAAATAAGTTTCTACTAGTCAACCCGAGCCCCCAATCACGTGTGAGCAAACACTATTTTAAGCTATAAATATAGGGCGTATATTAATAGGGGGATGAATAATACGGTACCCCGAAAAATTTTTAAAATAAAAAAATCCCGTTATCTGACCCTTCAGCAGGTAGAAAATGGGAAAAATCAATTTTTCTGTGGGGGCGCTATAAAGGGGGGAGGGGGCGGAATCCCATATGGCGCTTGCAACTCGTATTGACCCCCTCTACCCCCATACCAAATTTCATCAAGATCGGCCCAGCCGTTTCGGGGGAGTTCATGTGCCACAGACAGACAAACAAACATTTTCAGCTTTATATATTAAGATAAAGATTTTATATTCTGAAAGGGAAGGTTTAGACTTTTTTATATTTTTCGTAAATCAAAAATAATTATTTCTTACATTGCTGAGAGAGGACCAAAAGACCAGCCATCAACCAACATGATGGGATTCTTTGTTTCTTTGTGGTGCCGGAGAAGTACTTTTTGTTTGTCATACCTGACTGAATCACCTTGAGGTCAAGAAATGTTCAAGAATCAGTACAAAAACAGTGTCTGATCGTTCTTTCAATGTAGGTAATTAAAATTGAAGAGGGGGAATTTGCACTACATACTCATACGCGGAGGAAATACTTTATATACCTACATATGTAGGTATAAATTCATCAAAGTGGAACCGTCTTTGAAAAAACCATATATATAACACCATTTTCCCGGTCATCAAGCCCCAAAACGTCTTTGCATTTTCTGCAGAACACACAGAATCAATTTAACGAGCTTAAATGGGGAAATAGAGAATAACTTTCAACACTTACATTTTTACGCAGTTTTGGATGTTTTTTTGTGTTTGATTTTTATGGGAAAACATTAAAGAAATATTTCGTCATCTTGTAGCTCCCTTTTTGTTGATTACTCCCCTCTCAACATATTCCCTATTTGAAATGCAAGGTGAATTGTGACGGAACGTTAACCGCATTAATGTTTATTTTTTTCATAGACCCACGATTATCTCCTCCAATAAAACATCAAACATTTCCCTCTTTCGGTGGCAAAAATGTTCAATATTTCACACATCGCAGAGTGAGTCATTCAAAATTCTCCCACGCAAGGTGGCAAATGAGCAAAAAAAAATGGGGGAATTATTTGGTAGAGAAAAAAAAGAAGTGGTTTGAGTAGAAAGTAAAGGAGTATTTAAGTAGATTCTCAAAGCGTAACAATTTGTAGGAAAAGACAATTTTCTATTGAATAAAATTTTTCCTGTTTTTTTTTTTGAGAAATTTAATGGAATAAAAAAATTATGAGTCTTGTTTTACCTTTGGAAAGATGCTCAAGAGGTAGAAAAGAACAATTAGGAGTGTCTCACACTTTCTTCTTGAGAGATGGTAAATGATCCATTTGGTGATGTATTCCATAGAGAAACCCCAAGGAGATCCCCAAAAAATTCCCGCGAGTCACCCAACACACAAATGGAGTGAAGGAATTCACCCCACGCGTGGGTAAAGGAGGTGTATATAGACACGAAATCCACCCACGATTTCTACCTCAGTGTTCACGTATGACTAAAATTCAATTAAATCACATTGGAGCTTATTACCCTCGTCGGAATGGTTTCACATTCTTTCAGAAGTGTTACAAAACTCCACCTCAGAAAATGATTTAAGGCAACAACAAAAAAATAATTTGTACAAATTTTTCAGGTGGATAATTTTCGGAGCAACATATTAAATAACTTTTTGGGAATTGATTGTCTTCTGTGATTTTTTTTTACATCATCATCATCATTACGACGAGGTATAATTAAGAGGAATGTATATTTATGTTATTTTACAGAATGGGGGACATTTTTTTCTCCTACCACCCTCACAAAAAAACAATTTCTTTTACTTCTTGTATGACACATGGATGACACTTTCACGTTTTCAGCCTACATCATTTCCTCCACAGGTGAGTACCTCTTTTCTTTCACCTTATTGTCTCACTCTCCCGCGTCTTGTGTTGCTTCTCTATACAGCACTTTTCTCGTGTTTTAGATGTCGTTTTTAGTGGCTGAGAAATTGTGTCACAGCGTAACACTCTACTTCTTATTATTTGCAAATTTATTGAATACAAATACAATACTCAAATTCATAATCGTGAAAGGCGCAGCACGTGGTCAGTGATGGCACCTTACTACAGGTATATGATAAAAATATTGTTGCTTCATTGAAAGGAACAAAAATTAATGTCTTACAATTTTCCTACTTAAATTGGGAGGTTTTTTTTTATGTAATCCAAATCCCTCGAGTAAACCACTTTACTTCAGTCACCCCTAGTTTTTCTGCATTAATATTTCATGCTTGAATCTGTAATTTTTTTCTTTTTTTTCTCACACACGATAATCAAATATTTGGACAGTATGAGAGGATGAAATGCCTGAATGGGGGAATGGCCAAGAAAATACGCATAACAGCAGGAACTGATATAATTCCATCCAATTTGTTTTCTCAACATCAAATATTCACCCTTTTGTGTATCTCATGCCAAAAGCCATTCTATTTGCACAAAAAGGCCCTCTCATTGAGGAAGTTTCTGCTGAATTTTTATCTTTGCTTAATTTTTTTTTACCTTGTTTTGACTTTTTTTTATACAATCTTCACACGTCTGGAGGTACCCGCCTCCCAAAAAAAAGAAGAAAGAATACCAATTAAGAGATTTTTGTATTTTGAAATAGTTATATTATACCTTGCCAAGAGAAACACCTTGGAAAATAAATTATATGATCATTCGTGTGTGCTCCATCTTGGGTGAGAAGAAAAATAATAATTGAGATTGTGAAAAGAAGATACTAAATATTTTTAATATGTTCCTCATGGAAAACAATTAAATATACATTTCCACGTTTAATTGAAAAAGAAGCGAAATGAAAAAAAAACTCATCTTGCGCACATTCAGCAAATTTTTCTTGGTATGTACTCAGTGTGTGTGTGGCAAAAGTGATGCCGACGAAGGCAAAAAGAGTTTTCTTTTTTTTCCAATTCAAACAAGTCTGTTTAATATTCTTTCTCACCTGCAATATTTCTTCGTCTTGGAGGGTATATATGGTAAAATAATTAAAATTGCGAAAGATGTTTAAAGATGGTAAATATAATTTTTTTTGGTATTGATAGCACGTCAAATATTGCAATGAAAATGTTTTGAGAAAAAAATGGAAAATATAAATTTCAGAGACTTTTTTCTCTCTTTCCTTAAAATTTATTTATCTGATAGACACATTTAATTAATAATTTTCTGCGCTCTCGCAAGCGTCTATTTAATAAGGTACGAGAAAATCTTATGTAAGGTATACCATCACACATATTTCTATTTTAAAGAGTGGCAAATAAATGAGCCTACCAACTAAATAAATAATAAAATACTATAAAGAGGTGTGTGAGAAGTTAAAAAAAATAAATGGGGATGAACAATAGAAAGAGAAAGAGAGTATGAAAGGATTTGCGCAATTTCCAACACATTTTTCGTACAAAATGCTGTAATTTCTTGCCATCAATTTTTATTAGTTTTATATGAAAAGCCTAAATATTGTATAATATGAGCGATTTTCTTTTGAAATGCACACCTAAAAGAAATTGCAATTAGACACGAAGGCTTTTCTTTCTCTTTTCAACCTGAATTTTTTTCAACATTGTATGTCTCACTCTCTTAGCAAGAATTTAGATTAAATTGGATTAGCATTAGCTAAGGGATTGCGGAGTAATTTTATTCTATGGTGGTGTTTTGAAAAGCTCCACCACATTGAAAAAATTGCAATTCCTTATTTTTCTTTCATACAATTTTCATTGATTAACTTTCCCTGACATCATAAATGGAACACACTGTGTATTAGGAAAAAAGAAAAATCATTAGAGGTAGAGGTTTTTCTTTCTTTTACACGAAATTTATGAGCATTTCCGTACAACTTATGGTTGTGTTACGTGGTGAATTGGGAGCTACTGAAAGACAAAAAAAAGCATTGACGATGATATAGTATTGTGAAGTGAAGATCCTCCTTTGTCTTTTTTGTCCATTGTTCGTGGACAAATCTCACAATCTTTATGAATTTATATTAGAGCCACTTAAGAGTTTTAGATTTTTATCATTTTATACTAGACCATAATCAGGGAGGGATCATTGAGGTTTTTTGGTCACTTTTCCTACACTACATAATGTTAATGAAAGCACGCAGGAGAAACGAAGAGAGAGAGAGAGAGAGTTAAGAAATCATTTTCAATGTATCTGAAAATAAAGTCCAGAACCCCTTTTCCCATGCATTATCTCCTGGACCGGAGGAATGCTATTGAAGAAAATTCACTGCCTCACCCGGGGCAATGTGAGGAAAAGCTGAAGAAATCGTGTACTGTACATATATTGTTTATTTGACTCCCAGCATATATAGCAAAAGAAGCAAATGATCTCAAAAGTGATAAATGCACATATACAGTCTTTTCCTCCTCCAACACATGGTGGAGCGCGAGATCAAATGTAGCAAAGTATTGAAAAGCAATGTGGAAGGTTTTCGATTTATTTTTCTAACCCAGCTGGATGAAAAGATGGTTACATTGACGGGAAAATTCCAACAATTTTCTCGTGTGAAATTTCACAAATTAAATGCAATACCTCTAATCAAAAAAGATCCATCTATGCAGTGAAATTTATATTAAAATATTTTTACATTGAGCACCAAAGAAGCTAATAAAAAATAGACGTGCGCAGGCTGTATTATTCTTTTGGCTAATGAGGTAAAATTCACTGTGGCTGAGAAACTTTTCTTGGGGCAAAAAAAATGGGAAAGAATTTAATCAATTTTGGTTGCAATAAGCTGATGAAGTGTGGCGATGGCAATGATTGCAACAGCATTAATATTTAGATCGTATTTGGATATTGAGATTGAGCAGCTGCTATGCATTTCCGAGATGTTGGTACTATTTGAAAGAATCTCTCTCTTTTTTTTCAACACACATCACCACTCTCTGTCGTCATCTGTTGATGCTAGTAAAAACATTATATTGCTGCAGTGAAAGAGGAGCAAGAGAAAATTTCTGTAATTGGAGTTGAACAGCCCTTTGGGAAAGTTTTGTTTTTGAAGATTTACGATAAGAATTCACTTGAAAGAACAAAAAAATAATATAATTACTATCTTCTTGGGAATATTTAGAAAATTAATATTTTTTGACGGAAGGAGAATCTTATTGTTGTTAATTAAATTAATATAAATTGACGAGATTTTTTTGTACGTAGAAGAAAAAGGAATTTGTTGTTAATATTTGCCCACAATGAAAATGAAATAAGAAGGTAGAGAAAAATTCCTTAATTACAAAAAAAAAAGAAAATTTGTCCAACAAAAGGTAAAGAATTTAAGTGAGAAATTCTACTCTTTCTTAGCCATATCTTCCATCTAGGCATCATTCAACTTAGTTGTGTATAGTGTAACTTTATACTAATTTTATATTGACAATTAGCGTATGCTGTTGACCCTAAAAATAGATCCAATAATAAAATGGAGCAAAAAAAAGAACATAAAGTAGCGAATGGAGTGAGAAGTCAGGCAAAAACAGCATCAAAGTCAGTCTAACAATTAATTTCGTAAAGTAATTTCGCCCACGCTTAACATTTTAACAGGCATTTAATTAGCCCGCGAAGGAAAATTGCAAACAATACGGCTAACGTGAGAGATCTTTGTGCAAGACTAAGACAGTCTATTATAATATATAGTTAGGAAAATCACAGAAATTCCTTCCATTTTTTTGTAGTCATACATTGTTTTTCAGTCATATAAATTTTTACCAACATAGAGAAGTTGGAGCGAATTTTCAATATTTCTCGAAAGTCCATTGAAAATTTAATTTAGATAAAATGAGAATATTGACACTGTCCATGAAGAATAAAATTGAGAATAAAATAGCAAAAGAGGGATTGTGCAAAAGGAATCACTCAACCGTCAATCTTGCTGGGGATCTCTCTGCAAACACCTCTGAGTCATTCTTTGAAGTTTGACATGGCAATTTCGCAAGGTAAAGTATCACGGCGGAATTATATTTCCAAATTTGACTTTTACACTAAATTGCGCTACATTTATTGTTCTCGCTGTATATACGTATATTACAAACGGAGGAGAAGTAAAAGTGAGAAGGGAACATTAACCTGAAGAAGTTTATTTAAATAAAAAACTCTGCATTTCATCATTATTCTAGTCGACTGATCATCAAAATTTGCCACCCAAAAATTGCACAAAAAAAAACATTTTTATACTCCGTTTTATATTTTTGAGCTAGTTTCTTCGTTTCTTGTCCTTTGCACGCACAATTTTCTCTCTTACTGTGTAAATGTTATATGAAGAAACTCTCTCAGGGGGAAACGAGAAAAATTGCAAGATACTTTGGACACATGTTTAAGTTTCTTAAGAAATTATAGATAAAGATTTTTTTTAGAAAACATTTTGTGGAGAAAGTATGTGTAAGATCTTATTGATAAATTCATTACATAGTTTTTATTAGAAAAAAATACATTTCTAGATCATTTGTTTGAAATATCTTGACCTAAACAAAGTATTGTTGTTCGCGTTTAATTTTTCTCATGCGGGAAAATGTCAGCATGGCATTTCTTTTCTTATATATACAAAAGAAACACTTGTTAGCAAATCATAGGATAAAACTAGCACAAGATGTGGTAAGGAAATAACATCAACAACATACATACATATACAATATACCTCTGTGGTGACGTGAAGAAGACAAAAAAAGGTGAATTTACGTATAGTATTGCATAGAAGTGAAATTAATCTTCCAGGGTACACAGAGAGCATCACAAAAGACATAAATCATATACCTAAATATGCACCCAACCATTTCCACCATTAAGGTATAAAAAAAGTTTTTTTTTTTGCAATTTATTCAGTGCGATGAAAATTGTTTGATTGATGATCAAAAGCAAGATAAAAAGGTTTGTAAATGAAGGGAAAATTAACATTTTGATGATGAGAGGGTTAATAGTTTGGAAAGAACGTGCGACATTTTCATTTTTTTTTTTTTACATATTACTACTTTTTTAGATTTATGGCGCTCTAAAACTTCCAAGAACCATCGTGTTGTTCTGGTCAAGAGATCAAGAAAATTTATACCTCCAACAAGTCGCTAATTGAATGAGAAAAAAAAACTTTAATTTACAACTTATAGTGTTAATTGTAAATTCACTTCACATATAATTGAAACGAGCCTTGAAGGTCTCTCTCATTTTTTTGCTATATCCACCGTCTTAGTATTAAATTGTAGTTGGATTTTGCAAAAATTGCGCCGCCAAAGAAACCTTCATAGAGAAAAACTAAGAAATTAAGATCAACGATTGCTATCAATTTAACATTTCCGTTCAATTTTTTGGCGAATTTTTTAAAGACATTTTCGAATGTTGCCAAATTTTTCTTCTCAACTAATTAATTAGTTTTCTATGAGGTCAAAAAGTAATGTCTGTCTCAATAAAATCTCTGTATTTTACTTTAAGACTTTTCCACGTTGAAATGTTGGGAAATTTTCGAGAAAAAGGTCTCTTGAGATCACAGAAAGATCATGAGCTTCAAAACTTTCAATTCACACATGCAACAAACCCTTAAAACTTCTTTTTTTTTATGGGAAAAACACATACAAAATATTCGTGTTATTGAGAAGAGATGAATGTACTTGAAAGTCTCAAGGTTTGAGGATTTACCAAGATTTCTGCGTCATTCTTTGCACATTTTTTTTGTCTCTCCTCTCAATGCAACGAAGCCTTTCAAAATACTCCGATTAGTCACTAAAGCATAAGACTACCTAGCATGTAGCATATAAAGTCTGTCTCTCATTGGATATTGAATGAGGATTATCTCACAGTAAATCGTCTCAAATCCCACCCAACTGCATACCAAAGTTTTCACTCTTGATACGATTTTTTTGTGTTTTTCACGTGTTGAAAGTGAGAAAAGAGTTTCAATACACAATTTTAATTTAATTAATTCTAATTCTGTCCCACTGTTGGAATTTGCGTGTTTTTATTTTGCACTCACCTCTCAATTTCATTTCTTTCGTGTGATATTTTTTATTTAAAAAAAACTTTATTTTTGTGCACGCCGTCTTTCACTTTATACGTCTTGGAAGTTGGGTTAATGAATTTCCGAGAGGGAATACATTAATGGGAAGGCATTCACACAATTTCCTCAAACCCATTGGGGTCTCCCCCCGCAATTTGATGTGTTTTTCTTGCGAGAAATTGCCGGATGTGGTTCAATATAAATACAAAGGGAAGAAGGATCTGAAATCAGAATTCTTTTTTTTTCTTATCAAACATATGCACAGGATTTTATTGGCATCAATTTCCACCATGAAGCATGTTGATAGACATACTTCCCCCAAGTCACAACATTATGCTTTGGGCTTGAACCACAATCACCCCTCTTGTTCAATTAATTTGATTGCATATGACTTTTAATCTTGCTTTTAATAATCAAAATAAATTTATAAAAGCATAAATCGAAATGCGGAAATTGCCAATTTTTCCATGACTCGACACACCGAAATATTGCCAAATAAATAAATTCCCCCCTTCCCCTCCCTCTTGACTGTCTGCACTGAATGGTATGTTGTATGTATTATTACTTGAGTAAATACAAAAATCATTTTAACTCCCTCTGACCATGTGAAACAATTCAAAAATATCCCGCGGCTTGTGGTTTCTCTCTCTTTCGTGATTTTTCTCATCTCATACCCCAGCTTCAGTCATTTATAGATAGTTTTATGAATAAATATTGTATAAAGATTGTTTTTAAATTGAAAACATGGTGAAAATATTTTCAAAAAAAAATCTCTACAAATTTTTCATTTCCTTGTAAAGTTTTTTTTTCATGCTTCACGTGAAACGCGATAAATCATGGATTGAGTTATATATGACCCAATTTATAATTGCCTCAAAGTTAAATTCAATTATTTACATTGCTTTAGCCGTTTTACTATCGATAATCGAATCTTAAACTACCAATAAGTCAAAACATTTAAGGAGGAAATAACACGATTGTAAACACCCACAATTAGACCTGAAAGAGATTCAATCATTATTGAAAGGGAACTTTGGAAAAAGCTCTCGTGTTAAAACTTTTGAAGATTGTCTTAAAGTTAAGAATGACTCCTTATGCAGCCTGGAGAGCTTTCGCTTGAGACACTTCAAGCTTCATGAGGATTGTGCTTGAAAGAGACTTTATTCTCCTGAGGAGAGACTTCATTGTTTGCCTCGAGTGTCTCTTTTTAGCAAGCAAACTGGTTAAAGTGAATGGTGGGTCGCTGAGGCACACAACTATGACCTCGAAGTCAATAAATAAAATCACACACGAGTCAATGGATAAAAGTTACTCAATTCGCAGCATTTATCTTGACCAATAGACTCTCCGCATTGACACACAAGAGAGTCATGCTTTGGGATACAACAACATGTTACTCTTGTGTGGTCACTCTGGACGTTTTTCTTCACTTTCCTCTACAATTGGTGTGTGTCTCTAACTCTAACAATCCAAGGTGTGTGTTGAGACACAATTGCAGGTAATTTGTCCAATTTAGAATGCACTTTTTACTCGTTTCTTGCGCGTTTTTTTAAACCATTGAGTTCCCAACACCACAAGACCAAAATAAAGAAATTAATTGAATTTTCACTTGGTGGGTTTTTGCATATTCTCTTGTATGTAATACGACTCAAGTCTTAACCACTCTGTGTGGTTGAATGCTAATATTTTAATAGATTCATATTGGTGACAGAGTACTTCTAAAGAATTAATGATTCTTCAACTTGTTCAATTTATCTTTAGTTGGTATACCACATTATGGTTTACGATTGAATAATCCTTTTTATGGGAATTCATCAAGGGTAGAAATTTTAAAAGTTGGCAAAAAATTTTGAGAATACCACAAGTCTCAAGAAATTTAGAAATGTTTCAAAGTCGTACGAATTTTGATTTATCTGAAAAATCGGATTAAAAATTACTAAAAATTCTAATTCTACTACTAATTTATTCCTCTACATCAAAGCAATACCTACAGTACCTATATTACTGATCTTCCACAATATTCCTTTGAAATATTGAGCTTAGTTTAAGCATTTTATGTGCAATTTATATTGCATCATTTTTGTAATTTAATCGTTTCGTGTTACCCACTCTGTGCAAAAATTCTCTATTGTATAGAATCGTAGAGAATGCAATTAAAATATTATTCATTCAATATGATATCATGCATCAATAATATTCCGAAGGTCCGTCACCTGAGAATATATCGACTTTGATGATCACATTACAGCCGATCTTCGATGTGTGATCATTTGATCATTTTTTTATATTTGGAAATGTCGAGGTAAATGTTTTTTTTTTCAACTTCAAAACTATATACAAAATATAGGATGTTTAAACCTTAATTAAAGCTCCATTGATTTGTAGTTTAATTTTCAATATATTCATTAATTTCCGTTAGTATAAAGATATTGAAAATCACATTAAAGAGCTAGAGGTATTTTTTTGCAAATTTCAAAACCATTTTATAATCATTAAATTTTGATTTTCAAAATACATTGTATATAGGTAAGTATTTCCAATGTTATATTGCAAATTTAGCATAAATAAATTACATAAACACGTCCCAAATGGGTTTCAGATGAAAAATTTCATAAGAAACCTTCATAGCGAATTTAGTTCATTTGCAGATCTTTATAATGTATCTCTTCTCGTCCATTTAATAAATTGAATTGGTACATATTGTACATTATGGTGTTTTATTTGGAGAAAACGTGACCACACGAGGTGATATTTTGCAAAGTAAAAAAAAAAAGAAAAGAAATTCATGTTGATGACTCACCTCAAGCTTTGCCGAGTACTCTTCAATGATTTTTTCTTGCTGCTTGGCTAATTCCTCATTCTTTTCCAGTAGAGCTTTTCCCAATTCAGCCGCTAGGACGAGATCAGCTTCCTTTTGCTGCAACTGCGCCCAGAGATCACCCTCGGCGGATTTTCCCGCATCTGGAGGTCTTGTTTCCATGTCGAAAATATAATCCTCAAGGGTGGGTTTGGTTTTCTTAGCTGCCGTTGCCATTCCCCTTCGTTGTGACGCCACCACACTCCTTTGGAAAATTCCTCCAGACGTTGTGCCAGGAATTTAGAGTAGTATAGCAAACCCCCGTCTCTCTCTCGTGACTCGTTTATATTATTATTTATTATTTTCCTGCATAAAACACTGTGAGTAGCGAATAAATGTTTTTTTTTTCTTTAAAGAAATATTTTAAATTTTATCACCAATAGACACGAAATCACATAATTTTTCCGTTTTCACTTGAAAAAAGTGATCTTTTCTACACTTGGAGGCCACAAAGAAATCTTTTATTTTTTATGATTTATGAATTCATGTTTGTAAATACAAATTTTCTATGGGGGGAAAATCCACACTGTGGAAATCTCACTTGAACACGGGCTATTATTGATTGTACCACCGAATTTTATCGATTTCACACAAGTGGGATTACTTAACTTCTTTTGCTCCGTTGGTTGTTTTCTTTTTTTTCTTCAGTATTTTTTTTTACTTTTTCAGTGTCTCAGTACGAAATTTGAGATAATATTTTCTGTGCAAAATGGAACACAAGTTCTAGAATCAATGTGGGTTATTTGCTGCCACGAATAATGCTTTCACACAGAGGCACAGATGATGGAGGTGAGAAAAAGGTGTTGATTTCGCGTGGAAAAACACACAACTCTGTTTCTGAGAAAAAAAAACACAAAATATACCAATAACTACTCCTATTTTTTGATTAGATATAAAAGTGTTAAGTTGTAAAGCTTAAATGTTTTTTCAAGATGTAATTGCACTTTTCTCCAACACATCGTCTTTCGCTCTCCTTTGGTATAGCGCTCGTGTGTGAGTCAATAAAGAGCTTTTCTCTTTTTTTATCGTTTAAAAAATTCACTCAAGAACACACATTTAACTAAAATCCCATTTAATATTTCAGGTGAGTCACTGGGCATGATGGAAGTCTCATTGGGTTTTTGTGTATCTCTCGCTGGTGCGATAACTCCCACCGATTTATCTTCTCTCTGATAAGAAAATGTTGTCGGGGACAAATTGGAAAACTCAATAGCTGCAGGTGATATGTGGGGAGGTGGGGGTGGTGGAAATTGATTGGGCAGGAAATCCTCTATCACTGTTCCTGTGGCGCGTACACGATGGAGCACATGCACCCCCAACACAGAAAATAAATAAAAAAAGACGACCGCGAAACCACAAGAGTAAGAAAAAAGCACAGCGAGTTCCACCTCAACCAGTAACACAACTAATACTGCGGAGTCTCTGAACTCCGGAGTCTCTGGCCACCGCGCGATAGTTTGAGCCAGAGAACTCGTGCTCCTACAGTCGGCTCTGTGAGTGCGCGAGAAAGAGCAAAAAAGCACGTCTAGCATGTTGGGTAGAAGGAGAAGCCACATATGGTGCCTCCAGTCGGGTGGTATGAGTTGTGAAGCACTCTCCCGATGAAATACCATATTCAGTGAGAATTCAACGGAATGGCAAAACGGTAAAAGGCTCACAAAGAACTTTTTGGCACAACACTGCACGACACCTTCCCCAGGGAGGACGGAAGAGAAGCCCAGGGGAGATGACCACGATGAAGGTGAGACCCTGAGAAAATTCCCATCGATGCGCGCGCCAAAACAATACAACTCCCGGATCTTTGGGGCTTACAAGAAGCCCCCCAGCATCAAATGGGCAGACATTTGAACCAGATTTTTTTTTTAATTTGATTCCCGTCTCTTTTCATTCTTTTTTTTTTGGCAATATTCCCACCCACACCTCATACCTATGTCGATGACTTTTTGCCACTTTTTTGCACGTGTAAATAGGATTTGGCTCGTTCTGAAGGATAAATCTTTTTAAATTGATTAAATATTGTTAAAAAAAAATCTATTTCCCTTTGTTGGTTTAATATTTAATCAATTCCTAAAATCTGATTTCTTTTAAATGATTAATTTGTAAGGTGGGGTAATTAAAATTTTCATAATTGAAATAATTAATAAAATTTTATACACTGTTAGAAATTGGAAGAAAAACAATTATCCTCTCCTAATGAATAAATCAAGTTGTAATTACAAATAAGAATTTTCCGAAGCTCTGTTTCATTTTCATCAGGTCATTGTGAATAAAGAAAAAAAATCTTCAAATATATTTTTTGAAAATAAATGCTTGTTCCATTAATAACAGAAAATATTTAAACGATTTAGAAAATTGTGGGCTAACTATGTGTACATCATAGTTTTATATTCATACAGAATAATTACCAGGCAAAGAAAAACTTGCAAAAAGTGTAATCAAAATTTTTTGCAGTGTACAATTACAGAGGAAGAAGATACAAAAACGCAAGACGGTTCTTCCGGCTCTCAATCAGCTCTTAATATACAAGGTGAGAAATTTGAGAGATATGCCTTTGCCTATATAAAATATCCGTTTCCATCATCTCTTCCTTCCCACACTCAAGGAGATAATTTCACCGAGATTTGGTGGAATCTCTTCCGCCCAGGGACGCACAGGAAATTCCATAAAATCCCCATAAAATCCATCGGAGGAAAAAAATGAAAGAACTCCACATAGGCATACAAAGGAGAGCGATTGCGTGCGTTTCGTGCAATGAAAGATTTATAAGAAGGTCACTCACGACACAATTCGCTGACACATTTGACCGCGTACATTGAGCTTTTTTAGCTGTGATTCTTTCGAAGAAAAGAATAGCACAGCTTCTGTGTACCACCTAAAATGCAATGTCGTCAGATCGGGCTCAAACTCGAGATGAGCACGAATTAGGGTCCCCACATTCCAAAAAACGTATGTCAAAAAAAAATTCTTCCGGCCGTCCGGCCGGCCGTCCGTCCGTCCGTCCGTCCGGCCGGCCGGAGTTTGACGCTTGATTACAAGAGAACGGTAATAGATAGAGACTTGCGGTAAAAGGCAAAGTTAGTATATCGACCTGATGTCGTCTGATGGTTCGGTCAAATTTACCCCCCCACCCCTCCGTCCGCCATTTTGGAACACCCCTAAATTTTGTTTTCGCTATATCTCAGGCCTTATTATAGCTAGAGGTCTGAAATTTTGATATGTGGTAGGGGCCATCAAGACCTTTCCAACGATACCTCATTTTCGAAAATCGGTCAAGCCGTTTAGTCAATATGGCCGCCAGAATTTTTCATCGAAAATCGACCATAATTTGAAAACGGCTTGACCGATTTTGATCAACCCGGGCTCAAATGAAAGCTCTCAACAAACCCTACAACTCTCTAGAACATCCGAAGTTTCAAAAGTGACCGCTAGGGGGCCAAAAATTAGAAACAAAATTTTCGATGAGTTTTCGATGAATATCTCGAAAACTACACGATGCATTTTCTTCAAATTTTTATATGTTATAGCTGGCTATATTATCTAGCTCCATGCCAAAAATGAAGAAAATCTATGTCGCCGTTCTCGAGATATAGCCTTCCAAAGTTGGCATGTCATATCTCGGGTTCTACAAGTCCGATTTTAATCAACTCAAGCGCAAATGAAAGGTTTCGGGAAACCCTACAAATGTTTAGAACATTGCAATTTCGAGAAATGACCGCAAGAGGCGCTAAAGTCGATATTTTGCATATCCAAAATTTTTAAGTCTAAATATCTCAAAAACTGTACTATGCATTTCGTTCAAATTTCAGTATGTTATAGCTGAGGTCAAGACCTTTCCAACGATAGGTCATTTAAGAAAATCTATGGAGCCGTTCAGGAGATATTAGGGTTTCCAAATTTTATTTAATCAATACGTTAACTATCCGGCGCCCCGCGAAGCGGGGCGCCTTATATATAAGATATATGACTATAAATGCAGAGTAAAATATAACAGTAAAATATAAAATATATATATAGTTGCATGTTTAATCAGTACGCTAACTATTTGGCGCCCCGCGAAGCGGGGCGCCTTATATATAAGGTATATAAATATAAATGTAAATGTAAAGTAAAATATAACGGTAAAATATAAATATATATAGCTACATGGTACAGATTAAAGAGAAAAGGGAATGTACATGGTAAGTTTCACTTACGGGCTGTGATTCTTCCTTCAGAGGCCAAGTTAAATATATGTAAATGCAAAGTCTATAAATAGCTGCAGAGTATAAATTAATCAGAAAAGGGAATGTACTGGTAAGTTTCACTTACGGGCTGTGATTCTTCCTTCAGAGGTCAGTCTAAGTGTGATATTTGATATAAGTTTGGTGGTGCAAACTCTGGGGAAGGATGACTCGCGCCACGAATCACAGCCAATGCGCGAGTTAGCCTTCCCCCAGAGTTTGCACCACCAAACTTATATCAAATATCACACTTAGACTGACCTCTGAAGGAAGAATCACAGCCCGTAAGTGAAACTTACCAGTACATTCCCTTTTCTGATTAATTTATACTCTGCAGCTATTTATAGACTTTGCATTTACATATATTTAACTTGGCCTCTGAAGGAAGAATCACAGCCCGTAAGTGAAACTTACCATGTACATTCCCTTTTCTCTTTAATCTGTACCATGTAGCTATATATATTTATATTTTACCGTTATATTTTACTTTACATTTACATTTATATTTATATACCTTATTTTTGTTTGGAATGGGTATTATTTCGGCACTGTCCCTCGAACTTTTTCGATTAGAAGGCACACACCACAAGGCTTCTCTTGTGTTCTGTATTTTTAGAATGAACTCACGTTTTTGCCTCGAAAAAGTTTCACGGATATGGAGGAAAAAAGAAAGAAGCTTTTATTTTTTGAAAAAGTCAGCACAAATGGCTAAGCTCTCTTAGCCATCACTATATAATATCGATTAAATAATGAAAAGACTACACACAAATTACACTGGGCTCTTTTGCCATCGATTAAACTCAAGTTGTGTGGTAGAAGTGAGTTCCAAACACAAATCACCCTGGAAACGGGGGGTGCGTATGTAAATAGAAAAATAGATTTTTTTTCATAGGAATTTTTCACGATTGTAGGTGGAGAAAATTTGCAAAAGGAAAATTTGTAGTTTGAAAAAATCTCTTCATGCAGAAGAGTCCTGATGTGTTTGTAGTAAGGATAAGCAACTGAGAGTGATCAATTTGTGATAAGAAGACGAACAAAAGGACACGCAAAGATGTCGAATGCACCAAAGAGATCATCTGCGATCGGGGAGAGGGATTTTGAGATGGATCAAATGGCTGAGGCTGAACTTCAGCGATTACAGAGACAGGTAAAAAAAATGGCTTTCCCTTAATAAGATATAAACAAAGAAAAAAAATAAATATGAACACAACATCGATAATTGTTGAAATATTGCGACAAAAATACCACAGAAAGGGAGAAGAAGGTGAAGGGTGAAGTGCTGAGAAAAAAGACTCAAAGGAATAATTGGGAAAACAGCTGCAGTCCTCGTGCAGAGTAAAAGCCACTCACTAAAGGCCCTATGCTCGCTCTTGCCGTCACATTTCCTTCCGCACAACTCGAGCGACCACAAAGACATTCGTCTTTATTGTTTAATAATAATTTTTACGTAACTCACCTCTATCGTGAGAGGCGATCGTTGTACTTTCGATACCATTTTCTTTTTTGCACAAAAAATAATAATAAAATAATGAATAATGAGTGAAACATCTTTATCACACCTGTCTCTTTATTTTTTGGCCATATATATACCTTTCAATACCTCATGTTTTCATGATAAAAACTCCATCATTTACATTCCTCCTGGCTATTTACCACACACACACAAATACCTCAAAAAACCTCATTATCTTTACGTATTTTTTGCACACTTGCGACATTTATTAAAAATATATTTTGCAGTTGACGGTGGTGATAAAACTTTCAGCGCAAATTTTTTTATTACTATACATCCATACAAAATTAATTAATGACGACATTCGGTTATATATTTTTACACAATGAGCTTCTGGAAAATTCCCTGATGTCTTTATCTTGATTACTTGATATGACCCTAATGTTAAAATCAATAATTTTTGTTAAAAGACGTTTTGCAAATTTATTCAATATGCTGGAAGGATAGTGAGGGATCTTTTTAATGAGTTTGATCACTTATCGCTTTAAATTTTATTTCTTCCTGTTCCTAGTTCTTGGCAAGAGTCCTTTTCTTGGACTAAATCCTCATTAATTTATCAAGAATTAATTAATTTAAATTCCCTTTGTTCAGACAATTGCATAGAGCTAGACTGTTAAACAGATAGGAGCAAAAAAGGGTCCTAAAAAGGAGCCTCAAATGTGGTGGATCAGAGAAACCATAATTCAATTTCCACACATTTCTCCCTCTTCTTTCACCCATTATAGACAAAAAATATAGTACTCATTAGTTGCGAGGGTGGCACCGGATATGAATTTATTGAGCCGCAACTGGAAGTTGGTAGCGCACCAAAAATTGTCTCTCATCTAGGGTATGTTGTGCTTACAAAATGTTGGCAAAAGGGAAGGTAATTCAATACAAGAGGGTGCGTGAATTATTTCTCGATGGCAATTTCATGGAACAATCTCAAACAGATCTCTTTCAATCTCTTGCGATCTCTACCATTTCCATTTCCGTCCTTTTTGGAATTCCGTTTTTTTCTCCTTTGGCTCTCTTTACCCACCATTTGGGAACATATGCTTGCAATACGCGTGATGGGAACACGTGCCATTTATGCCCAGATGTTTGGTGTGTGTGTGGTGTGCCCATGATATCTGTACTGCCAGATTCTTGAGCAAACCTTGAGGAGATTTTTTCTTCTTTTCTCTTTTGATGCAATTTTATTGGGATGATGAAAAAATATTTCAGAAACGCGTGATGGAAAATGAGAGGGTGACATTTAACGAGGAGCGTATGAAGAAATCCCGGCAGCAGAAGAAGATAATTGAGATTTTGCGTCGTGAGCAGGAACAATTGCAAGAGGAGCTAAATTCAATTCTCATGGGTCCGCATGCAAAGCGTGAAAGTGAATTGGAGCAGGAGATGAAGCGTCTTGAGGCGGAGATTGAGAATAACACGCAACTACTGGATACTGAAAAGGGCAACTTGTGGGAGTTGGATGGCCACATACGGAAGCTACAGAAGGAAATTGATCGCCTACGGAGTAATCAAATAACCGATCAGCGGTACAATGAGAAGATTTGCAAGATGCAGAAGGATGTGGTGAAGCTGGAGAATCGCCTTGAGGTGGCACACAAGAGAGCGGGAGCTGTTATGGCAGAAAATGCGGAATTGCGTCAGATGATTGATCATATGTTGCAGGAAAGGTAGAGATCTAGTAATTAGGGATGAATTGGTATCAAAATAAATAATTTCTCTAATTTCTTTTAGAGCCTTATTTAACGATGTCTGGGCCAAGATGGTGACGCAACTCAATCAAGGAAAAAAACATATGATGGAACTCATTGATCAATCCACAGCGGCGTACGATCAGCGTGATGAGCTGTGCAATAAGCTACAATTGCTCAAAGATCGCAGCCAGGCGGACAAGATGGCTCACATTCAGGAGATGCGTGAGTTGCAGCGAAAACTTGATCATGATGCCAAATTGCACCAATTTCTCGGCATCAAGGGTCAACATAGGGTCAATACGGAACTTGACATGAGAGAGGCAAATAAGAAGCGCCAGTTGCAGGAGCAGCTGGAGAATCAACTTGAGGAATACAACACAATTCTCAATCGAATCCGGGTAAGATGAAAATTTCTCTATCTCTCACAAAGAACGTTCTTCAGCCAAAAAAAACATCAAAGAAGAATTTATTCATCACCTCCAAGTTGTAGGTACTTGATAGAGAGAGATTGAAGAGAGAAAGAATTAATTGGGAGATTGCAAAGTTATTTATTGCCGGGGAATTAGAAGCATGAGAGTAAATGTTTATTTATAAGTTTTTCACTTTTTTTTTACCACAATTGTATATACAAACGTGCAGTGAAATAAATCTTTATTTCATGCTATTTGATGGTCACGAAACTATTGGGATTTATCTTATATAAAAGGAAAAAAAAGAAAAAGATTTTAGCAAGTGAGATTTTGCTATTTATTTTGTATTGAAAAGTATATCTTTAGCAAGTTTTTTTTTATTTGTTACTTAGCTTATATTTTGTAGTTTTTTTTATTGCCCTGACCTAGAAATTGTTTTTAGCTGTGATTCTTTCGAAGAAAAGAATAGCACAGCTTCTGTGTACCACCTAAAATGCAATGTTGTCCGATCGGGCTCAAACTTGGTATGAGCACGAATTAGGGTCCCCACATTCCAAAAAACGTATGCTCCAAAAAACTTTTCCGTCCGTCCGGCCGGCCGGCCGGCCGGCCGGCCGGCTGGCCGTCCGTCCGTCCGGCCGTCGTATAAGGCTTAATAACAAGAGAACGGTAATAGATAGAGACTTGCGGTCAACGGCAAAGTTCATATATCGGGTGGAAGACATCCGATTATGAGGTCAAATCCAACCCCCCACCCTTCCGTCCGCCATTTTGGAACACTCCTAAATTTTGTTTTCACTATATCTCAGCGCCTGTAATAGCTAAAAATCTGAAATTTTGATATGTTGTAGGGGCCATCAAGACCTTTCCAACGATACCTCATTTTCGAAAATCGGTCAAGCCGTTTAGTCAATATGGCCACCACAATTTTTCATCGAAAATCGGCCATAACTCGAGAACGGCTTGACCGATTTTGATCATCCCGGGCTCAAATGAAAGATCTCAACAAACCCTACAACTCTCTAGAACATCCAAAGTTTCAAAAGTGACCGCTAGAGGGCCAAAAATCAAAAACAAAATTTTCGATTAGTTTTCGATGAATATCTCGAAAACTGTACGATAGATTTGGATGAAATTTCAGTATGTTATAGTTGACTATATTATCTATCTCCATGCCAAAAATGAAGAAAATCTATGTCGCCGTTCTCGAGATATAGCCTTCCAAAGTTGGCATGTCATATCTCGGGTTCTACAAGTCCGATTTTAATCAACTCAAGTGCAAATGAAAGGTTTCGTGAAGCCCTACAAATATCTAGAACATTTCAATTTTGAGAAATGACCACAAGAGGCGCTAAAGTCAATATTTTGCATATCCAAAATTTTTAAGTCTAAATATCTCAAAAACTGTACTATGCATTTCATTAAAACTTCAGTATGTTATAGCTGAGGTCAATACCTTTCCAACAACAGGTTATTTAAGAAAATCTATGGAGCCGTTCAGGAGATATAATGGTTTTAATTTTTTATTTAATTAATACGCAAATTCTTAGGCGCCCCGCGAAGCGGGGCGCCTTATATATAAGGTATATGAATATAAATGCAGAGTAAAATATAACGGTAAAATATAAATATATATAGTTGCATGTTTAATTAGTACGCTAACTATTTGGCGCCCCGCGAAGCGGGGCGCCTTATATATAAGGTATATAAATATAAATGTAAATGCAAAGTAAAATATAACGGTAAAATATAAATATATATAGCTACATGGTACAGATTAAGGGGAAAAGGGAATGTACATGGTAAGTTTCACTTACAGGCTGTGATTCTTCCTTCAGAGGTCAAGTTAAATATATGTAAATGCAAAGTCTAATAGATAGCTGCAGAGTATGGATTAATCAGAAAAGGGAATGTACTGGTAAGTTTCACTTACGGGCTGTGATTCTTCCTTCAGAGGTCAGTCTAAGTGTGATATTTGATATAAGTTTGGTGGTGCAAACTCTGGGGAAGGATGACTCGCGCCACGAATCACAGCCAATGCGCGAGTTAGCCTTCCCCCAGAGTTTGCACCACCAAACTTATATCAAATATCACACTTAGACTGACCTCTGAAGGAAGAATCACAGCCCGTAAGTGAAACTTACCAGTACATTCCCTTTTCTGATTAATCCATACTCTGCAGCTATCTATTAGACTTTGCATTTACATATATTTAACTTGACCTCTGAAGGAAGAATCACAGCCTGTAAGTGAAACTTACCATGTACATTCCCTTTTCCCCTTAATTTTTTTATTGAAGCTATGCGTGTACTTATGTTAATTTATAATAATAGATTAAGACTTAAACTAATTTTTATAACTTATTAAAATTGAGAATATTGCTGTAAAACTAAGAAAAAATTAGTTAGTCTTTTCACTTTTATGAAGTAACAACTAATTGTTAAAGAAATAATGTTTTATAATATTTTAAATAAAAGACTTTCAGTTAAGAGAAAAAAATCTAAAAGTTCAACTGTACATATTATGTTTAAAACTTACACGCGCTTTGATATTCAATTATAAAATTATCTATATAATAAAGAAAGGCCTGTTTGTTGGTAATCGTCGTTCCGACTTTTTTATACAAATCCACACCGTTTGACTGATCGCGATGAAATTTGGTACAGAGGCCCCTTATAACAGGCCGTTTCAGATGGCCGTATCCATTTTCCCCCCAAAGCCCCCCTTCAGGTAGCCCCCATAGAGATTTCATGCAGTTTTTGCAAATTTTTGAATTTGGCGCCTGAAATGTTGTATGAAAATGATTTCTTCTCTTTGCAAATTTTTTTTCTTTTTCGTTCGATGAGAGCTTCTCATCTATATAATAAAGAAAGGCCTGTTTGTTGGTAATCGTCGTTCCGACTTTTTTATACAAATCCACACCGTTTGACTGATCGCGATGAAATTTGGTACAGAGGCTTCTAATAACAGGCGGTTTCGAGTGGCCGTATCCATTTTCCCCCCAAAGCCCCCCTTCAGGTAGCCCCCATAGAGATTTCATGCAGTGTTTGCAAATTTTTGAATTTGGCGCCTAAAGTGTTGTATGAAAATGATTTCTTCTCTTTGCAAATTCTTCTTTTGGGATTGATAATTGACACCAATGCACCCATAAATCTTTCTCCTATAAAATATTTAATTCTTACCAATATTTTAGATAATCTTTCGATATTTATCGTTGATTAAAATTTTTTTCTCTCTCCAAAATTTGCGCGAAGCGCAATAAATCCCCGCGAAGCGGGGCGAGGTAAATTGGAGCGAAGCGACAATTTACCTCGTTCTTTAAAAATCTTTTATTTCTGCAATCCAAACAGGTGCTAATATTGGCACCATAATTACCACTTGTCGTAACAAAGAGACAGCATATTATTTACAAATAATTGTATTTTAAACATAGGTAATAATAATGACTTCCAAGACATTCATTCAAGTGTTATGTAAGTCCAAAAAATCTTTAACAAAAAAAAACTATTGAGACTGGCAATCAATTACGCCAATTACGAGATTAAATTGTACCAAAACTCTTACTTTCACAACCTCAATTTCTTCTTTCTTTACAATGTTAAAAAGTATTTCAGTAGTAGGAAGATTGAAAAGCAATATAATCTCTTTATTTGCTATTATTTTTCTCTTTGGGAGTTTTTGGGCTAATAAATCTTAAATTTTTTATGCAAATTTAGTCAATTCTTTTTCGGCGTAGAACTTTTAGAAGAGAATAAATCCGCATAATTAGGAATATTTTTCATACAACCCACAGGCTTTCTCAACCGAGGAAGACATCGACAAATTAGCTTCGCAATTTGTGAAGCAAGAAGAGGAGAATTTTGCCTTATTCAACTACGTCAATGAACTGAGCCACGAAGTTGAGACCCTCAATGAGTCTGTCCAGCGTCTTCAAGACAGCATTGGTGAGTCATGAGATAAATATTTAATTTTTGATTTTTTTTAGGAAAAACGATTTTCCTCGCGCCACAATAATAGGCCAGTAGAATTAGCGGAAAATGACCCCAAACTTTTAAATAAATTCGGCCTAGCCAAATTTTGCACCATTTGATTCATAAAAATATAAGAAATTTTTTAATATTTACCTGCATGCTCTAAAACTTATGCTCATTTCAGAAAATGCGCTTGAAAAATTTTTCATACATTTTTCCATAGAAGCCATCGAAGCCATTGAACGAACATGCGACGTCGCTGAATTTCGTGTTCCGAAAAAGTATGATTTGACAGTTGAGAATTTTCGAGTAAATATTTTCATTTTTGTGGGGAATTTTTTTTTGTGAAATAATGTGTGTTTTACTTATTATTTCTGCATTATCTCATGTAGGAAGTACTTTTTTTAATCCTCGTTATAATTTGTTGAGTGGAAATTGTAAAAACTATAGTATTTTATGTGGTTTGTGGGGTTTGTGTGAGCAATTTCTTGGAACCCCCCAGTGACGTCACTTGTTCGTTCAATGGCTTTGATGGCTTCTATGGGAAAATGTATGGGAATATTTAAACGCATTTTCTGAAAGGAGCATAAGTTTTAGAGCACTCCAGTAAGTATAAAAAGGTTTCTTATAATTCTCTGAATCGAATAGTGCAAAATTTGGTTAGTCCCGATTTATTTGTAGGTAATTTTACATCTCAGCTGGCCTATAAAGGTGAAATTGATGCGACACGCTTTTGCATTGATTGTGGATGAGGGTCAGTGTGGCGTTAAATGAGAGAGACTCGTTGCTTATTTTTGTGTGTCTGTGAAATAAAATAACTCATCCCCCACGAGGAATTTTGTAAAGAAAAACTAAATCTGTCTCGCACAATTGAGAAGAGATGTGATGATTGTGATCAACATAAATTTTTTTCTTTATTACTATGTATACACTCAACAGAGGAGCAGAGGGGACTCAATGAAAGTAAGAAAAAGTCTCAGATGGACACAATTGAGTCATTGGAAAAAGAGTTGGAGCTACAGACCGAGAAGGTTTTTGTTTTAATTGGAATGTCCAACAAATTGCAATTACAAATCTTCCCCCATCTTCTCTTTTTTCATGCTCACCACTCCTCCATCAAGGCGGATCGTGCCAATGAAATTAAAGTCACGTGCGATGATAAGCTTAATGAACTACTCACCGGTGTTGAGAAGATTTTCCGGCTCATCCGTTGTGACGATGCACCCGTTCTCAATCTCCTTGGGATCCACAAGAAGGTCACCATTAACAATGTCCAATTATTTTTGGGTATCATTGAGAAGAAGACTAATCAGATGATTGCCACCATAACGTACGTTGAACCCCCATCGAAGATTCTTGCCAAGAAGGACCGAATTCCCAAATTCAATGTACGCGAATCTGCAAAGGGTCACAGGTCCCAACAAAAATAATAAAGAAATACAAAATTAGTTTCAAATAAAATGCATTTTTATCATATTAAATTAGAAAAAAATTCGCCCTATATGGCTTATGTACAAAATTAGTTTTTTTTTTTGTTAAAATATCCTCAAGTATAATTGTCCTGAAAGACACAAGAAAAGAAAACTCACAAACTCTCTAGCCAATGACTATTTTTTTTCTGCTTAAGTTAAGGGCATCCTGTTGCAGCCTTCAAATGAAGAAGACTTTTTAATTTTTATTCATGTTAAATTACTTCCTTTGTTCTTGGCGCTCACTAATGCGGCCCAATTGGCATTCCCAGATGGTATCCCCGGATGAAGGGCAGTCCTGTGCCAACATTCTTTTGGTACTCAACGTATTCATCCCCAAAGAAATTATGTAGTGTGATCTCTTCCACGTAGACACGTTCACGGAAGAATATCCAACTTATTATTGCATATAGAACAGTACAAAGTGGATTCACGAGGATGATCTACAAGAAAAAATAAATAAAATGTTGGTCAGTCTCTCATAAAAAATTTAACAAACTTCCTGCAAATTTATTTATTTCTTTTTGCTGATTTCACATAGCAATTATTTTTGTACAAAATGTAGCTTTGTTTCTCTTTTTATGACATCTTGTAAAATTTAGCGGGAACAAGAAGTAAAAATTTCTTCAATTTGCCAATTGAGATCCACTCAAAAGGTAAATTTGTCTACACGCTGTGCCACTATAGGTGTCCAATTATATAACTCTTTTACTTTTTTTTGCAATTTTCATTCAAGTAGTTCGCAAAATAGACTCGGAAGACAATAATATATTTGCACTGCAACTAAATGCAATTAATCCACTGATAAGAAATATAAAAAAACACATTTTATTGCCTTATCAAATGTTTAATTTTGCCCTTGAGTATAGTTAATCAAACTTAATATCTTTTTAACAAATAAGCCATTTTCTTTATTATTTGAGTTTCACCTCTCTTGATATTTTCTTTTTTTGAGTAAAATAAAATGTCGTAAATTTCGTATAAATATGTATTTTGTGATTCATGTGATGACCGTGGGTGCATTGCGTCCTGTAAATTGGGCCAATTGTGATATTTGCAAGGCAATCTCAATGAGAGGCTTCAGCATGTCACTCGCTTGCCCCAGAACATTTTCCTTCTCATACGAATCAATGTAGAGACGCACAGTGGCGCCGGAACTGCCTGTTCCACTGAGACGCATCACAATGCGACTCCCATCATCAAATACCACCCTCAAGCCCTGCTTGGTGGCCAGGGATTTATCAATGGGATCGCTATAGCTGAAATTATCAGCCACCTTGACCACATACTTCTTCCCACAGCTCTCAAATTGCTTCCCCAGAAAGCCCGGATCTGTTATGAGTTTCTCCATTTGTTCCATCATTGCATTGCACTTGGTTGCATCGCATTCCTCATAGTCGTAGCGTGTGAAGTAATTACGCCCATAAGTAGCCCAGTGTGCCTTTAGAATATCCTCCACACCCTTTCCTGTGTGCTCCATGATGGACAACCACGCCAGGAGGGCCCAAATTCCGTCCTTTTCACGAATATGATTGGATCCAGTGCCGAAACTTTCCTCACCGCAGAGACAGAGACGATTGGCATCCATTAGATTACCAAAGTACTTCCATCCCGTTGGAACTTCAAAGATTTCCTTGCCAACCTTCTTGGCTACCCTGTAAAATAATCGTTTTTTATATTAAAATTTAATGTAAGAAAGACGGAAGAGGGCTTCTTACAAATCCACTGCTGAGGCAGTTGGCATACTGCGAGCAAAACCAGTGACTCCATTCTTCCGGAAATATGGGATAGCCTCGACGAAATGAGCAATCACCGCCAGGGAATCACTGGGTGTCACAAAGAATGCCTTCCTACCAATAATCATATTTCTGTCCTGCAAGCAAAATAATTAATTTAGAAAAAAAAATCTTTAGAAGAAATTTCACAAAATAAAACTTACCCCATCCCCATCAAATGCAGCTCCAATGTCATAATCACCATTTCGCACCGTATCCACAAGATCCTTTGCATAGGTAAGATTGGGATCAGGATGAAGGCCCCCAAAATCTTCCAGAGGAGTCGTGTGAACAACATTTTCAGCTGAAGCACCCAAAGAATTGAGGAAAATCTCCCGAACATACGCTCCAGTGACCCCATTCATTGAATCAATTCGCATCTTTAGTGGTTTCCCAGAAGAAGCTCCCGTCACGAGGCTGCGGAGTTTGTCAAAATCAAAAATCTCCTTCATTAAATTCACATAAGCAACCACCGAGTCCACAACTTCCACAACAAAGGGTTTCCCGGAGATGTCATAGGTATTGGTACCAATCTTCGTGAGGTCAATCTTAAGATCTTGGACAATTTTGTAGGACGAAATAGTTGTGGAGAGTTGATAAATCTTATTAGTGACCCCATCAGGTGCTGGACCACCATTTTCGCAGTTGAATTTAATCCCAAAATCATTCTCCGGACCACCGGGATTGTGCGAAGCCGTAAGAACAATCCCACCGAGGGCTTTATTGGCACGAATAATGCAGGAAACTGCTGGTGTTGAGAGAATCCCATTCTGCCCCACAAGAAGACGTGACACACCGTTTGCAGCACAAATTCTCACAATTATCTCACATGCCGTGCGGCAGTAGTAGCGCCCATCTCCTCCCACAACCAGCGTTGAACCCTCAATGGCACTCCCATTGGCATCCAAAATGCACTGGACAAAGTTCTCTGTGTAATTCTTCTCCGTAAAGACCTTGACCTGGTAGAGGAGAATCTTTATAAATTAATTGTCCACTCTATGCGGCCATTGGCACCACTTTACCTTCTTCCTCAGACCACTTGTTCCCGGCTTTTGCCCTTCAAAGGGACTCGTTGCAACGGATGAAGCAGCTAAAGCCATTTTTGCACTGTCTCACTTCACTGTCGAGCACTTAATCCTCAAATCGAGAGACTCGGGATGACTTTCCAAAAAGCAAACACTTTGGAAATTACACAAACCCGGGTGATAAGAAATTTATCCCAGCACCACTATCTTTGAACAGGTCACTCTGAAGGTCATACAATTTATCCCACAATAACAGCTGATTAGCAGCTTAACCTCCAAATGTAAATACAAAATCAAAACATTTCTTAAAATCTATTTTTTAGTGAGAATCATTTTTCAATTGATATTTTGAGAGAAATTTTGCAAATTTAATTTTTAAAAGGATCCTTTGGCGCCTTAAGAGATCCTGATAATTTTTTGCGGGAAATCAAATTGGAAAATATCCCAGAAGAGGCGCTATGATCGCTAAACAAGTCATCACACGTAGCTGAAAAACATTAGTGAAAGTTTCAATCTTTCAATATTTTCACTTTTGAATATTTCCAATATTTCGATTGTTTTCTTGTTGGGTTTTATGAGAATGAGTTGAGAATAGAGAGAAAACTTTAATTTGTTTCATTTACTGGATAATTTAGAAAAGATAATTTTTCTTTATAAGCCAAAAACAAATTTTTTATGCGACTGTTTTTAAAATGTTTGCCTTGCAATTTTCCATGGATATTAATTTCATGAAACTTTCCACAAACCTAACATTACACGTCACGTAAATGTGTCAATTTTTCACATCGCGAAGAGTCAACGTGTCACCGGTTTCTCGTGAATTTTCCTATTTTCCCTCATAAGTTATTTTCCCTGGCTGTAGAAATATTCTAAAGGTAATTCCCACGTTCTCCTCCACACCGAGTGTTCAAATATTTAATTAGAAATTCGTATTTTCCCCCCTTTAGATGACCTCAAAATACCTCCTGATTCTCGTGGTTTTTGCTGCTGCAACCCTTGCGGATGAGGACTCAAATGCCCGCCTCTTGGTGTCTAAGCAAATCCTCAATAAATACCTCGTGGAGCACAGAGATATTGTGGTCAAGTACACACTCTTCAATGTTGGGAATGGGGCTGCTGTGAATGTTCAGCTCACCGACCATGGGTTCCATCCGGAAGCCTTTGACATTGCCAAGGGCCAATTAAGGGCACACTTTGACCGCATCGCACCCCAAACTAACGTTACGCACATTGTTGTGGTGCGCCCCAAATCTTTTGGGTACTACAACTTCACCGCTGCCGAAGTTACCTACAAAATCAATGAGGAATCTGACGTGGTAAGGATTTAGCTCCTCATTCCTCTAAAGACTTTCCAAACTCAATCAATTCTTCTCTGTATTGATAGATTCAAGAATCCATCACATCTGAACCCGGAGAGGGAGGAATTGTTGCACTTGTGGAGTTCAACAAGAGGTTCTCATCGCATTTCTTTGATTGGGCAGCTTTTATTGTTATGGTCCTGCCATCGTTGGTAATTCCCTTCGGACTGTGGCATTCATCAAAGTCAAAGTACGAGAAACTCGCAAAGCCCTCGAAAAAGAGTCACTAAACTCTCACATAAACTCACCCTCCTCCATCACCTTCCATCTCATTGTGACAAAAACCGAACCTCCACCCGGTTACACATCCAAACACATCGGATGAGATTATAAAAAGATCAAGAGAGATCAATGTGAGTCTTTTTTATGCAAAAAAAAAAGACAGAATATCAAGAATATTCGCAAAATTGTAATATTCTTGAAATAAAATCAGATCTCATTGTTCTAAACCTACAAATTACTTCTCTTACCTGTGTTCCAATTGACCACCAAAACCATCCAACGTAGGAAGGATGCCGCATACGACTGTAGACTCCGTGCGTGACCAACTTGTGTCCTTCATTCCTTACAAATTGCACCTAAAATTCAATTTCTTTAATTTTTTTCTTTTTTGATGAATTATATTTGTGTTACTTACAATGTGCGTAAAGTTGTTGTGTGCTGTAATCATTGCAATCTTTCTTAGAACGTCTCCAAATATACACAATAGGAATCCAATGATCCAGAATATCCACTGGGATTTAAGATCTATAAAATTATTTGAGATTTTATGTAGAAGTTCCTTCAAATTGCAGAAGAATTGAAGGAGAAAGTCTTACTATGGAAGAAATAGGATTCAAGGGCGAATTCTATCCAGCTTGAGATAGCAGCTAGAAGGTAGTGAGCTGAGTGATTGAGAACGAAGGAATCCGCTGAGAGAGTACTGGGATTGGAGATGGCAATCCCCAAGTATTCTGTCCAATGGAATGTTCCCATTATGGCAGCATAGAGGCCGAATGCCCGGATGTGCTCAGGTGCCAGAAAGAAGATGAATACTCCCATTGCAAAGACATATCCCAGGAAACATGCTCGGACGGCGATCTGGAATTAATATTTCACCAAATGACTCATTCTTTTCATCACAGATAAAAAGAAAACTTTTCTTACTTGGTAGTCACTGGAATCGGTGTAGTAGAAGCGAATGATGAAATTGATGATGATGTAGAGAAGAAGGGGGCTCCAGAAGATGATGAACCACCTCTCGAAGGAGTACTCAAATCGGAATTCCGTGGATGAAATACCGAAAATCACAGCGACGGTTGCAAGGAAGTTGACAATGCACACTTTCGCCTCGTGTACCAACATCTTGCCGGAGAATCACAGGTTCAGGACGTGAGAATAGAGTGTTTTTTGTGGTTCCATTTGGGGCAGAGCCCGAATTAAAACACCACTGAGAAAATTTTCCGGGAGCGGCCTTGTGAGGTTATATAAACTGTCAAACTTTGGGTTTGTTTTGTAGCCAACTTCACTTGTATCTTTGAATTACCAAAAAAAATAAAAACAAAAATATTCTAAAAATCTTTTATTTGTAATTTTTTTAACTATTTTCTTGGCCCTCTGCAGCGGCAGCTATAGCATTCTGATTCGCTTCCATTTCAGCTATACGTCTAGCATTAATTTCCTGTTGCACATCAACATAAACCCCCAGGATCTTTTGATTTACATTCGTAAACTTCCCAAAGCAATTATCGACGCACTTGCGCTAGAAAAATTCATTTCACAATCATTTATAATCTTTTAGGATGTGCCAATGTAAGGTATTATTACCTCATCAGCAGAAGTAGTTCTGCTGTAGAAATTATCCACGCATTTTGTGAAACAGTGTTCTGTTAATTTGTTGTACAGCAGCAGGAAATCCTTAAACTGCAATGACAACATGAAATTCAGATTCCCCAGGGTAAGATTAATTAAATATGATAAACTTACATTTCTAATTTGTGTTGCAGCTGCTTCCAGATTCATTTTAGCAGAGGGCTGGAAGTTCTTATTTGGCTGGCTGTACAAAATGAGGTTATGTGTGAGGAAAGTTCATTAGGCTGTCCCAGAAAATACGTTCCATTCAAAAAAGATTTTTTTACAATTTTGTGAATTTCCTCCTGTTTTCTGGAGTTTTTCAAAGAAATAAGGATGCTATGAAAACAAAATTCAAAAGAAAGTGAAAAATTTTCCTTTTTCAATAAAAAATAACTGATAAAAGAATTTTTTCTTTTATTTTCAGATTTTCCCTAGAAGGTACATCGTAGGACATTCCACCACCCATGTTCAGCATAACAAGAGTCGTGGTTTAGTGGGTGTATGTGTCAAAAAATTTCAAAGATGGTTACTACTACGATTTTTACATAACATTCAATTTTCTCAGCAAATCTAGCCGTGTTGAGAGCAAATTGAGGGACTAAAGTGGTGGAAAAGTGCTTGGAGATTGTTTGCGGAGTAATTGGTGCGTGTGGTGTGGAAGAGGAATCCTCCGAGTGTGCGGACAGGGAAGGTCTCCTCCATTTGTGGGCCCGAAGAGTAGTGCGCGAGAGAAGCAAAAAGTCTTGTAATAATTGTCGTGCCAAGGAAATTGTCTCAAAATTGATTGCGACACGGGCATCAGTGAGGGGCCGCCGCGGAAGCGAAAACGCAAGTCGGCCATTGTAGAGGATCAGAGTACCAGTAATAAGGCGATCTTCGGCGACAGGAAGTTCGAGGGTGCAGGAAGTACTGCAACAATGCAACAGGATTTAGCTACTGGTGAGTGCCCACCAGAGAGCGCCTCCATCTCTCTCTCCCTCCGGAAACAATCACTTTTTCTTTTTGTCAATTTTTTTTCCATTTATTATTTTAAACTATTTACCCACATTTATCGCACATTTTGCAACTCTCTACGGCCATTCTGTGACACCCTGGCACGACCCTGAAGCACACAGAGCCACTCCCGATGTGCTTTTTCGGGAGATACACACGTATACCCCACTTTTCGTGCTGCCTTGGCCGTCATCGTGTGATAGATACCCCGAATTTCATTTCATTCCAACTCCCAGGCCAGGTCATTTTCCCCATCTCATCGCGAATGAGCCTCCGTCTGGCAAAACATTCATACGTCCTCCGTGTTGTGGTGCTGCAGTAATTGAGTGGCAGTGTTGCGATGTGGGGAAAAACACCATAAATGACTGCAAATGTGTGCTTTTCTCTGTCTCCTTTGTGTCTCACTCGCTCCAAGGCGACTTTCATGTGTGCTGCTGGCTGTGCTCGCGAACAAAGTCCAGTGAATCGTGGCCAGAAGCTCCAACACCACAGCTCTACTGGTGGTGAGATTCTTCAGTCCGTGATGAGCTACCAAGGGAGCCACAAAGCTCACGAGAAGAGCAAATTACCTACAAATTGTCGTCTTTGTGTTGTTCCATCCCGAATTTATAATTTCTTTTGTTGTTTCTCTCATTTCTTTGTGTGTTGAGAGTGTTTCCCTTCGTCATCTCCCAACCTCGCATCAGCTAAAAGCTCGCGGAGAAACCCTTCAAAGTGTGTGCCCAGTAGTGTGCTGCGGGAGAAGAAAAAAACTCTCTAGAGCCATAAATTCCCTGCCTAAGCAACCAAGACAATAAAAATCATAGTTGAAGAAGAAGAAGAAGAAGAAGAGGAAATTGTGTAGAGTGAGGCAGAAAATGCTGCTAAAATCACAGTGTGGAGGCGCATAGTGCAAAGATTGAGAGCACACAAGAAGAGCGAGAGAGAGGAAAAAAATGTAAACAAAGAGACTCAGCTGCTCGAGTCTATAGAGTGCGGAGAACGAGTCAGAGAAGAAGAAAAAAAAAGTGTCTCAATTTGATACACTTTGCAGTGGAAATCAACTATAATAGAAATCTATATACGACGGAGAGAAGAAAGGCATCCACCAATCTCATTGAGAAGACTTTCTTCGTGGCAGCATAGAAGAATTAGAGGGGAAAAGAGAGACGGTGAGAAAAGTAAGGGACCAAGAAGAAACTCTATACCATTAAATTTTCAACCAAATAGTCGTCGTCAATTCGAACGGTGAGGGGAAGTCATTGCCCGAAAAAAGAGTAAAATTGTACTGCGTAGTGTTGAGAAAGAAACGAAGAAGGATTGTCTGTGAGAGTTAGGGTTATCCTCAATCTCCTGAAGCACCTGTGAAGGCTTAATTTCGTTTGTTAAATAACATTTTTTATCATTGACTCTTCTTTGCATTAAAGTTTGACCTTTCTTCTGTTGTCGTCAGCTCCCTAAATGAATATCTCAGCTCGTGCCGGTTAGGTTTCTGCAATTTAGATAAGAGAGATTCCATTCTGCTTTAAACACTTCAGTCTCTGTTTAAAGGGCAATGAATGTTAAATTCTTCAAGAAGGAATTCTTAAAACTCTGTCTAAATTCTCTTTTAAAGAATTACTTTTAAAAACAAAGATTTAGTAGCTTATTATGCCACAAAATCTTTCTTTAAGATGCAATAAAAATAAAGGTTTGAAAATAAAAGAGAAATTTTTCATAATATTGATTACCCCCTCAACACTATAATTTTACTCTTGTCTCGCATTTCGCTAAAAGCACCCGACGATGGTGTGAGGAAGGTTAACAAAGGGCTGGACAATTTGGGAATGAGAGATGAAGAAGGGAGCGAGAAAGCTCCCTCTTGAGAGTCTCGGGAGCTCGCTGTGTAAGAGTCAGTCACCCTGTGTGTGTGTCGAAGTTCTCTCATTTTCTTCTTTGCCTCTCCCGGATTTGTTGTTTTCCTCTTTTGGTGCTTTTCTTCATCATACTGTCTCGTGGTGTTTCCTACGTAGACAGCAACTGTTGTCGTGGTAGTCATTGAGATTTTATTCTTCTTGGTCAGTGAGCTAGCAAACGGCCAGCACCCGAAATCCCACACAGACTATAATACCGAATTTTGCTTGCGCCGTAATTAATTAGATGGTGTGTGTTTAATATTATTTTTTTGCTGGAAATACCCCAGTGTTTTGTCCGGACAATGCCCCTTCCCCATACTTTCATGAGAGGATTTTCTTGCTCTTAAAAATTCAGACAAGCTCTCGTGGGCAGCAGGAAATTGGATATACTTCAAGATTTTTTGAGAGTAAAAAAAAGATATTTTTTTTAGTCGTACAGTGAGGAAAAAAATAACAAGCGAAAGATTAGTTGTTGATAAGATGTGCTCTGTGAAAAATATACTACTTATATACATACATAATATTTCAGTGGTTTGTTATCAGTATAATGTTTGATAGTAATAAAATATTTTCAAGCCTATTTGTGTGCTGCACAACTTGCAGCATTCTGTCCTTCATTAATTGCACTATTTGAGAAAATTTCTCGAGGACTTTGAGGCTTAATTGAGCTCCTTTTATCCTCTATATTAGCTAAAAATATTTTAATTTAATTTGAAATAATACTGCGTCACTGAAATCTTATTTTTCTTTCATTCATTAATGATACGTGATAAGAAAAAAATTGGAGGAGCATGATGTAAAAGCCAAACGGAATTTGCAATAATTCCTCATGTCCCAAAATGTTAATTTGAAGCTTTAATTTTAATTAAATGACTCCATAAAATACGATGTTAAAAATTGAATATATTCAGCGACGTTTTGAGTTATATTTTCTTAATTTTTTCATGATTTTTTCAAGTTTCAAATAGATTTTGATAAAGAAAAAAAAATGAAATAGAATAAAAGGAAACTTTGCTGAAAAATAAAAAATTCTGAGAGTTTTATTAAAATAAACTGACATTGGGCCTTATTCAGCGACCAAGAAACCCTTGAAATTCGCTTGAAATCTTGAAATTTCAGTACAAAATTCAAAGATTTCAAGAGTTTCTTGGTCGCTGAATCAGGCCCATTATTTTATTAACCCACATTTATCTTTAAAGAGCTCTCATTTGTTTTATCTTTTGCCTCGTGCTTGATCTTGGCATGTCTGCTTTTATATAAACTTTTTTAAAAATAATAACGTTGAGATTAAGAGGAAAAATATTGTTTTCCTATTTTTTGTTTGTTTTATTATACAGACTTTTTCTTAAAAGTTTACAAATAAACTAAATTGAATTTTTAATTGATTTCTCGATCTAAAATTTATTTATTTTTCTTAGTTAATACAGTAAAGATATAGTGGTTTGTTTCCAGAACACAAAAGTTTCTTTTTTTTATGATAGAATACGAAATCTAAAAAAAAAAGATGGAGCTACCTTTTCACACAATCAGAGCATTAATTCGCAGTTTTTACTTGAAAAAATGTTTTTTCTCTCACTAAATAACCAACAAAATATATTTTTGTTGATTTTACACATACAAAACAATCATTCGTAGTTTTTATCTGCGCATCAATTTCACTAAAGTCAATTACCTGCAAACCAATTTTCTCCCATTCGTCATTTCGTTCCCCAATCAGCTGAAATTACTGAGCAGACGGATCAATGAAATTGATAAAATATAAGATGAATGATAAACAAAAAGTCATTGATTTATTATTAGTTTTATTAAAATTACTTTTAAAAAAATGTATTTAATTTGTCAATTTTTTTCTCCATAAAACCATATTTTTATGACTCAAGCTTTAAGTTTTTACTTTTTTTTTTAATAATGTTTTCATATCACAAAGATAAAGAATCTGTAGCACTCAAAATGTGTGTACAGAGAAGCAATAAAATGTTTCTTCAGAAATGAATATAACAAAGAAGAAATTCTCTAATTAACTTTAAAAATTCGCTTCATCATTTCATGAGTCAGAAATGTTTTTTTTTCTTTTCTTCTTTTTAATCTGGGATTTTTTTTTGTGCTGCACAGCAAACGGATCGGCGGCTGGCTCCTCGCACAACAGTTCGACGGAAATGCAGCAGGATGTTCATGCAAATGGGAATGCCACTGAGGGTGAGGAAAAGTGTGGCAGCTATGCAAATGGTGGACCACGAACGATTCATTTGGATCAGACAGAACGCGACATAGTTCGTCTCATTGGGCAACATCTCAAAATTGTTGGCCTGGAGCGGAGTGCGGAGTTGCTGATGGAGGAATCCGGGTGCTGCCTTGAACATCCGTCAGCAATTAAATTTCGCACACATGTACTTTCGGGGGATTGGGTGAAGGCTGATCATGATCTCCAGGAGTTACATCCACTAATTGAGGGGAAGCACAATAGTATTGGGGTGAGTTGGGGCGGGCTGGAAATTTTATCTTCTTGCACCTTGTTTTGCTTTGCAATGCCACGGAGGATTAGCAATGAAAATGATCGTGTAGTTTTCTGTATTTCAGGAAATGCGATTTCTCCTCCTCGAGCAGAAGTACCTGGAATTCCTCGAGGAGGGACGCCCATTGGATGCCCTGCATGTGTTGCGGAATGAATTGACACCACTGCAGCACAATACCCCGCGTGTCCATCAACTCTCCTCATATATGATGTGCGCCAATAATGAGGAATTGTATCAGAGGGCATCGTGGGAGGGTAAAGGTGTAAAGTCGCGCAATAAATTAATGGATCGCCTGCAGAATTTTCTCCCACCGACCGTAATGCTGCCACCGCGTCGGCTGCGTTCCCTCCTTAGTCAGGCTGTTGAGATGCAAACAGAACGATGTACATGCCATGATATGGCATGGGAAACAAACATTGACAATGTTTCTCTCCTTGTGGATCACTGTTGTTCACAGGAGGAATTCCCCATGCAACCACTTCAGGTGCTGAATGAGCACTGTGATGAGGTGTGGTACTGCAAATTCTCCCCCGATGGCCTCAAATTGGCCACGGGGTCAAAAGATACGTCCGTAATAATTTGGGACGTTGATCCCAAAGCGATGTGCGTTAAGCAACGTCGTACACTCGATGGTCATACGTATGGTGTGAGTTTTATTGCATGGCATCCAGATTCGAAGCATCTCATTGTTGGTGGTCCCGAGGATTGCCCGGATTTGTGGATTTGGAATATTGAGGAGGAAAAGCTGAGGGTGAGTATCAGGCAATCAGGTTTTTTTTGACGGGATATTTTGAGACTAAATAAGATTGTTTTGCTTTGTTTTTGCATTAGACGAAAATGTCTCATTCGCCAGAGGATAGTTTAACGTGTGCTGCCTTCAGTCAGGATGGAACACGCTTCGTGACTGGTGGTGTACGTGGTCAATTTTACCTTTGCGACATCGATGGAACAATCCACGACACGTGGGATGGTGTGCGTGTCAATGGATTGTTCTTCAAGTCAGACAATAGGACAGTATTGGCAGCTGACACGCACCATCGTATCAGATCTTATGCATTCGATGCTCCTCGTGGTGATCAAACCATGTAAGTGACTCCTGGTTGTTGTTGCTTTAAGAGTTTTCCTTCTTTTACATTTTTGTTCTTGTTTCCTTCCAGTGTTCAGGAGCAACATGCAATTATGACGTTTTCCGTCAACTCCTCAGAACGACTGGCTCTGCTAAATATCTCACAGCAGGGACTACATCTCTGGGATTTACAGGATCGTTGCCTAGTGCGAAGATTCCAGGGTGTAACACAAGGCAATTATACGATCTATTCCACCTTTGGCGGTATTCACGAGAGTTTTGTCGCGAGTGGAAGTGAAGACAATAAAGTGAGTAAACTTGTTTATTAAATAACTTTTCAATTTAAATAAAAAATTGTAATGGAATAACAAAACAACAAAAATCAGGTTAAGTTACACGAAAAGAATTCAAAATAATTTTCCATAATAAATTGTTTTTTTTTTAAGAAGATTTTAGAGAAGAAAATTAAATTTGACCACATTTTAATTAATTTTCAGGTGTACATTTGGCACATAAAACGCGAGGAACCTCTAGCTAGACTTGTGGGTCACACGAGAACGGTAAATTGTGTCTCGTGGAATCCCGTCTATCCGGCACTCCTGGCATCTGCCTCCGATGATGGGACTGTAAGACTCTGGGGACCCAAAACAATTCCTCAGCATGCAACAAATTCAGGTAATTAACACCTAACACAACATGTTAAGCCTTTTGAGTGTTGTATGTGTGTGATGGTGATGATGCTTTCTTCTATATATAATTTCCGTCCTTTTCTGGCCTATCCTTGTTGTTGAAATTTTATTTGTTGTCATAAAAAAATATAAATCATGGCTGAACTTTTATTCAATCTTATGCTCAAGTTTGAGCCTCATTTTAACGATTTATTTTAAAATTGAATTGTGTAGAAATTTGTAATTTTTTTGGGTCTAAATAAATAAAAAAAAATCAATAAAGGAATTAAAGACTCTTTTTTTTCTTTCTTAAAAATAAGGTTGAATTAAATTCAGCTGTGTAGCTGCTTTTAAATTCAGAAAGATTCTTTGTTCTAATTATATTTTGGTTAACATTTATTATCTTATAATTTGCTCAATATAGTTAGGTCAACTCACGGCAAAAGACTGCAGGCAGTGCTAGAAAGCTGAAAATTGGCATAAATGTTCCTTAGGGCATATAAAGGAAGGAAAATGAGTGCGGTTTGGTTTCGTCCGCTAAAAAGCATATGGCGGCCAATTTTCAAAATGGCGTCCTTTTGAGCTATAATGTAATCTAAAGTTTGTCGTAGGTGGCTGAAATTTTAGTATGTTATAGCTGGCATCAAGACCTTTCCAACGATAGGTCATTTGACTTCCTAGGTACCCTAGAACCTGAGATATTGCCATTTTTAGGTTTTTCTTTAGAAGCTCATATCTACGGTTCTACGTAACGTACAAAGACGTTTGACCTATCATTGGAAAGGTCTTGCAATACTCTACAACTCTCTAGAACATTGCAAACCAATTAAAAGAACATTTATGGGTCAAAAATACAAAAAACAATGTGTAATTTTTGACGCAAAAATTTTCATTAAAAAAATAATTTTATCGGAATAAATTTTTTTTCAGTGTATTGTCCAGATTCAGACGTTTCCAAAACATGGTCATTATAGGCTGTAGCTCAAATAGAACCAGAGTTATAGCGATTTAAAAAACGTGAAATATTGAGAAAAAATTCTTGTAAACATTTCAACAAAAGGAAGAAATTTGTGTTTCATACGTCACTGAAATTTTTGTGATTCAAAAATGAAAACACATTCATGTTTTTTTATGAAAATTGATATTAATTAGTTAATTTAATGACTAATTTTGGTATGTGGTGTAAATTAAACATAATTATAATGTAAAATAAGTCTTATTTAACCAAAAAAAAGTTAATAAAAAAATTTTGCATCACTCAACGCCATCTATCAGTGAAGTATGAAACACAAATTTCTGCCTTTTGTTGAAATGTTTACAAGAATTTTTTCTAAATATTTCACGTTTTTTAAATCGCTATAACTCTGGTTCTATTTGAGCTACAGCCTATAATGACCATGTTTTGGAAACGTCTGAATCTGGACAATACACTGAAAAAAAATTTATTCCGATAAAATTATTTTTTTAATGAAAATTTTTGCGTCAAAAATTACACATTGTTTTTTGTATTTTTGACCCATAAATGTTCTTTTAATTGGTTTGCAATGTTCTAGAGAGTTGTAGAGTATTGCAAGACCTTTCCAATGATAGGTCAAACGTCTTTGTACGTTACGTAGAACCGTAGATATGAGCTTCTAAAGAAAAACCTAAAAATGGCAATATCTCAGGTTCTAGGGTACCTAGGAAGTCAAATGACCTATCGTTGGAAAGGTCTTGATGCCAGCTATAACATACTAAAATTTCAGCCACCTACGACAAACTTTAGATTACATTATAGCTCAAAAGGACGCCATTTTGAAAATTGGCCGCCATATGCTTTTTAGCGGACGAAACCAAACCGCACTCATTTTCCTTCCTTTATATGCCCTAAGGAACATTTATGCCAATTTTCAGCTTTCTAGCACTGCCTGCAGTCTTTTGCCGTGAGTTGACCTAACTAATATTATTGTTTTGTTTTTCAATAAAAAACTAATTTATTTAATATACAATAAAACAAAATTAACAAGAATGACATAGAGAAAAATCAATCAATCTGCATTCGGCAGAGAGTGATGATTGCTCCTCAACGTCATCTTCATCTTCCTGTATGACGACATAAAAGTTGCGCTCTCAGTGTTCGAGTTTTTATTCTCTTCTTCTTTTTTTTTATGTGAAATAAAATAAATTTGTAATTGTAAATTGAACAAATATGAAGAAACTTTAAAATAGCAAGAAGAAAAAAATTAATAGGATTGTAAAGAAAACTTTGAGAATTTAAATTGTAAAAAGAAAATATTTAAGATTTTCTTTTCAATTTTTGGTGTAAAATTTGAGAAAAATAAAAAAAGAAAAGAAATCACATCCTGTTGCTATGTCAGATTGAAAAGATAGAGAGAGTGAGAATGAGAGTCAGAATGATAGAGATAATGTGAAATCGTATGATAAAAGTTTAATAAATAAATCATTTTATTTTTCTTTTACAACAAAACTAACGACGACGAGAATATTGTTGAAGAAAAGTTCTTCTTTTAGTTTGTTTTTAGCTGTGCCGCCCAATTTGTTCCACAGAGAAAAAAATTATTTTTCTTCCCCCAAAGTGGACGTAAAAAATATCTGTGTTTTTGCTTTAATTTAAAAAATTATTGAAGAGAAAATAATTTATTTATTAATTAATAACACTGTGGATTTATTTTTTTCAATGTAGTGTAATTAATCCAATGCTGCAATTAACAATAAAAAAGTGCGCTCCAATGTAACAATTTGTACAGAAAATATATATAATATATTTTTTTAAAGTATTGCTTAAGAAACTTTTCAAGGAGATAAAATATTTTTATCTTTTTTTTTTCTTTCTTAATTTCAGTAGATTGAGAACATCCACAACCATTCATCATCCACATTCATCCTCAAAACTACATGTTGTAAAAAAAATGTTTTCATTTAAAGGATATTTCTGAAGGAAAAAAAAGAAATGTAAAATTTTTTATTAAAAGAAACTTCAAAGAATATGCGCAATAAAAATTCAAATCAATAGAAAAGGAAAAATAAAACCAACAGGCAAGAACTTTGTTTATTTCTTAAAGTAAGTTTTTTTAAATATAATTTATTAAACAATGAGCAACAATTTAAAAAATAAAAAAAAACAGACAGATTCTGCATTTTGATTTAATGAAGGAAAAAAAACGAAAAGATAAACTAAAGGAATATTGTTAATCACTCAGAGAAATATTGAAAGTTTTAAAATTAACAAAGAAAAAAATGTATAAATATTAAAAGAAATCACAGAAATATGTTCAAGAAAATCCTGCAAAAAAAAACTTCCACTCAAAAAAGATTTTTTTTAAAAAAATGATTAAATTTTATTTTAATTGCATTGGAGCTCACTTTTATACGTTATTTTTAAACTGAATAATTTTCATAAAGAAATAAATTAGAAAAAAAAAATAAGTCAAAGCCAATCTCAGATTTTTTCTTTTGAATTAAAAATGAGAAAATATCCGATTTTTTTATTAGTGTCGTGTGTTAATTTATCTTAATTAGAAGTAAAAAATTAAAAGAAATGTGAGAAAGATTAACATTAACTATATTTTATTTCTTTTACAATCGAAAGTGTGTTAGAAGAAAAAGAAAACTTTAAGAATATTTGGATTTTTTTTTACTTGATTTCAACCCATTTTTATACATTTGCGAAAAAAGAAAATAAGAAATTAAACAGAATAAAAAAAAAAGATATAAATTATTATTATCAAAAGAGACTGAACACGACAAAATTTAATCAATTTATAAAGAAAAATTATTAAAAAAAAAATATGGCACGAAGAACCAAGAAAGGAAAATAGAGAGAAACTCAATAATTTTGCTTATGAAAGGTTACACGGAATGTACGGAAAATGAAAACGATTTTAGCATTTTCCTCGTTAATTTTCTCTCTCAAAAAAATTGAAAAGAATTTTGACGAAAAAATGCCAAAAAGAAGACAATTTTTCGTGCATTTTGAGCGAAATAAAACTGAAAAAAACACAGTTAAAACAACTCAGAAAAATAAACAGAAAAATTGTTATTATATATAAAATAAAGTATTTAGCAAATGAAGAGAAAAAAAAATGAAGATAGTTTCAGGTATATAGAAAACTTTTGCGATGAGACACAAACAAGATAAAAAAAAAACTTATCCTCTAAATCAAAAAAAAATATATAGAATTTTTATACCAAAAACAACAACAAATTCAATAGAAATTGCAATAAATAGTAAAATAGAGAAATAAAAGAAAAATATAATTTTGTCAGAAATGGATGTGAAACGAAACTTCTGCAGAAGAACATTTTTTTAAGTCACAAAAATATAAATATCTTTTCTTTGATTGTACAAAAAAAAACAACAAGAACATTTTTAAAAGGAAAAGCAAGAAGAAAATAACGAAAATCTCAGATGGAAAAAAAGATTGATTTTAATTTGATAAATTTTGATGGAAAGAATATTAAAATGAAGAAAGATATTTTTTCGTCAAAAGTTGCACGAAGGGCGAAGGGAATTTTTAATAAGCTGTGCGCATGAAAATCATTAAGAAATAAATTCAATAAGAAAAAGCATTTAAAATGTCTGCAAAAAACATCAATATTTGGGATAGATAGAGGGAAGAATTTTGCATGAAAATGGAAAATGATTGTTGGAAGTTTATTGAGGCACACGGGGAAATAAAAAAATATTATCTAATTTGTTTTTATTTTTGTTCTTAAAGATCAAGGATTTATGGAAATTTTTAATATTTTCTCTACAAAAAGCTTTTAAAACTAAAACGTTTAGTTAGAGAATTTTTTGACTTCATTCTTAAGTTAAATTTCTCAATGAAAGTTACTTGCTTTAGTTTTATTTTAAGAAATCAAAAACTAATGAATTGCAAGAATTTCCTAAAGAACAGCCATAAGATTCTTATTCTGCTTGATAATTCTTTATTTTTTTTTATTCCATAATTCCTTGATCAAAAACATTGCAAAGAAATATTAATTTTTAAGATTAATTTTCTTCCCCATTTAACTCTTTCTCTCCCGATTTTATACAAAGAAAAATGAAACATTTAACAAAATTTTCAATTGATAAATATTTAACATTGATGTTATGTTATGAAAAGAGAAATAAAACTTTATTGTAAATTACAAAACAAACCTGATGACGAGAAAAATGCAAAAAAAAACTCGCGAAAACTCTTTCTTTTGTGCTGACATGAGTGATGGCTCTTTGTGTGGGTGTTTTCCAGTGATTTTATTCACTTTAATTCATTCATTTTGTGCAATATTTTGCTTATACAATTTAACTTTTTTTTGTTCAAAAATTGCAGATTTTCTTTAGGAAATAAAAAGAGATATGAGAGGAAAATCATTGGAAAATATTCCACATGAGAGTGAATTTATTGAACCGATTGTGTGAGATGTGAAAGAAAATGACGAAAAAAAACTCAATAAGAACTCACCTAAACTCCATTCAAAGCAACTTTGCTCCAAAGCTCAATCTGTTTGAATTAATTTTGAGGATTAAATCGGATTAAGTCCCAACTTAAAGCTCGTTCTAACGCGTTCCTTTGGTTAATTTTCATTCAACTTCTCTGCAATGGTGGGGCTTTGGTGCAAAGTTTATTTGAATTGACAAAAAAGAAAAGCATTGTATAAGAGAACGCCTCTGTGGTGCGTGACACACGCAATTGCTGACTCACGTTCTTAAACATTTCCTCTGCTGCCACACACAATAGCAAAAAAAATAAATAAAAAATAAATAGATATCAGAATGGAAAGAAAAAAAAACAAACTGATAAGTCGTTGAATGTTGAGATTGATAAATAAAACAGAATAAATGATGAAGAAAACACGATAATTAATCGAGACATAATTTATTGCTAAACTATTGATGACAAAAAAATGATACAGAAGTAAAATAATAAAAAAAAACTTTATTGAAAGCTCTATATATAAAAGTATATATAAATTTAATGAAATAAAAAAAAACATGAGAATGAAGGAAAGTTATTTAAAAAAGAAAGATGGAAATGATAAAAAAAAATGATAAACGACCTCGTGAATTAATTACACATTAAGTAGATTAATTTAATATAATTGATAAGAGGAGATAAATACAAATTATACATTAATTATTAATTCTTAATAAAGTGACAGAGAAAATTTTTTTCATAATTTTTCTTTCGAAATTAGAGTGTTTCAAGGCTGAACTTTGTAACACGCTGACTCTGCTGCTGGGCAGCGGCTTTGTGGTCATTCTTAAAACTCCCCGAACACTGGGAATCACTCACGGAGCGTCCATCGCCCTCGTCGCGACGTGAGAGTTCACTAAAGGGGCTCCCGTTGCGCTTGTCCTTGAGGCCGGCTGTTGAGACGTCATGCGTGACGGCCTGGATGTTGGCTTTGATCTTTTGGCGCTCGAGAATGTCGGCTGTGGTGAGGTCTGAGGCCTTCACGAGGCTCGTATTGACGGTACTCAGCCACGGCTTGAGGCTTGACTTTTTTGGCACAGAAATGGGTGTTTTGGGTGTACCCCCAGGGGAATCGGAGCACGTACACATCAGCTCTGCTGGGGCATTGCAAACGGAACAGACAGTTCCCGTGACGGACGATGGTCCGGGAATTGTGGCAGCACTTGCAGCAGCACTGAGATCAATTTCACTCACAGCATCCACAAGAGTTGAGGTTTTCGACGAAGACGACGATGCCTTGCTGGGTTCTGCCTCATCTAAGCTGTAGCTTTTGCTGAGGAGGAGCTTCGACAGTGGCGGTGCTAAGCCCAATCCGATATTCCTTTCATGGTAGACCTCACTAATTGTGGGTGTCATTTCGCGATTCATATGCCTCAGGAGGGATTCCTGCATACTCTTTGGCGGTTGATACGATGTTTTCAGCACCTCCTTGGCCGTACTTGAGCCCCCAGCGGCGCCCTTTTCATCACTCTCCGGGGTAAAGTATAAACTTGCACTGTGGAGTGTCAATGCAGCAGCTTCATCGGCCAAATTCATCTTCCTCCCTGACGATGTGCCGCCCGCTGAGGTCCCCTGGCCAGATGCTCCAGAAGTTCCAGGAACTGGAGCTGCCTGCCCCGGGGATACCTCAGTTCGCACACTCAACCTATCCATAAAGCCAATTGTTTCGGAAATCTTCCTCCCAAGGGGCATCTTTAGCTTCCCTCGGGAACGTGTCCCAAAGCCAAAGGCACCCCGTTCGAATTCCGAATCGGAACTTGTGGAGTCCAGAGCTGCTGCCCCGGCATCAAGGGCACCCACCACGGGGGCGAGATTGTTGTAAACTGGCGCAAGGGGCGCCAGATCGACTAGAGGCAATTGCTGCCGTGGCGGTGGCAATGGTGGCAGTGTCTGATTTTGCTGATTAACCCGCCTGAGGACTGTGGCATGCCCTGATCCCTCCCAATCAGTCGTACTACTCGCACTACTCGAACTATCCGGCCTTCCTGCCATCAGTGCACCCCCATCTGCTCCCACGGGGCCACTATAGAGACTCCTAATCCGCGTCTGATGAGCCAATGCTTGGGAGACATTGCTCTCAGCTACCGCACTGGAATCTGAGGCATGATGCAGCGTTGTGTAGCCACCAAACAGCTTCTTGGGGAGTGTTTGTGCCCCATATCCATCGCTGGACAACTCACTATCCGTCGTATTGGCTAAACTTGAATCCAACGTACTCGCTGAGAGAACTTGTGACGATGAAATTGATGGCACATCTGAGGAATCAGTTCGTCCACCATCGGGTTCCCCACGGCGACGTACATACGAGATGAAGGCACTTTTAGAACTCAAAAATGGTACCCTCCGGATGGGTAGAGGTGGTCGAGAGAGCGTCAAATGGGATTTAACTTGGAAGGAAAATAAATTTTATTATTCTTACAAATATTAATTAAAACTTTAGGAAACTCACCGAGAGGTCCAATTGGGGAATTACTTCGTTTGGATGGAGGAGGATTTTCTGGGCTAACGGGAGCTTCATCAGCCACTTCGGAGCATCCATCTTCATTCAATGACTCTTCGCTGGATTCCAGCCCTAGACTCTTTGGTGCTTCTTGCGTATCTGCAGAGACAATAAAAGAATTTGAAGAAAATAGAATTAATCTGGGAATTTAGTTCTTAAGCTGATAAGCCCCTTAGTCGAGATACTTGACCTTCACACTTGTTGCAAATTTCCGTTAAATATGAATTTTATAAGAAGAATAAATTCTTTTTTATTTAATCAAAATTCTTTCAGAATAAAAACCCAAAATGACAAACTCACCGAATAGTGCAAGAAGCGCTTGGAGGACAAACTGGCAATTCCTCCTGTTGGCCATTTTTCCCGTTCGCAGTGTCACCTGATCCTGCCCAACTTCCATCAGATCAAATCCCAGCGATGCGAGCAATTCGTGGCAGCCGGAAACTCTCCACAGACGGACACTGAGTGGAATCTCGACTTGTGTTTCCAGCTCACCACTGCCCTTTGATGGGAATTGACCGACAACATTTCTCAAGACGGCAATGATGTCATCTGCAATCTCTGAACTATTGACCACTTTCGATAGCGCATGAAGAGTTGTGGCTGACAGTGCAAGGAGAGCTTGGAGACTTGCTGAGCACTGTGAGAGACGATCTTCCGGGTCGGATTGTGGGAAGAAAACACTCGAAGGAATCCCATTGGCGGAGGGTTCAAAACGAAACCCAACAGCCATGAGAAGATCCTTCCACCCACTAACTGGTCCTGCCTTATTATCTATGCTCTTCTGCGTGGTGTACATGGCATTCTTCTGCCCACGATGAATCCTCTGGAGGCTCTTCTCGACCAGATGCAGGCATACACGTAGGGCATCCCGACACTTATCCGGTGCCTTAACAAGCTCACACAGAGCCTGCCCAATTAGAGCTACTTTATTGGATAATCTCACATTGGCACCAATAAGCAGGAATCCCGCCCAATTGGCTGGATGGGCAAAATGTTTTGTGTTCTGGACAGTGGAGATGGCTTCAGCGAGGGCACTAGCTGCAGCAGCTCCCTGCAGTAGAGCCGAATAGAATGCCCTCAGGAGAATCTTTGCAGCAGTCTCGGGAACAGGCCAGAGTGATACGAGAACTGCTCCAGCTCCTGCCAGAAGCCATGCACTGGCCAAATTGGCAACACCTGACCCACTAATGGGTTCAATGGAATGATACGAACTGAGTACAACTAATTTCGCTTTGAGCTTCATATTCAACAAGTCAGCAGCACTGAGAATAAAGTCCGATAGTGGAGGGATTTCCATGTTTGACGTTGAGAGATCACTGATCTCTTCATCATTCTCAATTTCATTCCCCGTTGCGGGAAAGAATCTCTTCTGTGAATCAATCACATCACCCGGACTGAGAACAACTGCTCCCAATTTCCAACTAACATTTGCTGCAAAATGGACGCACTCAGCACCCGGAAGTTCCGCCACAACAGCTTCCTTGGTGGCTGTGGAAGCACACAGTGCCTTTGCATGAAGCATATCGGCCACCATTGCAGCCTCCTGAAGGGATGCCGGGGATTCAGACCAGCCCCATGTCTCCGAGAGGGATGTGGGGATACGTGGACCACCCACAACGAGGGCACTATTGAGATTTTCAGCTGCTTCGCGATTCCGAGAACGACTCTTCTGCCGCAATGTAGTCAGGGATGGCACTGTGATGAGGGAGCAGCGTTCCGATAGATATTCCCCATCTTCCTGCCCACTTCGTAGCACGGCAAATGGCACCAAGTACAATTCATTTTCCAGCACCAGGACAAGATCGCGTCTTCCCACACGAGCAGCTGTTGAATGATGATCTTCATTAGAAACTTTCAAGTTCAAAAAAATAAAGTTAAAAAAATACTCACTTGTCGCACTGTCAGGAAGAAGATCCTCAAATGGCGCCAGGAGGAGTTTATAGAGGGAATGAAGACACGCTGGACCCTGCCACGTTGGCATGATGGGTACACGTCGTGAGAGACTTCCAATGGAGCGCGTTGATCCCTGTAAACTTGCCACTGATCCCCCAACACTTCCCAAACTGAAGAGAGAACTCAAACTGTAGTTGCTGGAGTTTAGCAGATGATTCCTATTGACCATTCTGAGGAATCCAGCTCTCTCACTGGCAAAATCATCAAGGAGATTCTCAGATGATCTCCATCCATCCCCCTCCTGATTTGCCGCATTCACCCCCAAACTCTCACGCACCATGTAGATGTACTGCTCAAGGAGTGTTGATGAGTCCTTTCCGGGCTGCTGCTGTGTCCCACTGAACTGTAGGGTTGTCTCATTGATTTTGGCACTATTGAAGCGAACAATACGCTTCTGTGGCTGCAGGAACCACGTGTATAATTCATCTCCGGCTAAACTGAAGTAAATCACGCTGCATTTGCTCCTATTCACAGTGTCAAAGATATTCTCACTGCAGGCCAGATTTGATCCTTTTTTGCTCGTGAAAGTCGTGACTGTGGCATCGGGAGTTGTTCTAGCACGACACCTCTCAGCTGCCACAAGAGCTTCCTCCGTCCTGCCAAGAGTAACGAGAATCTGCTGCAATGCATGATAACAGCTTGTTTGAAGATCAAACAAATGATTTCTCGCTTCGGGTGATCTCTGTTCCGCACGAACTGCTTCCAAGATTTGTGCTGCACTCTCCAGCTGTCCACGAGCATTATCATTGTCCCCCGAAGCACGCAAAGCAATACCCAATTGATGCCTTATCTTTGCTTCTTCCTCCGATTTACTCAAACTCTGTGCAATGGCTAATCCCTGACGTAGAAAATTAATTGCTTGGGATGTCTGGCTCATTGTATGCAGCACCCTGCCCAGGGACATGCAAACAGATGCCTTGACCAATCGATCAGACGCCAGGGAGAGTTGCTTCTCAAGATGACGAACAGCTTCGGAATACTTTCCCATACTCTCGTAGACACTTGCGAGATTCCCATAGGCACGAGCTTGGAGTGTCATCACCTGGAGCCCTTCGCAAATCTCCAGATCCATCTTGTGAAGCTTCAGCGCACTCTCATGATCTCCCATTTGGAAGAATACACCCCCAAGTCCACTGGTGGCATCTGACAGTGCTACCCGATCGCCAAGCTCTTGGGCAATATCTCTCTGGTGTTCCAGGCAGTTGAGAGCTTGCTCATGATTCCCCAGAGCACTGTGAATGTTCCCTAAATCCAGGTAAGCAGCCCCCTTTGCTTCCAAACTCCCCAATTCATGAGCCACAACGAGTCTCTTCTCGAGGCAAACAAGAGCTTCCTGGAGATTTCCCAGAGCTCGATGCGAATGCCCCAAACCCCTGTAAGCAAGATCCTGATCCCGGAAGCTCTGCATTGCAATGGCCAGCTGTAGATGTCGTTCATGGCATTTTATGGCATTATCATAGTCCCCAAGGGCATCGTAGCAATCACCCAGATGCCCCAGAGCACGTGTTCGATCGTGCTGCGCTTGTGCTGTGCTAATCCTCTCCAAGGCTGCTAATTGCTGCTCCAGGTAACTAATGGCATCCTCGTAGTGCGTCATATTGAGCCGTGCTATGCCCAAATTCCCAAAAGCCTGAGCCTCAATTACGGGATCTTGAAGTTCCTGTGCCCTCTCAAGTTGCTCTTGGTAGCACTTAACGGCGTGCGTGTAGTTCCCGAGGGCCATGTGAACAGCCCCCAGATGACAGTGAGCTCTTGCTTCACCCGGAACATCTCCCATTTCCTGACGCAACGTCAATTCCTGCGTATGATATCCGAGAGCTTTATCGAAGCGTTTCAGGAGACGATTGCACAACCCAAGAGCTCCGCACGCTGCTGCCTCCATTGATCTCTCCCTTGCCTGCCGTGCCAATCCCAGTTGGCGCTGGTACATCTTTCCAGCTTCATCCAAATCACCCATCCGTATGAGAACATCCCCAATATTACCCAAAGCTCGAAATTTTCCCGGAAGATGATTCATCATGTGCGATATGGCGAGAAAGTACTTTTGACACTCCAATGCAGCCGCCTTCCAGTCCAGGGCGAGATTTGCAAGACCCAGATTGCAGTACGCCCTGCCCATATTCATCTTATCCTGCATATCCTTTGCCAGAGCAAGATCCTGATCGTAGTATCTTACAGCTTCCCTGTAATTTCCTATGCAATAGTGAGCGTATCCCAGAAAGTGACATGCCTTCCCTTCAGCTGCTACATCCCCCAACTCCTGCGATAGCATCAGATAGTGCTCATAGTAGGGAATAGCTTGAGCAAATTCCTGCCGTAAACTCCAAAAGTTCCCTAAATTGAGATAAGCCTGACTAAGACTTGCCGTATCTTTCTGCTCTGATGCAATATCCAAGTGTGCTCTGTAGTGCATGAGAGCCATATCATGGGATCCTAGAGCTTGATAGGCTACCGCGAGATTCCCATGCGTACATCCTTCGGCACTACGATCGTGCACCTCTTTGCTAATTGTTAATTCCTGTTTGTGGCATTTAATTGCAGCCTCGTACAGTCCTGCACTGAAGTATGCATTACCGAGATTCCCAAAAGCCCTTCCCATACCAGCACGATCCTGCAGTTGTCTGGCAATGGCTAGATGTGCCTGATGGAGCTTAAGAGCAGCATCATGCCGTCGTGTTAGCTGATAGACAATTCCTAAATTCGACAGAGCTCTACCCTCGGCAAATTTATCCCTTGCCGCTAGGGCCATCTCCAGTTGCTTCTCATGCCACCTCTTGGCCTGACTGTACATCCCAGCGCAACGACATGCATGCCCGAGACCCGCATAGGCTCTCGCCTCAATTGCACGATCCCCCAGTTGTTGGGCAATTCGCAAAACTTGCTCGTGGAATTGAATGGCCTGCGTGAAGCTCCGCCTGTAGTGATGACTATTCCCCAAATTGCTGTACGCTCGTGCCACTTCAATCTGATTATTCAGCTTCCGTGCTAAACGAAGGTGCTGCATGTGACAATCAACAGCTGAATCAAATTCCCCCATGGCCAGGTACACCGTTCCAACATTCCCAATCTCTCGTGCTTCCTGCAAACGATCCCCCATCTGTTTCACCAACTGCACGCATTGTTTATGACTCGCCAGGGCATTTGGGTAATCCCCTATGGCTGTGTACACGTGACCCAATGACGTGAGAGCAGCAGCAGCTGCCTGTGTGTCCTTACACTTCATTGCCAGGACCAATTGGTATCTGAAGAATTACATCAAGTTTTTTTTTTAAACAATTTTGAAGATAAGAAAATCTTTAAAAAAACAAAACTCACCTATGGGCAGTTAGAGCTTCCTTGTAGGATCCCTGACTGAATTTCCCACTGCCGAGATTCCCATATACACGACATTCCCCCTGGGTATCACCTAAACTCTTAGCCACCGCCAAATCCTGCTGCATATAGCTGATGGCCTTATCGAGTTGATTAAGTGCCCAATGTGCTGAACTTAGAGCACTAAATACGGATCCACGGAGTTTCAGGGAACACGAACCAATCTGCAGTGCTGCCTCCAAGACTGTCACCGCTGAATGGTACTGCCCCGCCTGGAGGAGCTCCTGACCCACCACTGAGATCACCACAAAGGGCGATTGATCGAGTTTCATGGCACAGAGTTGCTGAAAAGTCGGTTCCAGGGCACTCCGGAGGGGAGACTTGATACTCGCCTCCACAAGTCCAGCCAGGAGTTGCTTATTGGAGGGATCTTGTGCCAGGCCCGAACTAAAAGCCGCCAGGGCTTCACCATACCTTCCCAAACACTGCAGAGCCACACCCTGCCGAAAGTAGGCCTTTGGCCACTGTGGGCAGAGTTCTCTGGCTTTGGTTGCATCCTTAAAAAAAGAAGCAGAAATTCTCTTTTAATGCTCGTGGCCACTCAAATCACCCATTAAGAATTTATTTTTTAAGGAATTATTAGTTATTTAATTTAATTAACAATAATCCACAAGTATGGAAGTCTTTAAAAGACTAAAAAAAGTTTTTTTTTTAAAGAATTTCTTTTCTTTTTCATTCATGATCATTTCATGTCTATTTTTGGGAGTTCTTAATGATTCTGTAAAGAAATTTAAAAATTCTTCTTGTGTAGTGATTCAGAATTTGAGTTAATCGAGTTAATTCATCGGTTTAATAAACTAATGTATTAAATTAATATTCGTTGAATTAAATAAATTAAAAATTGAGTAAGGACAGTTATTTCGTTTTTGCTGATCTTTTAATATTTTGACGCTTCATTCTCAAGAACTCTTAACGATCATAAGAAATTCTAAAGATTCAACCAACTTCTAAAACTCTTCATAAAAGTTTCTCATTTTTTTGGAATTAATATCGTTAATTCTGAGAGATATTTTGCACAATTTTCAGCTTAATCTCTGTCGCGCATCTAATTATGTATGTACCCACTTACATACATATTGATTTACTGATTTAGCGCACCCGGAAAGGTACACAAAGATCACACACATACGGGAGTGTCTAAAAATAAATTTCTGCAATTGCAAAGAGAACCCCATCGATCACCTTCTCACTCCATATTGCACATACAATTGCACTCACCTGAAGTGCAAGCTGAAATTGTCCCTGCTTGAGTCTGGCAGCGGATCTATTGCTGTAGAGAATGTGATTTGTGGGATCGAGTGCCAAAGCATCGGTGTAGAGTGCCACAGCCGTTGTAAAGTCACCACTCTGGCACGCAGCATTTGATTGTCTCACCTATATTATATAGAGGAGAGAATATTATGAACATCATTAAGACTTCCAATCTCACAACAACAACAACATCAAAAGCAAATAAAATAAAAGTTGCATTACCTTCTCCAGGAATAACGTTCTGTTGGCGGCCGGCAAATCTGGTGTTCCTTCTGGTTCATTCTGCGGCGCCGATTGCAAAAAATTAAGAACCAAGAAAAAATAGAAGAGAAAGAGGATTAAGGAGAGGGTAAGACAAGAAAAAAAAGAAGATCATGGTATTATCATCCCATTCAATTATTGCATCTTTCCTCCCTCCCAATTTATCAGAAATTGATCGTGATTCTTTTCTCTTTGGCATTTCATACCCACAAACAGCACAACGGGCCTCTTCTTTGCGCCGCGCGCTCTTGTGAAAAGATTCTTTGCCCGCGTATTAAGTATAGAAATTATGTGGTACTTGCAACGGCTCCGGAGAGAGAGAGCGAACATATTGGATTCTTTGCTTTGGTTGTTCTTCAATCAACATTCCACACAAATAGGTGCCTTTTGATCGCAACAGATTTATCATCTCTCATTCTTTCTTCTCACCCCAGTCGCAGAACAACTCGATCAATATTACATCCCCTCCTTCTCCCTTCTCACGTGTGTCTGGTCTTAAGGGAAAATTCCGAGGAAAATAGATTTTTCTTTTATCAATAAATTCATTCCCATATACTTTTCCTTTTCTTTCTCACCCCGGAAGAATATATTAAAAATCTGAAAAGGCCAGTGATGAAATTTTCAATCTTGTCATTCCCACAGGTCGGGCGATCTCTGTTTTTTTTCTTTTAATTCTTCTCCACCTCATCGAAGACAAGATGTGTATAATTTTTCTTTGGTCTTGTTCACTTTTTTTTCGGCATCTCCGCACCAGTTGGCATGCAACTTGAGGGACGCAAAGAGTGGTATCATGATTTCAGAGTGTAATTTACGAAAATTATTGCTTCCCTCTCACTCTTCCACGCACTGTGTGCAATATATCCAAGAAATTGCTACATCGTGCTACAGAAAGTAAAGTATATTGATGATTATAAAATGAGAGAGAGACACAAAAAAAGATATATGAAGAATAAGGCGGAAAAATTATCGGGGAGGTAGTACAACATTTCCCTCACCCCATGTGAAAAAAAATTCTTTGGTTTTATTGCAATCAAATGAATCCAGTTGGAGGCTTGTACGTTCAAGCTGATGTTTCAAATGCAAAAAGAAGTCTATTCACTTTTATATGTGCTAAGTTGTTATTGAAAGATACGCTGATCTTAAAAAAAGAGCTAAATAAATAATTTCATTTTAGCTGTGTTTCTTTCAGACACAGCTTTTGTGTACCGAGCAAAATCGAAAGTCGTCAGATCGGGCTCAAACTTGGGATGAGCACGAATTAGGGTCCCCACATTCCAAAAAACGTATGCGCCAAAAAATTTTTTCCGGCCGGCCGGCCGGCCGGCCGGCCGTCCGTCCGTCCGTCCGGAACCTTTTGCTAAATTACAAGAGAACGGTAATAGATAGAGACTTGCGGTCAACGGCAAAGTTTAAATATCGACCGGAAGACATCCGATTATGAGGTCAAATCCACCCCCCCACCCCCCCGTCCGCCATTTTGAATAACCTCAAAATTTTGTTTTCGCTATATCTCAGCCCCTGTAATAGCTAAAAATCTGAAATTTTGATATGTTGTAGGGGCCATCAAGAGCTTTCCAACGATACCTCATTTTCGAAAATCGGTCAAGCCGTTTAGTCAATATGGCCGCCACAATTTTTCATCGAAAATCGACCATAACTCGAAAACGGCTTGACCGATTTTGATCAACCCGGGGTCAAATGAAAGATCTCAACAAACCCTACAACTCTCTAGAACATCCGAAGTTTCAAAAGTGACCGCTAGAGGGCCAAAAATCAAAAACAAAATTTTCGATGAGTTTTCGATGAATATCTCGAAAACGACGACATAAATTTTTTTCATTTTTTGATATGTTGTAGCTGACCATATTATCTAGCTTCATGCCAAAAATGAAGAAAATCTATGGATCCGTTCTCGAGATATAGCCTTCCAAAGTTGGCATGTCATATCTCGGGTTCTACATGTCCGATCTTGATCAACTCAAGCGCAAATGAAAGGTTTCGTGAAACCCTACAAATGTCTAGAACATTACAACTTCGAAAAATGTCCGCAAGAGGCGCTAAAATCGAAAACAAAGTTTTCGAAAATTTCGAACTCGAATTTTTCGAAAATGGCGACATAAATTTTTTTCATTTTTCGATATGTTATAGCTGACTTCAAGACCTTTCAAACAAAAAAAAATTTATGAAAATCTATGGATCCGTTCTCGAGATATGGCCTTCTAAAAATTTATTAGCGTATGACTTTAATACTATTCCAGACTTTGCGCGTATTTAAATTAATTCGCGTTCTAGTTTGCTCTCACAAAATTGGTACACTGAAAGAAACACAGCTCCCGTAAGCTTGGTCAGCTTACCAGTACATTTTTTAATCCTTGCAAGATTTTCTTTATTTACCACATTATTTGCGAACAATATTATTTAACAACGGTGAATAAACTCCTTTAGATTCAGAGTAAAAAAAATATCTCTTTCGCAAATAGATTTCATATATTTGTGGGACTTGTGGAATTTTCCGCAGAGGAGAGAGCAAACGGATCTTAAGATGAAATTAATTCAATTTCGCCATATATACAAGAAAATTGCAGGGAGATGAAAACACGATTGAGAATTACGAAGGAAAAAGATTATATGGTATTGGTGTTAGTGGAAAAAGGTATTAAATATAATTATGTGTTGGATTGTAATCGCATAGAAGCAATTAATCAAACTGATTAATGAGTGAGACACCAACAATTATTTGCGGGTGAAAAATTCCAATCGACTTTTGTTCATTTCTTCACGCATAAAAGTTTACATACCTATATAGGTATACTGTATACAACACACCTTCTTTTCCTTTTCACACACAGAAAAAAAAAAGATATTTGATTCTTTTCTTTCATCGCTCAAAAACTCATTCCAAAACATATGATATCCATGGGAGATTTATTCCAATGACTTGGAAAAATTTTATTCTTTTACTTGTAGTTGGTAACTTTTTTCTGATTTGGCACCTTTTTTGACCTTCTCACCTCAATTTCATGTCAATATGGGGATTGTCGAAATATTTATATATGGTATATGTACTACAAATTGTTGCTCTTTTTTATGTTTAAAGCATAAATCATCATAGAATTCGCATTGTCAGAGAAAAAATGCATTAGTTGAATTATTTATTAATAAAATTAGTGATTCAAGAGTTTGTAAGAGCTTTCAAGAGTATACCTTACGCTTAGGCTACCGTGGCAACATTAAGGTAAAATAATCCACTAATAATGATTTATTTCTTCCTCTCTCAGGCTAAATTCTCACAATATGGCATCTTTTACAACCAATATTTGTGAATTATCTCAATATAGGAGATTAATTAAGAATAATCTTATTTGATGTTGCATCAATTGATGCGATTTAGATTAGGATGGAATAGTAAATCACTTTTTTTGCATATTTATATGCTCCCTTATACATACATATACAGAAGGTATACATAATCTCGCGCTGAATATAAAATTTATAGAGGAAATCTCAAGATGAGTTAATCGATGTGAAAACTGTTAATACCCCTCTTTAAAAGAGAATTGAGAAACACTTTGAGGTGCTGATGAATGCTTGAGAAAGAGAAACGAAGAGGACAGTATGAGAAAAAAAGCTAAATAAAATCAAACGAACTACCAAATGAAAGACTCATTTAAATGATTTATTTCCACGATAAAGAAAAGATGCAAGATGGAGCTTTCTCTGTGAATTCTATATAATGCAATTTTACTCTTCAATATTACCATCAATTGCTTTTTGCAATGCAACTATGGAACAAAATTTTTATTTGGTTTTTTTATCTTCTTCTTTAACTCTACATTTATTTCTTTATTTTTAAATCTTGTGTTTCCATTAAAATGTTTAAAATCATTCGTCTAGCTAACATGTGGCATTCACAAGAAAATATTGGTTAGTCTTTGTACTAGAGTTCTAGGAAATTGCAATTGTTTCAACTCAAAAGCCCTAAATCCCCACCTAAATCATATTTTTAAGCTAATATATTTTTTCCTGAAGAAATATATTTTTTTGAACTTTAACTGATGGTAAAGAAGTAGAAATTTACACACACACACTGTTAAGTCATAAAAAATATGTGCAATCTACATAATAAGAAAACGTTTATGCTCAACCAGAAGCATTAAAATTATATACTTGTATTATATTAAATTCTTACAAGAGTGAAATTCCAATGTTGATGCAATTTTTCATGAGTATGAGGTATCTACTTAAAATTTTTACTCTTTGATCGTATCGTGAGTAGCCATTTTTTTTTATTCTCAAAAGAAGTGAAAATTGCAAATTGCACATAATCCCAAATGCAATGTCGAGGAATGAAGCATATGTAATATGAAGAAGAGGATGGTTTAGATGAGGTGGAAAGAAGGGAGAATACGGGAATGGGGGAATACAATCTCTAATTATGCTGGAGGAGCATAGTAGGAGGGCGTCAAGCACAGATTCAGTAGCGAAAGAAATCAATGGCATGCCTCTCTTGATATATTCCCAGATGGTGAACGGTTTTTGTTGGTCTCTCTTCCCCTTTTACTTCTTCTCGCATCTTCCCAAAGCAACATATATCGTCTTTTTTTCTGCCATCATCATCTCTTTTTTGTCCGGCATCCACATTTCTCTCACTCGTGAGTTTTATCGTCGTGGTCTTTGGTCTAATGATTGGTGTTGTGCTTATAGAGAAGAACCCCGAGATTTGCCTTCCACGGTCGTGTTCACTGCCACGGAATTCCTGAGAAATCAAAAATTCCTCCTTCTGGTACCATCGAGCTACATACATACATATATGTAATGCCTGTACCTCTCTCTACGTACATATATATCTCTATTCCCAATGCACTTCCTTCTCTCCTCCTTACACCACCCTTGTGTTGTTGGTCGTACACTAAACACCGCATCAACCATTTCTTTAATTACATTTTGAACCCTTCGATATAATTTGCATTTTATCTTCTATGCACCTTTCCTTCAACCATTGTCTCTTCTTTTGTTCCCCAAACCTCCACAGCGTAGCTCCCACTGTGAGACCCTTTACCCTCGCCGCGCCCACTCGTTGCCCGACGTGCATCTTCTTAACCCTCCGAAAAATGCAAAATCAAACCATATAACATTGTGTGAGGAGGGAAATCTCAATTCCAATGTGATTTTTCTTCTTCTTTTCTCAACATTGGAATGTCCTTGAGTGGAACTCATTAAAATCCCTCACCTCGGCGGATTTCTTTGACTCCTCACTTACAGCCAGCCACCAACCACAAATACCTCTCCCAAGACGACATTTTTTTTTATCCCTCCTCATCTCCATCTCATCGATGGTAGACGCATCTTGTGCTGGGGCAATATAATCAGCAGAGGCAAAACACATAATGCTTGACTTCCAATAACATGTGCAATTTGTTGATATCCCCAGATAATGTTGCCAAGTGAATAAACTTTTGCAATATAAACGCATCTGTTAATTGCTTTACAATTGACCATTTTCAAGCAAGACTCCCATCGACAATCCATATGCTGATTTCTCTCTCCCCATATCGTTTGGTGTGGATACTTAATAACCATGGGATTGATGATGATGATTTCTTCCCCGCAAAAATTTCCATGGGACATTGCACTTTCTGCCACAGCTTAAATGGTCAATTTTTACCATCTATATATACACACGGAAGGTACATGGAGGAGAGTACTGCGATGGTGTAGTACGACAAGGAAGAATATTCTCATTTATACTCTCTTCCTCATCTTTCGCACTGAAGAAACTCATCCCCGAAAATTAAAGGCTATATGGGGAAATTCTAATTTTAATGAAGACTCCCAATTCTCTCTCTCTCTCTCTCGTCTTTCCCATCGTTTATGTCTTTGTTTTTTTTGTACATATACATAACATATGCACATAAAATAAGGTAGATATATACCTATATAAACTTTGAGAAGCTGCTGTGTAAGAAATTGCAAATTGACGTTAATTTCGTGAACTTCCTGGCCAATATGCGAATCATTTTTCTCCCTTCTCATCTTGAGTTCTTTTTTTTTTTCTTTCTTTCATTTGCCACTTCTTCACATCTCATCTCCAACCGTGAAATTTTATTGTTTCTCCTTCATTGCAAAAATTTAACACTCGATGAAATAATTACTCTTCCATGTCGCATCTTTGATGTGGTGTTGGCTCCTTCCACTAATTGGACTTTATTGTTGTACCACACATTTACATGATTGATTGGTTAATTTTTTTCGCAAATCATTATGTGCACAAATAATGCGAAAAGATTTAGTTACATCTGTTGAATGGATATTGGCAGTTCAACCAAATTAAAAAAAAATTAAATAAAAAGAATTCTGTAGGTTAGAGAAAAGCTAATAAATATAATAAAAGCTTTCTAACCCTCTCAAATAAAAAAATCTTCAATATCAAAAGAATTCCCATTGAATATTTTATTCCAAAAAATAAATATCAAAATGAAACTTGTCTTGGCTGTCGGAAGAATTCAAATAAAGAAAATTCAAAGCTCTTCCATCACAATTAGAAGGAATAATTATACATACATGACTGTCTTCTCCAATATCAATATCAATTAATTGAATATTTTATATAGGAAATTCACATTAAATGATGCAGGTTTTTTGTGTCTTGTAAAATTATCATAAAATATACCTCCTCACTTCAATTTCACTCTTATCTAATTCCTCTTCGACACACTTAAATGAGGGAAAAATTACTTGGATAAATTTCCCTTTGAACAGATACGCGCGCGGAATGGAAGTAGAAACATTCCATTCAGTGTTGATTTTTTTTCCTTTAAATTCTCCTCTCTAAACTTCTTCTCAATTTCTCACACATCTGCACCTTTCTCAAATGAAAAATCCAACGTGTGTGTAATTCGAAATTTATTGAGACAATATTCTAAATATTCATGAATATTCTATTCTCATTAACAGCAGCTAATCGTGCCTCTGCTCTTTTTTTTTCTTCTTCTTAACTTAACATCCCAAACTCCGCGCGTCTTTTCCTCCTACTTTAACCAACCTATATGTTTTAAAAAGAACCCAATCTTCATGTTTCTTCTGTTTTTGGCATCATCTCTCGTTTAGCTTCTCTTGTTTTTCATTTTTGTTCTTTTTAACTGAAGAGAAGAATTTGTTGGGTAGCGTATAAAATTGCTCATATAGAAGATTTGTCTCCTTCTCAACACACATTGCCAACAATTAAATTCATATATAATTAAATTAATTTATATTAATATTCTAGGATTGAATTTCACATGTGAAAAAGCAACAAATTGTCATGAATTCTCATCTCCTAAACGTACAAGAAGATTATACTTCATCTTTAACCGGACTGGGGAGTCGTGATCGATGGAATAACTCTTGAATTTTCTTATTTATTTGTAATCTTTTTCCCCCCGCATTCCACACTCAAAATCTCACTCAAAAAAAATCATGAGAGATCAATAAATTGGCAGGATGAAAAAAATTGATGGTTGGGGAAGAAAAAAAAATGTTATGAAGAATGCAATTTCGTGAGAGGGGAAGAGAAGGTGCACGCGCGTGCTTTTTTTCATAAGGCGGTACTGATAGAACATCACAACCGATATGGTTTCACGTTGTTATAGAAAATTTTGTAATTAATGCTGTTTCTCTTACTCCCCTTTTCGTTCATATTTCTCTCTGCGCATTGTACATACAAAATAGCGCAGCATAATGCTGGGTGCAAGAATGAATAAAAAATACATATATGAGCAAAACCTTTTATGAGCAAAACCGAAAGAAGATCCCTCTGTTACTTCCAAGTTAATTTTGCAATTAATTTTTCGGAAAATTTGCAATTAAATTTCCTTTCTCACATCGTCTTGTTTTTGTACCATTCCACCATCCTCAAACCTCCCCCTCTACCCGCCTACCATATGGGGAAGGTTATTGACACAAACCAAACGCGCCCCTTTTAGAGAAGAGATACTTTATTAATGCATAAGAATAAATATGTTGAATTGAAATAAAATATTAAAATAATTTCCCAATGATGAAGATTCTTATCAGCAAAACAGCAGAGATTTCTTTTGATGAGAAAAAAACAAGAAAATCCACCGAGCTTGCATTCAGTGCGAAGAATTGTATCTGTTGGTAGTGGATCCCCGGTGGGTTAATGGTCTTCTAAAATGACAATATTTCAGATATATTTTCGCATCGTCTCAAGTTAAACTTTTTAATTGATCCACACCTCCCAATTTGTCAATTTTGCAATCTTTTGCAAAAGAATCAATTTGCAAAATTATATTGGAAATAGCTTCTCTAATATTACCGCGGCTCATCTAACCAGGTATACGGAATTAAATACCTACACAGTATGTTATATATTTGTTCTATATGAGAGTAAATCAATTAAAGAAAATAGTGAAATGGAAAGAATTTTATGCACGTCATATTGTGAAATAAATTATGCAATTTCTTGTCTTATTGAGAAGAAGAAGAAAAAAACATTCTTACACCTCTTCTTTCCCATATCAACATCGTCTCTTCATTTACCACACACACGTTCTTATCCCATATAGTATATCGCTCTTTTTCTCAACTATATATCTATCCTACATAGAGTTGGGTGCCTTAATCAAACGTACGACCTGAAATCATTTTGCTGCACGCAAAAATTTCTCACGACTCTCATGCGGTGTGAAATGAAAAACGGGAGACGTATAAAGGGTGGGATTTATTAGTTGAAAGAAGTCAAAGAGATATGAACATCTTAAATAGAGTATGTGATAGTTTTCTCGCAGTTCTCTTCCTCTCACTTTGCGTAAAATGACACACAAACATCCCTATACATATATGCATACATAGTGAAAATAAATGGGCATAAAGGTTGAATGAGATGTTCTATATTGTAGATAGAAGTAGGAAGGTATTTGCGATCTTTTTTTTTACCCATTTGGTGTAAAATAAACTTTGTGTTTCCAAAGAGAAGCGATAGTACCAGAAGGAGAGATGCCTGCAAAAACATATGTAAGTATAACTAAAATATATGTGGATATGTCATGAGCAATGATAGTGGGGCACATGGCATAAAAACCATATTTTGCCCATAAGTGCAATAGTGTCTAAAATGGGAAATAAATCATTTTGCAAAGTAATTTATATTTATCATTTTACTTCAAATGTTCCATTAAGCCTTTTCTACTGGTTTTTCAAAATATGTGGTGTATTAAAAGCCATCTTCCATACAACCGTACGTATATATCTGATGCTTTGGTGGGTTCCTCGCCTAGACACCAATTGAAATCTTTTGATTTTCTCTTATTTGTGAATCTTCTTCGCATAGAGTTGTTTCTCTCTTTCTTTCTCCTTTTTGTTTACCCCTTTTTTCCTCGAGAGTGTGGCACTCATCTACCTCTTGCTATATATTTGATACATTCTTATTTGCACGTTTTCCCCCTGTTTCGCGCAACCTGTCATATTTGCAAGAGAACCACTTTATGCGATGTTGCTACTTATATAGATTGCTAAAGAAAAAAAAATGGGCAAGAATGTAACATTTCAATTAAATTATGAGACACTCACCTCGAAATCTCGTTGTGACATCGTAAAAACTTCATAGAAATTTTTAACATTTAGATGACAATTTTTAGTCACATCAACGTGAATTCTTCTATCGTCACCATTGCAATGCTGCTGTTGGTGGCTGCAGAAAAACAGCTACTTTAGCCACGAATGCTCAATTTTTCCGCCAGTCTGTTTCCGTTTGATAGCAACAAAACACATTCCACCAGCAGTATCTGCAAAGACAGTGAGAGAGAGAGAGCGAGAAGGTAAAGTATGTACATATAAAATAACAAAAGAGGTCAGGGAAAGAGTTAAATCGATGCAATTTCTTTCTTCACTAATGGTTCAGCAGACAGATGGAAATATATTTGTATATATGTAATTTCGTGCCGCAAAGAGCACTCAACATGAAGAAAAAAAGACTTTCCTCCAGTATTACAAAAGTTCGTGAATTAAATGCATGATATTAGCATTGGAATAATTGCAAATTGCAGCTAAAACAAAATGGACTTATGCAATTTAATTAACAAGACAGTGAGATTGAAAGAAAATCAAGATCACGAAGCATGAAATAAAGTACATACTTTAAATATTTTATGGGTAGATAGACAAGACATGTGGGGAGGAAAGAGTTTATCTTAATCTCTAAATTAAAAGATCAAAAGATAAATTCTAATGCAAAAAAATATTCTTGAATTTATCAAAAGAACTTGTACCGACAAAAGGCTCTTAAAGGAATTAATTTAATATTTTATTGTATTAATTCCATTAGTGTGAAGAAATCACGAGATAAAAGGTACAATTAAAAATATATATTAAGGTTCATTTGATAATATATATATATTTCAAAAAATATTATTTTCTTCTATTTTTAGCGTAAATTTGAAAAGAAGTATAATGAAACCGCGAGATAAACAACTTCAGGAACATCTGCAGAGAATGAATAAGCTTTGAGTGAATTAGAGAAAATCTCATAAACCAACTTCCTTTTACATCAAACGTTAAAATAAATAAATAAAAGCACAACGATGGTAATATTCTCTCAAACATAGAAACTGAAAATCAAGATAAGAAAAAGGTATCAAAGTAGAAGAATCAGCGCCAATTATTTCCCATAGTTTTGCAAGACAATATCACAAACATCTTATCTACAATATAATGCTTTAGCATTTGATCCACCTCATACTGCAATCTCCTCCTCTCTTCTAGAAACAAGAAGTCAATTCTTGAGGAAAGAGGATATGTATGTATGTATAAAAAAAGTATAATAAATAAATAAATCTTTAATGCGACATGCAAACAAGTTGCCAACAGATTTATGTGTGTCGCCAAGTAACAAAATTCCCTTCTTCTTCGATCCACCAGTTGAGGAGAGACGACAATTGGGCACTGAATGAACATGCTTGGCTCTCACAGAGAGGTTGGGGCGAGTTTGATGAAGGGAAAAAATCCAGATATTTAAAAGAGGAGAAAGAAAATTCCCTTGGAGGTAGCCGACAACGACAATGTAAAGGATGATGGTGGAGATGTTGAGAAAAAAAAGAGAAGCTGTGTGCTACACCACACATATACAATTCAGCATCCACTTATCAATTTGGATTTCCAATTCCTTGACAGTTTGTAACTGACAGAACAAAGCTGGGGCGGTTTTCTTCTTCCCCCTATATAACATTCGCATCTTCTCATGCTGATTTTACCATCACCATCAGAGAATGCAAGAACTTTTCGTTCTTCTCCTTTGCTGCTGCTGCTACTTGTTGCTATTGCTGCTGGGATCCCACAATTGTGGTGTGGTGGATATGCAAAGAAATTGTCTTCCTTTTGAAAGAAAAAAAAAAAGAATGATTCAAATAAGAAAAAGGTACAAAAGAGATCCTCCACGGTAGAATTGGGGGAAGAAAAAGAAGATGCAAGAAAGACAAGAAGCAAATAACAAAAGGGACACAAATTCAACCTCTTTCACTCCGGCTTGATGTGGTACATATATACACACACGAAGAAAAGCCAGTAAATATTGACAAAATAAATTGAATCTTTGGGAAAAATCTCGCTCTTGCCGGCTTCTAAATAATTTATTGATTGCCAAGGGTATTTACATAAATAACTCGTTGACAATATTCGTAAATTTCTTTTGCATATTAGAAAGAAAAGAACACCGCAACGAGAAGCTACGACATAGCCATTGCGGAGAAGAGAAAGAGAGGAGACCCTTTTTGCCGGCATACATGAAGAAAACCCATGAGGTTGAAAAAGATATACTGTATGGAGAAAATAATAAAGAAAAGAATTCACTGACCATTGAAACATTCTTGAGTATCTTTTATTATCACTACTCTTTTTTTATTACTCCTTTGTCTCGTTTATATATTTTTTTCTCCTTCACCTTTTAACTTGAAACTATTTGACCGTGTTTTTCATAATTATATTTCATCACCTCTTGTTCTTCTTCAGAATGAATTTTCTTTATATATGAATATTGTATGCTAGGTAGCTGCTTTTTTCTTCCCTCAACCCTCACCTCTCAATTATAATTTTTTGATAGGTACCTACATATACATATAACTTCCTTTAGAGACAGACAAGAGTTCTAGAAAAAAAGAACTCCAACAAAATAGAGAAGACAAAAGTAAAATAACTCACTTCCGTTCATCAAATGCATTAACAACCTTCTCTGCTGACCAATTCCCACATCCCAGACATTTGCCCGTGTGTGATTAAACCACCAAGCACAAGATGTTGGACAATAATCACAAAATTGCCAAGTGTTGTGCTAATGCTTGTTGGAGAAGAAAAAAAAGTCACAACTTTAGATGAAAAAGAATATTGTGTCGGATCTGCACGACATGGAGAATACTTCAAACATCACCATTTTATTGCCTTGAGAATTTTTCTATCAAAATAAAATCATAAAATCATTCAGAAATCTCCCCCCCCCCCCCAAAAAAATAAAACGAAAAACAGATCCTCTCAAAAACTTTTGGTAAGTCTTCTTGTGAACCGCATTTAATTGTTGTACGATGATGTATCCGTTGTGAGAAAGCCCCAAAATTTATATTGTCAACGCAAAAAAAAAATTGAGGAATCACCATGTCTCTTGGTTGGACATAAAACCCCAGCACAGGGAGATACTCACGGCAGAGACAGACGTTTAATTAACGAAAATTACAGGGAGAGAAACAAAACTCCCCTCATCAGTTCATCCAACACACAGTTCCAATGGAGATCTTTACACCCATAAATTCACTCCTTTTCCATTTCTTATACAAGCCTTTTATATACCTCCTCACCAATGTTTGGTGGTACTTCCATCAACCACGCTGCTTCATCAGAAGGCATTCACAGATATTGCAAGTGAATGGAGTTGAGATTTCTTTATAAAGAATACTATAAATTTATTTATAAATAATGCTATAAAGAATGCGTATGTGGGTGTTTTACTCTAATTCTAAGAAACAATTTTGACAAGAATATTAAGTTTTAGAGAATTAAAAAATTAAAAGAAAGCACAAGAAAACACATTTTATTTTTAATGTGAACGCATTTTGTGTGAAACTTCCGGTTTTTTTGTGATCTTAGTGGAAAATTGTTTCCTCAAATAAGTACAGAATCCATATATGCCTGAATAAGCTCCTTTAAGATTAACAAAAATATGTAATTCATTTATGGGTCAAAAATTAATATTTCCACTATAGAATCATTGTGAGTTTCAATATAACAACAAAAGGGCGACCATCTCATAAAACTTTTATAAGGAAGAAGATTTTCTTTTACAATTTTCCCATAATCAATAGACATGCTTCTTATTTATTTATTTTTTACCCAATTCCATCTGACGATTAAATTGCTGGCTATGTGGGGCTTTTAAAATCGCATTACAGAGTTTTTTTGTTAGGAACATTATTGTATACATCCAAACTTGGCTACTCTGAGAATCCCATTTCGGTGCAAGTTGAAAAACCTTCATTGTGATTTTTTTTATTCATTCCATCCGCCACGAACAACTTCAAATTGTTGGTGTATGTTGAAGGAAAAAAAGAGCGACTGTGAGGGAAAAATAAAAGAACCCGCGCGTCTCTGATGGATTTGCGTTGTAATTGCAGGAGATGATTTCTGGTTAGTAACTACCAACCAAATGGTAGGATGGATTGAGAAGTCTCTGGGCAGCGAAGTGCATATGGTGCAGATTTGGGCGGGAAATGTATAAAACACGAAATTACGCTCTTTTTTTGCTGCCTCCTTCATCCGTACCGCGCTGGAGTGGATGGGAGTTGAAGAAATTGACTAATTCCGGCATATTTTGCTTACACAGAGAGGGTGTCTTGGGCATATGTGCGCAGACAATGAAATAATTGTACTTACAGACAATAATTGATGCACGAGAGAGAGAGAGAGAGGGAGAAATTATATTTAATGCACAATAAATATTTTCTTTAAAAAAAATTGAACAATGCCAAATGGAAGATTGGAACAAGTGCAAGAAATTCCATTGAAGAATTTTCCGTGAAATTCCTGGCGAGAGTGAATGAGAGAGAAAATGACGGTTGGTCATTTTCTTCCATCATCATCTCCACACCACATCTCTCATGGCACACAGTGGAATTTCAATCCATTGCGGGTTTCTTTCACTTGGGGAGCTCTCTTGTGATGATGTTGCATAGAATGCAATTGGAACACTCTTTAATGCTCTCTGTGGAGACACACCACAAGCATAGGCCCCCAAGTGCCATAAAAGAGTGTCTCTCTCTCCGTTTGCCAGACGCACAGCCCCACACACGGATGCTATATATGTAGGTAGGTATATAGAGAAGATGTGGACAGACTTCCACAATACTTCTCATTCTTTTGAGACTCTTCCTCACACCCATGGTGAATAATCTCCATCTCCACACGATCGTCTTCCTCGCCACCACACAACACATATGAGTGTGAAATGCACCAATGTGATGAGATGGGGAAGAGGAGAGAATAAATAAAATATTATATATATAAATTACTCTATGTTGAGGTCATTAGAACTTCATCAGTTTGTGTTGTTGTTCACAAGAGTATGCGCATTATATTATATGCGAATGTACCTCCATCTCGAAAGCATGAGACTGGATTGATTAGTTGCAAATATTTCTGTCTGCATGACTTTTCCCCCCATTGCTCCCCCTTTAGCACATCTGCCATCCTCAACACGACCGCAATATTGCTCGCCATTGCGGAGAAAAAAGGCATTGCAAGAGAGGAAATTATTTTGATGATCAACATTGAATTTCCGCATTCACTAATGAAAGAATCAATCACTCTAGCCTAGAGCACGATACCCTCTAAAGTGAGAGAGAGAGAAGAATTCTTCTTTAGTGTAATTTAACCGAGTGAAAAGTACACAGAAAAATTTCTCCCTCGATGGAATTGTGATCTTTTTGCGTTATTGTACATTACATACTTTGACGATCGCTCGAGGATCATGCGACGTAGAGAGAAATGAAGAAACAACAACAAAAAATGGGGGCACAAACCATTGAAAGAGCCTGAAGAATAAAATTGCAACTAAAAGAGGGAATTTCTGGCACCTGTTTTCGGATGATCAACAAATACACACAGCTTAAAATATTCCTAGCCAATTCCACTGTATATACCTACAATGTGCGGGGCCACAAAATAAAAATAAAGAAATACACAACATCCCGCAGCAAAATAAAGGTAAAAATGGAATAAAAAGAGCTTCAAGACAAGGGAGATCAAGCAGAATTTTTGGCAATTTTTTTTCACCATCACACAATATTCTCTCTGTCTTCTTCAAAAGCATTTTTACCTTTTTATAATATATATACGTGCTTGTTTGCCCCAAACAACTACATATATGCTACAGTTTTCAACTTTATAATTCCTTCTTCTTGGCGGGTTTTTAAACACACAACACTACCACCAGGTACCACAGACACCACGTCAAACATCCAACACACTATTCACGCGACTTGGTTGTTGGCTTTTTCTTATATTGGTGCATCGAAAAGTGCTGGCTGCTTTTTCTTCTCAACTCAACACACACTACTTGATGGTTAAAAAATTCCTCAATGCATTTGCACGGAAAACTCAATGAAAATGCGGGAAAAACTGCACAAAAACCACTCTATTGCACATCAACGAGGTACCTCTGCGTGGATTTGTTGAGAATTTGTTGAAAAAATTTCTACCAAAAATGGAGATTAATTGAGAAAAGAACGCGCAAGCACTACACCACCAAGCTGATCGCGACCATCTCCATTCTGGCACTGAACTGTGAGATCAACCTCTTGTAGCTTGGATCTCCTCGCACTGCAAAATTTCTCACCTCGCGGTAACCACACACACATAAGGCCCGCAAGAATGATCGCCTTTACAGGGTGATCGATCGTGGTGTACCTGGTGTTAGAGTGAGATCACAAGAGAATACCTCGCGATCGCCACAAGATCACTATTTTCACCGTTTTTTTTTTCGTTTCTTTTCTTTCTCTCCTCAATATTCCTCCACTATCAATCCACCCACAGATCGCGGGGTATACGGTAATCCACGTCATTACACCATGGCTCTAAAGTGCATCCCCGCGAGGGAATTCTCTCCGCAAAGCGTGCAATCTCGTGGAATTCTCGAAAAACCCAACCGCGCGCGATCTTGCGCAATGAAGAGATCAACTCCCGGTTGATCACTTTGCGTTTTGTTTCAAAGCGCAAAATTACAAAACTTCTTTTTCTCACTTGTCTCTCTTTTCCCCAATGTGAGCTCCTCTCTGTACGCGGATAATTGTGTTGGTGTGTCGCATTCCATTCTCGTGCACGTTCCTCCTCCTCTTGTACCGCGGGGACCAACCACCATGTTTTTCTTTTTCTTTTTTTTTTGAGAAATTGTCCATGACGAGGGATTATTCAATTTTCACTGCATTCGTGCCGAAGAGGTGTTGTGATAAAAGAGATTAAAGAAAAATGTGCCATCACTTGGGGCGCGAAGGGCGCGAAGCTACAATAAAAAAAAACTGCAAAAGAAAAAGAAAAGAAAGACAATAACAATGAAAATTCACTTTAATGACACAACGGTCCCTTTTATCTCTCAAACTTCTCTGTATACAAATACAAAAGAAAAAAATACCTAATTAAAATTAGTTTTGCCAATGATGAATTCTTAAAAGAAACTGGGGCAATGGAGACTTCTATATTGCAATAAAATTTCGATAAAATTCTCAATTTTTTTAAAAATGGAATTAGATTCATTGGAGAAAAAAAAACTATACATAATAAAATACCATTATAAATTATGACTCGGTTATGTTTTAATTTCCACTGTTTTATTATTTATTTTTTGGCCTCAAGTTCAAATAAAATGAAAAAAAAATGTGGAAATAAGAGTTTTTAATGAAATAAAACGCACACAAACTGATGAAAGATGATTCTTTTTGATTTTTTAAGTATTTCGGCACAAAGAAGAGATTTTTTGCTTCTTCTGTCTTTTTTTTTCATTAAATAAATAAAATTATATTGTATTCTCACTTATAAATAAAATAATATTCCATAAAAACATTTTGTGTGAGATATTTAACATCTACGAATTTCTCCCTCTCTAGCGTGAATTCCTTCTTTCAGTCTATTCTATTCTTCAATTTCAATTCTTATTCTCTATCAATGTCCATTGCATACAGGAAGGTTTTGAAGTTAGCCTTATTATAAAGATCAATTCCTTCCTTTTCTGCAAAATATCTCAATTTAGAGATAAAATGAAAATCCTCACTCTGACTAAAATTCTAATTGTTGCAAAATTGAGGGATAATTCGTTGATTTTCTTTGAGCACTTTTCATTTTTTATTCATTCGTATTGCAAGCAAAATCTCTTGTTAATTGATCTTTGCTTATAAATTAAGAAAAAAAAACTTTTCCTCTCCTTCTGTACAATTCTATCGACTTAGATTATTCATATAGAGTGTATGTAACTCTGTACGTGGCATATTCTCAAAGAGCGCAGCTCTATTTTGGCCTTCGCCCTTCTTCACCCAATGACCATAAACACGGAAGGCACAGCCATCGATCACCTGTGTGGGAAAATTAATGAAAATTTTTAATTTTTCTTTAAGATTTAAGAATTTTCATTATAAAAATTTACCTTTCTTAGCACTTTCACCCTGTATGGATCCTTGAGGGCTTCCTCAACTTTAAGTGGTTCAGCCGTAAATCTCAATCGTCTGATACGCACAACAGCTCGTACGCAGAGAATTGCATAAAGGAACTTCTTTCTAGCATTGAATAAACTCTGTCTCCTCTTCTGCAAGTCAAAGGACATTTTTTTCTCTTTTAGCAAACCCATGAGTATTCTCATGATGCCCCAAAAGCACACACTTTTGTTTTTTTTTAGTATTCCACGAAAAGGCACAGAAAAGAAAAGACAGTGAAGAAAATGAAGAAAATATGCATGCAGTGTGATAAATAAAATTAAAGAAAAATGTTATACATTTTTGCATCTAAAGAGGCTTGACAAAGATGATTAGTGAGCCAATGCGTTGTATCCACCACATAGCCTTTAAGCTTTTTTTGACCTTTTTTGTTTAAATTCAATTTCTTTTCACTAAAAGGCACGTCTTTTAGGGGTTAATTTGCGTAGCACTTTTTCACAAAAATTTTACTCCCAAAAAACATTTTTTTTTCACTATCACAACAACCAAAATTTGTTTTTGAGTTCTTCCATTTGCCACAATTGCCATAAATATTTTGGTTTTTTTTGACAGAAAATATTAATAAATTATACAATTTTATTTGTACGATACACAACAAAATGATGAAATTAGAAGACATAGAAATTAAATTAAATAAAAAAGAAAAAACTTCAATATGTACACAACACAAAAATGGCACTATTGCCATATCCTGGCATCTCATCATTGTGTATGAATCTCCCCACAAAAAGTTCTTCATTCGTACCAGTGCAATTTCGGAGATACGACTGAATCTCCTTGATTTTGTTGATAGACTTCGTTTAAGTATTCCAATGTCTTGCTCAAAAAGCTGGTGAAATATATAGAAGAAATATTGTGAAATAAAGTGTGTGTGATAAAGATTCTCAAATGTTTGATGATTCTTTTCTTTTTCTTTTTTTTAGGAAAAACCATCGCCAGTAGTAAAATTTTGCAATGTGAAACTACATTTCTACTCTAATTCAAAATGATTTCTACAAATTATTTTTTTTTATAATATGTAAAATTTTAAATAAAAATTCATGAGAAAATAAAAAGTTCTAATAGAAAGTTTCTACGGTGAAAGAGAATTTTTATCATAAAACCCCATCCAGAGTGTGAGGTTTTATCAATGAAAAACATTCTACTTACAACTGTATTGAAGAATGGATGACGGAGAGCTTCCTGTACTGTAATACGTTTAACTGGATCAACAACGAGGCACTTTCGTATCAAATCTTTGGGATCCTCTGCAAAAATTGTTGAATAAATTCATATAAAAGAAAACCCATTAATGTCACATTTGATGCATTTAAATAATAAATTTTCTTTTGCTCTTCTGTCTTGTCTCATCTTTTACCTGAAATATCAGCCCATTCGGGTGATGTAAAACTGTATTTCCCTTCCATGATATTTCGCAGCATTACCATTTGTTTGCGATGCCAAAACGGTGGGCAACCCACGAGGAGTGTAAACATTATCACACCACACGCCCAAACATCCACCTCTTTCGAATATCCCGCTGCATCTTCAAACATGCTGCATTTAAGCGTTTCAGGCGCCAAATACCCAGGAGTGCCACACAAATCTACAAAACCAGATGAAGAAAATATTCTTTTAAGATTTTTTTCTTCTTTCAAATACTTCCGCATGTGACAAAACACTTGAGGCAAAATCATCCCTTTAGTAAGTGATTCAATTAGTCAGAGCATGTGGGATTAACCCATCACTCCTTCCATGCACAAAAGACTTCTTTTTTTTCTGCTGAATAGTTTTCTCGAGTGTTGTTTGTTGCACTTGAGAAAATTTTCTTATCTTTCTTAACAATTGCAAGTTTTGTCATCGTGTACACATACAGAATACTCGAAGCTGCTTAATGTCAATAGAAGAAAATTCGCAGTAATTTTGCAAAATTTTCTCTGTTAACTCACCAAAAAGCTTCTGTCCAGGCTCAAGATGTTTGGCAAAACCAAAATCTGTAATTTTAACATTTAAACTGTCATCCAGTAAAATATTTTCTGGCTTCAAGTCTCTGTGCACAATGTCTGCAGCATGAATATATTCAACTCCTTCAAATACTTGTCTGAAATTAAAATAAAAAAAAAGAATTTTGATCTTGATTTAGTGGTTTTTACTGATTTTCTTTAAAGAACAACTAATGTCTTTGTTTTTACATTTAAAAGTCTTAACAAAAAATATTGTTAAGATTTAAGAGCTAAAATTGAGAAACTTTTTTCGAAGATCTCTTCTTTTTTTCATTCATCTCAAATTCTTATATGAAAATTTAATAAAAAAAAAATCATTAGAATTCTTAATGTTATACATTTTTAATGTTAGTTTAGAACAAAATAAAAGATTTTCCTGCTTCAAAACCTTCAAAAACATTGCAAATTTGCTAATAAAATTCTTATATACATTCAGTCATTTTTTAAAAATACATAATTCTGGAAGAACATTATCCAATTTTTTTATTATTAATAAATAAATATTAAAAAGTAATTTTCTCATTTCTTTGTGTCTCTTTTGGAGCATGAGAGAAGTTTCCAGAATGTTTAGTTCAGCTGAGAAAGCAATGTGTTGGCATAAACGACGAATCATTGGCCAGCATTTCGATTATCTCCAGCACGTTTCTCTTTGAATTTACATATTCTCAAATTTCCAAGTGCAAAAAAAATTTTTTCTATTTTTATCACAAAAAAATAATTCAAAAAAACGCATCTCTTTGTTTTGATCCCGAAATATTGTCTCAACACAAGTGATAATAACTCTTCCACCTTGGACTCTGGCCGATTTTTTCGCATTTAGCCACCCTCCTTATTCATTTTTTTTCCTTAAAAATTTAACACAACAACACAAAAAATGAGACGCGTAAATTGCAAAAGTTCACAAAAGGCGACGCAGTTAAAACAAGGAATGAAAAAATGATCACAATATGCGAAATGATGGAAAAGTACCTCATAATGTATCGCGTCTTCTTCTCAGACAGTGTCACGACGGAGGTGAGATAGTCAAAGAGTTCACCATTCTTGCACAGCTCAAACACAAGGAAGATGAAGGCGTCAGACTCAAAAACATCCTGCAGCTCAATGATGTACGGATGCCCCATTACATGGCGTAAAATGGAAATTTCCTGGCGTGTCGCCTCCAACATGTGACGCGTTGATGCTTCTGTGGCTCCTTCAGCACCCAAATCGATGATCTTGGCAGCAAATTCACGACCAGTCTCCTTCTCAATGCACCGCCTGACTGTTGAGCTGATGCCTCTGTTTGCGTTTCGGGACCCAAAACAACACGGAGAGAGAGACAGAGAAGACAAAATCAATTTTCTGGGTCAAAACTCTTGTCATGATTGTAAGTATTCGTTATTTTTTTTTTCATTCCTCTGTGCGGGAATCTTCCCAAGATGCGCACGATTTTTTTTTCCGGGAACGTCAGATCTCTCTGACGACACCACCATGCGATTTAATTACCCACAACCACCACTAATTTTGTCCCAGTTCTCTCTTCTTCCTTACACGCAAAATTATATTTCCTATCATGTGCCTATTTTTATTCCAAAATCAATGTACTCTCAGCAAATCACAGCTATTGCTATCGAGTCTAGAGATTTACGTGGGTCATTGCCCTCGGAATGGAAAATTGTTTTTTTTTTGTTTTGAGAGAACAGTGGAAAAGACCCAAGAGACCTATCGGCGTCTCTCAGAATGCAAATATTTGTTTACAAACATTATCGCCAAAAAATTACGTCAGAAATTCTCTTCTTTTCATTGCTATTTTTTTTCAATAAAATTTATTTTTGATATAATGAAATGAATGATCAATTTTTGTAAAATACAACGAGTAAAGAATAAATTTTAATACTATACAAAGAAAGTCTGTACTTGATAAGGATCTAATTAAGGATCATGGCTAGTCTTATCTTTACCTTTAGCAGATAGTTCAGTCAGATTATTAGAAGAAAAAAGAAGTTTAAAGAGAAACTAGATTAGATTTTAAAAGCTTTCAGAGATTCAGACGCTTTAAAGATTAAGGAATAAGTCTGTTTCATAAAAGTTCTCATAGACGAAAGACAGCCTATCCCTCTTGAGTCTTGGTGTCTTTATTTTTTAGAAGAAATTTCAGGACAAACATTAAAAAAAAATTGTGCTGTAATCTAACTAGAATCCAATTGGAATCTGGCTAATTGGGCCCCAACTGGTACAGTCGATACATCGAATTAATTAATCAGCACAATGGTCAAACTTTGCAATCACAAACACCCCAAGATAACGCGGTCTAACTGGGGGACATCAAAAAGATGTTTTCATTTTTCTTTGGCGGCTTATCTTGGTTTGGATTCTTTTGCCCCTTTTTGTGTCATTTTTTGCAGCAACAGCAGCATCAAAACAGCATGGTGCAAGTAAACAGAGCATGGGCGACACGAGCACGAGCTAAAGGGTCTTGTTATTTAACTTTAGTACATAATTTCCTCTCAATTGAAGAATTTTTGGATAAATAGAATTACTGCAATAGCTCTCTTGCCTCCCCCTCTCTGCCCCAATACCATTGGAATGTGCTGGCAAGCATGAGCGCGGATGCAGCACGTGCTGGGGGAATATTTTTACAGCGGAGCTTACCTGCCCAGAATTTCCTTTGGTTCGTATTTCGCATAGAACCCCTTGGCGGCATCTCTGTCCGGTAGGAATTCATCGTCCTCCTCGTCCTTGGCCATACTCCCACTTCTACCTATCTTTGCGAATCTCTGTGGCTTCTCCTTCTCTACCTCTCAAGCAACCCTGGGTGCACTTTCACGCACTTTTCATGGGATTTTCCCGTCTACAACCCCTTTCGCACTTTTTTTCAATGTCACAAAAAGGTTAACACAAAATAGAGCTCGCGAGGAAGATGGGTTTCTTGCGCAATTCCACAACTCCGGTAGTGTCCCATAGGCACTCTCACAAGTCACTGACTGCTCCGCAAGCGGCGCAATCCAAATAATTAGCACTTTTCCACCGCTGTCCAGGAAAAATTGATAATTTTCTCGCAGAGAGATATTTTTTCTCCCCTTTTCTTCTGAAACATTCCCAATTGTGAAACATTTCTTACGCACACAAACACACAAAAACTTCTTGAGAGTGTGAACTTTGATGCAAATCGAGAATTTTGAATTTAACAACTTTATTGGGTAGTCTCATAAAATATGTATTTTTTTTAGAGAATTTATTAAATTAAAAATAGGATGATTTTAATTTGAAAATTCCACTTTATTGAGATATAATATAATATAATAATATTGCGTGATTTCATGGGAAGAATCCGAAGAATCACAAAAGTGAAATAGCTCAAATATTTTATTGGATTACATTCAAAAGTTTTCGAGTAAATGCAATAAGATAATACATAATAAGGGATATGATGAAAAAATGGAGTATATAACGCACTTAAGTACTCTCTCTAAAATGCTTTTCTCTGTAAAAATTTCCCATATAAAAATATCCTCTGAATAAATCCTCCATCACGACGCGAAATTACATTTAATATTGCGAAAGAAATGAGACGATAACTCCCCATTTTTTTTGGGAGGAATGTGTGTGCAGCAAGAACATGAAGAAAATACGAACAGAGCGAAGTTGATAATCATGCAAAATAATTAAGAAGAGCTTTTTAAATTAATATACGTGTGTGTTGTCCTACTGCTGAGCTTTAATTTTGGCTTGCATTCGTGCCAATTCCTCCTGGATACGCTGCAATTCGGCTTCCTTCTCCTGCAAAATGCGATCTTTGTCCGTAATGACAATGTCCTCCTCTTTGGCAACACCGTTATTGCGCTTCACACCTTTGGCCAGTCTCTCAGATCTATAATTTTCATAGTGAACCTCCTGGGTTACTTCCTGAAGGTCCTGCATGTGAGTTCTGTGACAGAAAAAAGAGAAAAATCATTAAAATTATGGAGAAAAGATCAAAAATCAATTAAAATCTCACATAAGCATAGTTCTCAGCTTGATAAAGTCACAATGATCGGGATTCTCCACCTCAACCACTCCCCAGGGGTACAGACGCCCCCGGACTTTGCGTCCTTTCACTTCGAGAAGTGACGTGGCGCCACACACGGCAAATGGGACGGCTTCCTTGAGTTGCCTCACTTGCTCCTTGTAGTCCTCATCCTCATCACTATCGCAATCTGGCAGTGGATAGATCTTGATGCCATTCTCCTCAATCTCCTGCAGGATGCGACACTTGAGGCGCTGAATCTCCTTCTTCGTGAGACAATCCGCCTTTGCGATGACGGGCACAATGTTAACTTTGGAGTGGAGCTTCTTCATGAATTCAATGTCCAGGGGCTTGAGTCCATGGCCAAAGGGTGAAATGAAGTAGAAGCAGCAGTGAATACGATTGTCCACAATATTGCGACGATTGAGGCCACTCTCGTCACGCAGGAAGCGCTCATACTGCTCATCAATGTACTCCAGAATGGCACTGAAGCTGTCACTATTGTCAATGGCATCCCCAAATCCTGGCGTATCCACAACGGTGAGTCGCAGCTTGACACCACGCTCCTCAATCTCCACCGTTGATGCATCCAGCTTCACCGTTTGCTTCTGCTTCTCCACAGCATCGGGGATCACACGTTCCGGATAGAGATCCGTGAGGAAGAGACTATTGACCAGTGTTGATTTCCCCAGCCCTGATTCACCCACAACCATAAGGGTGAACTCAAAGCCCTTCTTCACGGACTTCCGGTGCACTTGATTGGGCAAATTGGCAAAGCCCACGTACCCCGGTGTCTCGAGACTCGAAAACTGCAATCGGGAAAATGGGCACAGTGAGTTTCTAGGTCAATCTAGGTGGGAATTGCTAATGCAGAAGCGTGCGTAAGTGACGCCAGTTGCATTTTTAATTACCCACACAGATTGTCTTTGGCCTTTTCTCTCTTTATAACCAAAATCAATAAAACTCTCAAATGAGATTGAACGTGGGAGAATTTCTTCTCTTTCTCTCCTCTACTCAACCTCAATTGCTTCCGCCATTGAGAAGAAGCATAAGGAAATGCAGGAGAACGCCCTAGAATGATTCACTTTCCGCAGGCATCCGGACAGACAAGTGGAGGCGAATCAATTGACAAAGCGACAGCCACAACTACCCGCGGAGGTCAATGATCGGTGTTAAATGAGGAGAAATTGATGTACTCACGCTTTTCACTGAATCAGACGACATCTCAGCGACTAGGAGGGGCGCTTCCTTGTGTCCAGGAATTTTCCGGGAAGACGTCACAAATACAAACACACAGGCACACACAGAAAGAAACTTTTCAAGCAATAATAGGCGTTTCCCACAGCAATTTCAAACAAGAGAGCACTTTAGTTCAATTGAGCAATGAACAGAGAATTAAAATGAAGTGAAATAAAATGTCTCTTGCAGTTGGAAACTAAATTAATTTACAAGAAAAACCACGATACACAAAATCTTCCCCCAACATTGGTTTTTTTTCTTTTGTCGAGCAAACTGAAGATAGTTTCGCAAAAAAATGCATTAGCTCACAGCCAACTTCATATGCATGTTTTTATTTGAAATCCGACAGTTGCATCCAACGGAAGCTCTTACAAATCTTCATTTTAATAGTTTTAATAAGAACTAATTTTCGTTCTCATTTATTATCTGTTTGAGAAACTTCCATGGTAAACAAACAAAATAATCATCAAAAACATTGTTACGACTTCTTCCTCTCTCTCCGTCCAAACAGATTACCCACCCTCGAGTAAACATATTTTTATGACGAAAATTGTCCTTCAATCGCGTCAAGAAAATCACAAGATAGCGCTTATCGAAGTCGTGGAAAAGAAAACATTTTAATGTTAATTTAATCTCTCATGCCTCTCAGTCTATATGGATTATAAAGTCTCTCTGATTTAGAGTGGTTTGTTTGGGAGTCTCACGCGCTCAAAAAATTTACACTTGTTTTGATAAAATATTTAATTAGACTTTATGCACTTGTTCTCTGAATGTGTGGGATTTAATCCGTGACCATTTAACCTTAAACTTCTTTAGGAATTTCTTAAATTCCCGACAAAGAAAACAAACTTTCTTAGCTTCCTTATCGCACTGTGATAAGGAATCGAATAACTTTGATATCAAAAGTTTATTTTATGAGGGTATGTGTGCATGGAATTGTGAGCCAGATGAAAATCCGGAATTTGAGGAAAATAAATAATTATGAAAATTAATAATAATTAATTTTTAGAAAGGCTTCATCATTGTGTATAGATGAATAGTAAATAATTTAAAAATGAGTAGTCTCCTTTTTGGCTCACCGATATTCAACTACCCCTTCATCAGGTGCTGAAATTAAAAAAAAACAATCCTTTTAACAACTAAAAAGTTGTAATTTTTTTTTCTGTACAACAATGAAGAGTCAGAATAATTTATTTGTTTCACCCCAAAAAAACAATAAAATTTATTTTTCTTTTAAAAGATGACAAAGCTTTATGAAAATCTCACAAAAGCACAGCTATATATGTATACAAATAACCGTGGAAAGCTCTCGTGGCTCCCATGTCTGGAAGCTTTTGTGTGTGCGCGTGGCGTAGTGCTCGCTCGGCTAGGAAAGGAAAACATCAAAAAGTCCAATGTGCTGAAATTTTCCCATTCAGTCTCGCCAGCACCATCGCCGAGGAGAGTGAACTTTCCAAAAGTGGAGGAGAAAAAATGCCCAAAGTAGAGCTATCAATAATTGAGTGTTGTTCTGCTGAAAATAGGGTGGAAGAACTTTTCTAACTGCATTTCGTATCCTTTTTCTCGCTTCATTTCATCACCTTTTTTCTACCTTTTGTTATATGTACAGTTGTGTGCCTTTTTTTACGGATTTTCTTTAATTAAATAAAATTCAAAGAGAACGTGAAATTAATATTTTTTTGGTGAAGAAGAAAAGTGGATTTGTTTGTTTTTTCAAAGAGTGAAGAACACTTATTTTATTCTTTTCGTGCTTTTTCCTTTATTTATTTTTTTTTAAATTCTTCTCTTGCGTGTGCATTTCCGTTAAAAAGTGTAACTTTTAGCGAAAAGAAAGAAAGAGAGAGAGAGAGATAAGTGGAAAATCGCTAAGTATACAACATTGAGAGAAGAATAGAAAAAAAGGAATTGCCGCCCCATAGTGTCTTGAGGGGGGCTCCAGCAGAGGAGCACAGCACGTCAGTGAGATAGGAGACTAACTGTGAGGTAAATGACATTTTATCTATTTGTGCCACCACACATTGCGGGGGGAAATTGAGCTTTTCCACTCAGCGCCACAGAGATGAGGAAGGAATTGAATGGTATTACAGCCTCCTCTCCTGGTGCACATTGATAGCACGGAGATTAATGAAAATTGTGTGTCAAATTTATCCGGAAACGAATCATTTTTCTATCGATTTTCCCTCCATGCTCTTCCTCCCCCCTGCGTGCTTTTTTTCTCTCACCTCTCTCGCTCTCAATCGTCTCTCCCGACATCACACTCTGACTACATATTATTATGTATAAAAAACACCCTCTTGTCAAGCTTCGAGTAGAGAGCTTTTAGAGTCCAATACACTAATACATAACGTACATTATATGCAATATTATGTACATAATATGCATACATAAAATAATATGTAGGTTGTTTTGTGAGAGAAATAAGCAAAGAATATTCATGTAAAAGCTTTGAATTTATATGCGACACATGAGAAATTCTCGCTCTCTCTCTTTTGATTCTCTCTCTAAATCAGCAGCATGTATTTTTGTATGTTGTCTCCAATAAACAGAAAATGTGCTCCACATCGCCCCACAACCACCCATCCCATCAATTCCCCCGAATTCACCCTCTCGACGTTGTTTGCCTTTTTGTGGAGGAGCGCCTGCGAGTGAGAGACGCGCGAGATGTGTAATGGAGGCGCCTGGTGTCTTCCAATCTACCCAGACGCAAGAAAAAAAAGACCTCCAATGATTTATCTCCCCATCCACCCCCTCTTCGTCATCACGGATAAAATTTCACATTTGACAATCCTTTTGTTGCGGAGGCGGGAGGGTGATGTGTTTTCGAAATAATTCCCCATTATTTTGTCCACAAAACAGCTCCTCAAATCACTTTTCAGGCCAATTATTGTGTACATATATGTGTGTCTATATTGATCGAAAGTCTACAAATATTTTGTGGACTGAGGGAGTGAGGAGGTGGGTGGGTGTGAGAGAAAATAGGGGCAGTGAGGGAGATAGAAAAAAAACAACCCCAAGACACTTTAACCCCCTTCGAGCCCGCCACTGGGTCGGTGTTCGCTATAAAAAGAGACACAGAGTATTAGAGGGAGAATGATGGCACAGCAACAAGTTGCCGCCTTTCTTCGTGCCAAGCAACCCTCCAACCCCTCATGATGTACAAAAACTAGCACATACACAGTCACAAAAATAACAAAGGAAGTTATTTTATTGATTAATGACTATAGGAAATTCTACCCTGAAACCTTCCTCCTCCATCCTTCGCTCCATCTCTTCTTGATCCTATACCTACGAAGAATAATGGTTGGAAAATTCATCCCCATTCTTCAGGGGGGTGTATCGGCTATCTATATCATCAGATGCCAAATAGGCGGAGAGAGCTTTCGTTTTAGCTTTTTTTTTTTCTTTCTACTCCAGGTTGAAAATATCAGTGTGCAAGAGGAAGTTGGTGCATAAAGCAATTGATGAGGATATACCGTGCACTGACTTGCTATTTCTGCCCTTTGAGCTTTCAAGCTTTCTCGCGGCAACTTAAAGGGATGAATTTGCTATCTATAGAAAAAATTTATGAAGTTTTCTTTGCTTTAAAATGCTTTAAAAGTTTGATTTTAGTGCAAATAGAACATTATTGGAGATTTTAAACATTTAAATAATTTATTAAATTAATATAAGAGTCATAAAATAACAGGTGTTTGAAAAATAATCTGAAAAGATTTGTGAGTTTTTAGCAAAATAATCGTGCTAATTAGTATAGGAGGGGGTGTCGTAATTTTTTATGTTGTTATAATTTTGCTAAAATGATTACAAAAGAAAATATTTTGTCATCATGCCATAATATAGGATTACCTTTTAGTTGAGGGTCCTCCCATACACCCCCATGACGTGCTTTAAATGCTCTTCTATTTATTTTTTGGTAATCTCTGCAAACAGCCGTGTGTGTTAAGAACAACACGGTTTAGCAAATATACCTACTTTTTGCGTAATAAATTTATGGAAGGACTTATCTTCGACTCGGTGAAGACCTCTTATCTGATGGATAAACCCCCCTTGGGTGTGTTTGTTCAAATTGTATGATCCTCCACATTGGATATACAACCATGGCTTTTTGATAATAAAAAATGCAACAGTCTGCTTGTGATATTTTATCAAACACACAGCACATGAGGGTGAGTCGTGACGGTGAATCTTGTCGGCGAGACCAAGTCACGCGCGTTTTTTTTTTCATCTCAAATTAAATTATCACGATCTCAATGAAGGTCGAAGAGATGCTCGCGAGAGAGAGAGAGAGAGAAAATCAACATCATTTGAAAATGGAAAAAATACATATTATATCAGAAGAATATCTCCGTAAAAGGAAATACCATCATTGAAGAGGATTTTCACATGCACACAAGAGGGAAAATTGAGTAAAAGTGGAAACTAATGTTACCTTTCCATCACATCCTTCGCATCATGCTTTTCCTCCACAATTCACATTGATTTTATCTCCGGACAGGCATTTCCACCACCAATAAGCTCATGTGCAAGCGTTCTGTGTTGATTCTGTTATGGACAAAAATTTCTCGAACACAGCGCTACCTCTCAATTTACATTTTCCGCCGTTTTTCAAATTTCCCGCAGACATGAAAAATCCAAATTTAGCCCAAGAGGGAAATGGTCCTTGATAATTGCAATTTCACGAGGCTCCTGTATTTTGTTTTTAGCTGTGTTTCTTTCAGACACAGCTTTTGTGTACCGAGCAAAATCGAAAGTCGTCAGATCGGGCTCAAACTTGGGATGAGCACGAATTAGGGTCCCCACATTCCAAAAAACGTATGCGCCAAAAATAAGATTTTTTCCGGCCGTCCGTCCGTCCGTCCGTCCGTCCGTCCGGCCGTAGTACAACGCTAAATTGCAAGAGAACGATAATAGATAGAGACTTGCGGTAAACGGCAAAGTTTAAATATCGACTGGAAGACATCCGATTATGATGTCAAATTTTACCCCCCACCCCCCCGTCCGCCATTTTGGATAACCTCAAAATTTTGTTTTCGCTATATCTCAGCCCCTGTAATAGCTAAAAATCTGAAATTTTTATATGTTGTAAGGGCCATCAAGACCTTTCCAACGATACCTCATTTTCGAAAATCAGTCAAGCCGTTTAGCCAATATGGCCGCCACAATTTTTCATCGAAAATCGACCATAACTCGAAAACGGCTTGACCGATTTTGATCAACTCGGGGTCAAATGAAAGATCTCAACAAACCCTACAACTCTCTAGAACATCCGAAGTTTCAAAAGTGACCGCTAGGGGGCCAAAAATCAAAAACAAAATTTTCGATGAGTTTTCGATTAATATCTCGAAAACGCCATTATCGATTTGCTTCATTTTTTTATACGTTATAGCTGACCATATTATCTAGCTCCATGCCAAAAATGAAGAAAATCTATGTCGCCGTTCTCGAGATATAGCCTTCCAAAGTTGGCATGTCATATCTCGGGTTCTACAAGTCCGATCTTGATCAACTCAAGCGCAAATGAAAGGTTTCGTGAAGCCCTACAAATGTCTAGAACATTGCAACTTCGAAAAATTATTGCGAGAGGCGCTAAAGTCAAAATCAAAATTTTCGAAAATTTCGAACTCGAATATTTCGAAAATGCCATTATCGATTTACTTCATATTTTAATATATTATAGTTCAGGTTAAGACCTTTCCAACGATAGCTCAAACTCGAAAATCTATGGAGCCGTTCCCGAGATATGGCGTTTTAAAGATTTCTTGGGGGATGACTTTTCAACTTTTTCGGACTTTGCGCGTATTTAAATGAATTTGCGTTATAGTTTGCTCTCACAAAATTGGTACACTGAAAGAAACACAGCTCTCGTAAGCTTGGTCAGCTTACCAGTACATTTTTATTTCTCTGCCACTCAAAATTAAATTGCATTGCTGAGGCCGCATATTCCTTTCATTTTGTTGCAAATTAATAATTCACTCTCACTTGATTTACGGCATTTTTCTCTCATTCACCTTTTTCACATTGAAACATAAAGAATTCATACAGGAACATAAAAAAGTTAGGTGAGGGGCTCACTCTTTAATATGCCCCGCAAACCATGCCAATTTATTTTTCATTGAAAAATTAAGTTATTTTTCCGAGATAGTTCTCTTTTGGGATTATTGAATTTTTCTTGATGATTTTATGAGCTTATATAAAGTTATTTTGCATGAAAGAATGTTGGCTATTAAAATTGATTGAAAAAAAAAAGAATTAATTTATCATCCCTTAATGGACCCAATGGTATACCCTTCGTGCTCTCTTCTACTGAATCTTAAAAAAAAATTCGAAATGACTTGCCCCACTTGTCCACCCACACAGGCTGCCTAAAAGAATTCCTCAGAGGGTGAACGTGTTAAAGCAAATTGAAAATGGCGCAATGCCCCCCAAAAAGTGGGACCAAAAAATTCACTTGGAATAAATAAAGAAAAAAAAACGAGAAAGAGACGAAAATTCCGGAAAATCATTCTTGATGAACCAAAATGATTCTCTTCAAATTTGCATTCAATTTATCTCAATTATTGGCTCGATTGAGTCACAAAATTCAATAGAGAATATTACTTATCTATATATTATGTCATCATCTTTTTTTTTCATGTGAATTTTCCGGATGATTTAATTGATTTTCCTCCCCAATGTTGAAGAACATTTCTTCGTCTCACCACACTGCATCCCACCGCCTCTCGTGTAATTCGTAAGAATGCCAAAAGGGAATTTCTCGCGAAGGACTCTCAATTAAATTATTTATCTAAAATTTCACTCCGCCACTTGAGTTTGTGAAAATTTTACGCGCAAAAGAAAGGAGCAAAAAGGAGGGATATTTCGCAAGTACCTCTTCATATACCAAAAAGGAGGGAATGAATGAAGAAATTGATGGGAAAAAAACCTCTTCCCCAGAACTTGATAAATGTTTCGTGATAAGACAATTTGGCCTGAATAATTTTTTTCTCCATCTTCCGCACCCAATGTCGCGTCTGAGGCGCAAATGTGTGTTCAATTACACGGTGATTAACACATTTATCGATTTGATTTAGTATTGTGATTGCCACCATGTGTTCACCCGTCAGAGTGGTCTCGTGATGGTAACTTGATAGCAATCTTGCTGATTGTTCAATTTTGCCCCCTAAATGCTGTGCGCACCACATTTTAGCGCTTTACTCAAAACGTAATAATATCGACTTTTTTTCCTCTACTCTTTATTCTTTTCGCATTTAGCCATTATTTAGCAAAGAAAGTCACGTGGATTGAAAGCAACAATATAAATGAACTTTTGTGTCAATTTGTTGCTTTTCAATTAGAATCTTTTTTTTGTTTTAAAATATTTTAAAGTCGACTAATTATTATTTCAGCATTATACTCCCAGCAGAAGGACAAATGCAAGAGATTTAAAGGATTTAGATTAAAAAAATGGCTGAATTATAAGCTCTTTAAGCTCAAAGCTTTCCCTTTCTATTTCTTTAAATGGTTTAGAAGGAAGATTAAAGAATTAAAGAGATTCAGCTAAAATATCTTATAAAATAAATCCCTTTTTGCACCTTCAAATGACTTTTTTTGAACAATTTGTAGTAAAAACATATTTTTTTATTCCATAACATTATAAATTTAAAACTAAATGTTCTCTTGGGAAATTTATTGGCCAAATGCAGAGAACTTGTCTTTTGAACACTGCTAAATTATTCCCCTGAAGTTTGTTCTTCAAATTTTTTTTTGACTACAAATAGATAAACTTTTTACCTCGAATTTTACTTGATATTCATGGTCTAGTATAGTATAATGTCTCAAAAGAGTCATCATACACACAGAAGAGAGCAGAAAAAAAAACATTAAGCCAACACCTTTGGAGTCTACTCTCGAGGGAACCCTTTTTTTGGAAGGCAGCTCAATTTGCTTGAGTTTTATAACACACAAAGCTCGTATTTCTTTAGGAGCTTTCGAACATGTATATATGTGACTGTTTATGTGTGGATTTTGACCTAAATCAATGTCACAGAAGGGCTTGGGAGATTGGGGGAGTGTTTTTCTTCCCTTTCAGCTCCTAGTTTGCTTGCTGTTTGTTTGAATAATCAATTAAGTTCTTTTTTTTGCCTTTATATTCCTTCTGCTGTGCAAAAGGGGTAGGAAGTTGATTGGGCTCAATATTACATCGTATAGAATGAGTATCTTTGGGTGTTTTATATCGATCATCATGTGACTGAACCATGTTAATGGAATTAATAATTAAGCCAGTGAGAGAGCTTTTTTGGTGAAAACATTGTGGGGGGTTTATTTTCGACGAAAACTTCTCTGTTGACGATTTTCGTAAAGTTTTGTGTGTATTTTGTGCGTAAATACAGAAAGGGGGTTTATTATTTCCTGTTGTGTGTAAAGTCAGAGAGGGGGATGATATAAAGAAGAACTTCTTTGCGTGAATTTTAGCGGCATGAGAAAGGCAAAAAGGAATCACTTAATACGCAAAGAATGACGAAAAAAAATCCACTTCAGTGTGTTTGTTTGCAAATTGACGTCAAAAGCTCACGCGTATTGCGCTTTATATTTTTCACACAACTTTGGAAAATTCTCTCTCTCTCTCTCTATCTCTCATTGCCAAAGGATAGTAAAAGAAGCTTTCATTGTAGTACTGTAGAAGAATTCTAAAAGATCTCTTTTGTCAATTCATTTGATGCCATTGTTTCCTATAGGAATTTTCTCACTCATTGTTACCCTCCATTCCCACATAGCTTCATCGCGCACCAATCCTGCTTCGCATACAAAAGTCCATTTGGTAGTGCAAAAGGCAGAGAATTTTCCATATGGGGTACTTTTTTGAATAGGACTCTACCAACAACGTACAAGAATGAAGTTATTCATACATATATAGAAAATGCAATGCATGTTGACTTCCTACCGTGAATTATATTTTTACCACATTGTCTTCATCATCATCATGTGGGTTCTTCTCATCCTACGTTGAACAATGTTACAAAATCTCTTTTCCTTTGTCACCTTGGGGAAGAGATTGTAAGTGCAAAAGGGCTTTTTTTTACACACCTTGTCAATCCTCCTTATAGGGGCTGTGATGTAGTATATTGATGCTCATACGCTGTGAAACCCATCAAAAGCTTCTACCTTTCCATCATCACGAAGATTTTGAAATCTTCTTTGACATCTTTACGCAATCTGCCTCATGGATTCTGGTACACTATGGTTATATCACTGAGAAATGAATTTGAAGACTAAAGCTTTCCATGGGTAATGGCCAAAATGTAATTAAATTTTGTTAGATAGATGATGCTTTACTATCGATGGGCTCTGCGCCTAATCAATAATATTTGAAAATCCTCTCAATCTTTGTCATCTGCTTGTTTTACCTTCATCGCACTAAATGGTATGGACGTTGTTATACAGGATGAAGCTTTCAGGAATTATGTATACATAATAAGAATTAGATGTTACACTTCCTGAAATTTTTCTTGAGTGCTGAAATGAAATTCAATACAGAAAGAAATTTATTTGGGGTAAGAAAATTAACTTTTTAAGTTCTTGAAGATAATAAATAAATAAATCTTTGGTAATTCTCATTCAATGACAAAGATTTATTATAAAGTAGACTACTTAGGAGAATAATAAATTTATTAGAAGAACATTCTTATTGTTATTCCAAGAAATTAGAGCACTAAGACAAAAGATATAATTTCTCAAGAACTTTGCTATTATTTACTTTGACTTCTTATCTATAAGTATGTACTGTACTCATAAAAATCTGAGTTTTCATTCCACAATATCAATTTCCTCTTCATGATATGGAATAAATATGATATCATTTGTTAACAAAGAAAGGTAAACTTAATTATCACATAACGTTGGAAAATTTTTAGTCGCATTAGGAAACATTTTGAAGTGCTCTCAATTGTTGAATGAATAAAATTATGTTTTTTATATAAAAAAAATTGAAAATCTTTGGTAAAAAAATCCTTTTTCTGGGTCCTTCATTATTGCGGTATACACGTAATACACACCCGCCTCTAAAACTCATCAATTTTCACATAAAATATTTATTCTAATTGCGATTTAAGGTCTTCATATGCGAAAGTTTAATGTTGAAAAAAAAATCAATCAATAAACCTATATAGAGAAGCCCTGTAGGGTGCACAAAAACTTCCCATATATAAGAACTTAATTATTCAAAATGTTCTCCTGTGTGCAATTGCATATGAATTCCATAGCTTGATGGAGGGGGGGCCCTCATGTAATTAATATGAGGTCAGAGTCCTTCCAAGAGGTTTTTCACCTTCCTTTCCCCCACATTATACTGTGATCGCCCCCCCCCCACCGACCGTGCATGTCCTTCTTCATTCAAGGCATTTCCTCTATTTTCCCTACTAAATGTTTCATGAATAATCGTGTCTGCGATTTCCCCAAGACTCCCACGACAACCCCAATGAATAATTCGCAGCATGTTTGCAATTGTAAATTGCACCCAAAGATTCACTTTGGGGAGTAATTTTTTTCTCCCTCCCGCCATTCCCTATCATGTGCTTCACTCACGAAGATTGCTTCCCATGGATGGTGAAGGAGCAAAGGCAAGAAAAAGAATTGGAGGAGAGGAAAAAATCTTCCACAGAGGTATGATATTCAAGGAATATGAACAAAATGGAATGTTGATGGAAGAAGAGGTGTATTAAATAAAATATTCACATTCTTTTGCGCACAAAAGCATTGTCGTGGAAGGTTTTCGTTTTACCCTCTTTCCCCACTGCTGTGTCAACGATACAAACCCCATCACATCAAGTCAATGTACAATGGGGGATTTCCTTGACTAATACATGACATAATATAAGAAAAGAAGTAAATCTAATCGATGGTATTGACGTGATCAGTGATAAAAATAATGTTCCTCCAATCTATATATTAGTGAAATTACCCAACCATTTGAGTTGTGGGACATCGTCAAGGAGGGCACGTAAGGGTTTGGGGTGGTTGGTTTATACGGGTCGGCTCAAATAGGGAGGTGGCACGGATTTCTTCTACAGTGCGCTTTTCCGACTTAATATATGTACACCGGAGAAAATATAGAAAAGAAATCATCAAATCTATTGCTTTTATATGCCTCATCCTCTCTCATTTTATATTGCTCATGTACACTAAGAACAATTCATGTTTAAATTTTATTCTTTTTTCAAATCTATTCTGAGAACTAAAAGTTTAAGCTTAATTTAAGAAAAATTAAATTTCAATTAATCAATTTCGGAAATTTATATGAAAAAAAATCTCTCTTTTAATTCATTTTCTTTATTCATTCAACCATGACCTCCCCTATATAGCTATAAATTTCTCACAGTGTATATAATTCCTCACGGCATGTACATCAACACTGAATTTGTCTTTTGTATGTCTGAGGCGCACAATTGCTCGTGATGAGAAAGAAAACAGTCATGGAAGGGGGATGATTGGTTATTTGCTGAGCTTTCCATTCTCCATAATACTGGTTGGATGGAAATTGCTTTCCTATTTAATTCCATTTCCTTCTTATATTTTTTTCTCTCCTCTATACCTCCATCATAAAGCCCTTCACGAAGAAAAAACATTTCAATGCCTCATTTTAGTCGTGTGCCTTCACCTCCAGGGTCTGGTTGCAATATCCGCGATTTAATACTCTCCTCAGTGCCTTTATATGTGGGTGTCCTTTCACTTATTTTGGTACATAACACATAGCCCCAACGTGTGACAGTGATGATTGTGGAAGGATGTCGTGTAAATCTTCGTGATCGTCGTGATGAGGAAACTTACGACATCCCACGTCTCAAATCCCCAATTTCGCGACGAATCTACGAACCTATCACCACATTGAAGGCTATAAGGAAATTTACTAGTCCAACGTACAATGAGCAAAAAAGGCCTCTTCCACCCACTAAAAATGACACAGCAGCAGTGAATAAACCCACAAAAATTCCACGAAGAAGCCGTAGAATCTCACGGTCACTCAAAATGACAAAAAATCAATTGCAAAGAGAACTTTTGCAGATTCCCTCCCTTCCATTTCCAAGGTGGGAATATTTTTTCACTCACTTTAAAAAAATCATTCATCTTGCTATTATATTCAAGATATTTTGGCAATTTATCTCCATTATTGAGTGATTTCCATTTAGCAAAAAAAAAGAGAAAGGAAAACGAGCCGCAACGGCAAAATTCGGAAAACTCTTCATTAATTCTTTTAGCAAAGAAATCATGGAGTTTTCCTCTGAGTAATTTCTTGCAAAATAATTTTTAATAGATCCTCCTCATCCCTTTTGGATGAATAAAATTACCATGAGATTATGTAAAACATTAATCCACGAGGAATTTTCTCGAGGATTTATTGCCAACCACTAAAAAGGCAGTATTTTATAATCGGTCTCCGAAGACACAGAGAGAGAGAGCTTTTTATGCAGACATTCACCTTTTTTTGCTTTTCCTTCGTCACTCCTTCCCATTTTCTGATGGTAAAGAAAATTTCAGCTTGATTGCGTGGAATTGAATTAAAACACTTTTAATACGATGTGGTCTCAAATTGCGGGCTGACGCATATATTTTGGCATATAACTTTTTATAGGCAATGTTGTATACAAATAAATTTTGCTTGATTTTTTAAAAATAATTCAGCCTTGTAATAATAAAGAATAAAATTAATTAATTTGCTATTTTTTCACAGATTTGGAGTACATTCGTGCCCAGGACGAGGACGACAGACCCTTTGTCAGCAATTCAACAACGAAATCCTTTCGGAACACCTGCAGAAGGTCAAAAGTGCCCATAGCGTTGAAGATTTCCGCAAACTCCTTGAGCGTATTCAACACACAAAAAAGGAGCGCATCAGTAAGCGATCATTGGATGATGATCAGGTGAATGTTGAGAGTCAGGACATATTAGTGCCAGAACGGGAAAATCCACCAAATACAGGTGCTACACCAAAGTATCCACGCAAGAGAAGAAGTGAAGAGGAAGGAAGGTACATTGAGGAGTGGATCTCAAAATTAGCTGTAAATTGCTACGACGAGGGATTTCAGGCACATCTAAAATTCCTCGAAGAGTGCACTACGCGGCTCACGAAGAAGGACCTTCAGCCACATCGTGAAACATCATCCCCACTGGGTGTGAAGCGTACCTCAGGTCGTGGATATCGGATTAGTGTTAAGATTCATGGCTCACGCATGACCAGCAATGATCATCGTGATGCAAATCTCATAGAGACATTTACACGTCTTGATGTATCGCGAGGGAATGCACCGCAACCACCTCCGCCAAAAATAGTCCTGAATGACGACTTCACAAATAGCGTGGATTTTGCACGTTGTGAACATTTCACATCCTCCCGTCAGAGCCGTGAAGGCACCCATCCGCCGGATGTGGGTGAAAGTTTGAAAACACTGAAAGTACCATCACTTGTGAAGATTGCCGTGGAGGAACGTCCGACACATTCGCGGAAATTTTCACGCTGATTGCTTCTGCGCCCACTTATTCTTTTGCCCCTGTGCGTGTGATCCAGACAATCTAGCCTATATATATAATATATTGCACACCAATTAGGAAATAAAAATTGCTTATCCGATATTAGCTTATAGTTATAGGAGAAGACAACAACAACAACAAAAATAACAATCAAAAGTGCCATTGAAATGAGAAAGAAATTCTAAGAAGAAAAAAATCAACTTCGTTGCTAATCTTTCCATTCTTGCTTTATAAGAAATTATTTGAAAAAAAAAAAAAAAAAACATTCACGAACTTTGAAATCTTACATCCCATCCATACTTGATTAGCTTATATAATATCTTATCTACAAGGAGTTTGTGTACATACAACAACCCAACACTATCTCATCGACCTCACAGAAGCCTGTTTAGCGCGCAAGAAATAATTAGGAGAAGAAACCAAGATAAACTTACAAGCTGAACGAAAAGTCCAAAGAGGAGGAGGAGTAGAAGTGGAAGTATTACCGTCTTGTGAGAGTGATTTAATACATAAGCTATTAGTAAAAGAGAAAGCTCGTGCAGATTAAGTGGAAACACAAAAATTCACGAGGAAAGCACTTGCAGAAAATTAAAGAAAGGAAAAAAAAACATCGGAGCAACAATGGTTTCAATGATGGACGTCGAACCAAGTAAAGGACAAATCTGTGATAGTCGTCCGACATTGGTGCAAAGTGCCGTAAGTCAGCGCTCAATAGAGCTACAAATCCCACCCCGGACACCGGAAGCGGAAGTCACGAAGAAGACACTGAAGCTTAATTTGAAAAGTGCGTATCCGGTGGCCCCGGCACCGCCACCACACGCAGAAACCAAGGGAAAGACCACGATTAAATCACCAAAGTCACCACTTGGGAATTCAGGTAGAATTACAATGCTTGTCGCCTTCATTAACATCCCCACCCACTCACCTCCACATCATCAGGTGGACACATTGTTGTGCCAACATTGTGTGTAGAAACTTTCTGAAATTTTCATGGACGACGGGGGTGTGATTCCTGCACAAAGACATTATATGCGCGAGTGGGAGAATTTATTCTTGTCACATTGAATGTTGGAAGGATTCACTCAAAGGGTGAAATTCATCAGAATTTCCTTGACACCTCAAGTGCAACGGAAAGTAGGTACTAATATTGAGTGAAATATCAAAAAGCAAACAAAGGGGCGTTTTAGTGTGACTGACAAATAAATTATTAAATTTTCTTTGAGGGATAAATTGATGGGGGCGCCTGGTAGTTATGTTGTCTTGTATACTTCCATCGACATCGAAATTGATCAATCAATTTGAATACAAAGCAAAACTTTAAATAATTCGCAATGCAAAAGAAAGCAATAAAAATAAAATTGCAGTGGAGGCGCCGGGTTGTAAATAATTAAAGCTTACAAATTACTTTTAATAAACGTGAAATTGCCACAAAAATTTATTTCATTAAAATTCAAAATTTTTCAATTAAACTTCATCTTATGGGGATAATGATGGAAATTGAAGAACCACAGAATTATATATACATTTCTCTCGGCTCATCACCAACAAAATATCTCCCGCGTCAAATCGCTCAATATTCGTCTAATAACTTTACATTTGGGGTGTGGAAATTTCTGCCAAAAAGTTTTAATTGATAAAACCAATCTTTGTGCACAAAAATATGTCTATATGGTGGAATTTTGAAGGAAGTACTCTCTTCCATAAAATTGTTTAAAAACTTTTATTCTACACTGTCTTCTGTGTGCTATGGGAGGATCATTTCCCTACTCCTACACCCTTCCCTCAGGCGAAATCGAAAGTCTTTCTCGAAGCGAGAGAAGTCTCTGTGAAAATTTCAGAAAGTTGATAAATTCATTATGGGCTTCGCGCGCTTGGGAGATTTGTATATAAAAAAAAAGAAATTGGTGGAATGAGTGGGTGGATTGGTATATCGTAACACATTAAAACACATGGGGGTTGGTGGGGCTCTTTGATTGATGATTGTCTCTCTTTCTCCCCCTCACTCGCACTCAACATTCTCACAGGTGTGACAATGGGGAATCGCGTGCTACCCCATCAGACTTCATTAACGGCACAAATAGACTTGGTGGAGGATCGAAAGGCACTTCGTGACGCTCTTTATCAGGTAAGAGTCATCTTTGTGTATGATACTAAAAAAAAACCTTATCAAACACAGTTTGGGGCGTTATTTTTTTTTTTTGCCCAAAATTCGCTATGAGCGCCTTTTTTTGGTTCTGTGTTGGATAAGGGAGGGATTTGGGGAGAATAATAACATTTTTTTTCTTTCCCGAAAAACAGGGGATTTTCCATCGACATAGACGAACCATTTTTGCACTTGGCAGTTTTATTAGGATGCTTAAGACACGAAATTCCTCCTACAACACCATCAGAAGCTCATCAGAAGGTGATGAGGAAGGTAGATAAAATATTTTCGATGGATTAATTTAATCACACACAAAAGGAGGCATCCCTCTTGCAAAAAAAAAGAAGAAAACCCTCCCATCGACTTTTCTCAGAGTGTGCTTCAGCCGCAACATTTCTTACGCAACTTTATCAATCCATCGTGCCCGAAATTTTCTTCTTTTCCCCCCCCGCTCTTTTCTGCCTTTAATTTGAACGCTACTATATAATAGCAGCAACAAAATGAGCATAAATTAATGTCTCACAACACTCTGGGTCATGTTTTGAGATAACAAGAAGATGAAATAAGAACAAAAAAACTTCCAAGTACGTAAGAGTAAGAAAGTTTTTGTATTAAGGAAAGATTTTTTGAGGAAACAAAAAACTTTGTGAACATTGTTGAAATAAAAAAAAATGTTATAATATTTTTTTGCATTGAATTTAGGCTTATGTACCTACCTACTAAAGAAAACCAAGATAGTTATATTTGTATAAAGAGAGAGAAAAAATATGCGAAAAAGATTGTTAAGAGAAAAAAAACAAGATATTAGAATTAAGAGATTAGGATAAAATGCATTATTATATAGATTTTATTATATTCCTACATTGATGAAAAATTCTATATATAGCAAAATTAAGAAAGAAAATAAAGAAAAACCCACACGATTTATATAACGTATAATATAGAACTATTTCACAGACCAAGGTAAATGAATAGCACTCACCTAAATGATATTAAACAGTTATTGTTTGGCGAAAATTTTAATACAGAAATTACCTACCGCGAATATTTGTATTAACAAAAGAGCTTATTGTACACGGAAAAATTGATATGAACTTCATTATTTTAATTATAAATAGAGGAAGAACAAAAAAACTGAAATTCGTGTGAAATGATATTATTCTTGAGAAAATAAATTGAAAAATAATTATATATTCCATCAGAATTTTGCTATATTATATAGAAATATAATAGGAAAATTAAGGTAAAATATAAATAAATTAATTAGTAAGAAGGAAAAGATGAGGAATGAGCAGTATATAAGGTGCCGCATTAAAATATTTTACACACACCCACGTCATATCAATTTTTATTCACATTTTATACAAAAAAAAAAAAGTTATGTAAAAAAAAGATATTTAGAGAGCCTCTTATGTAATGTTTCCCTGTTACTGCATATTTTTCCAAAAAAAAAAACAACAAAAAAGCATTTTTTTTAATTAGAGCAACTCGCTAAATTAAATCCAATAAATTGGAAAAGGTTTTTTTTAAAGTGCATGATTTAGCAAAAAGAATTAAATTGTTTTGTAAATATGAGAGGAAAAATACACAGGGATCTAAAATATGGGTACGATAGCATAATTAACAACATTAAAGCATAATAAGTTGCAGAATAAAATATTGGAAGAAAAAATCCTCCATCCTTCCATCAGATGAGGGAAACATTCGCGTAAATTAGATTTAATTAATTAATTAATTATTCCCTGTGCACTGATTGACAAAAAAATTAGCGAAAAGAAAAGAGTTCCGTTGAATGGCGAAAAAAGTTAGTTTTAATGGTGCCACATGATGCGGAATATAAAGAAAACACTTTTATAATTGTTATATTCCAATTTGTATGATGAATAGTGATTTTGGAGAAAAATAAATAACTGTTATTGAAGACGAAAAGTTAATTTAATAATTTTACCTTAAAAATGATTTAAAAAGAAAACAAAAAAGACATTTTTAGCTTTTTTCTCATTTTATTTGCTTTCTGTCTCAAATGCGAGGAATATGGAAATCTTGAAGCTACTTACTGGCGAGAAAACTCGGTGTCCACTTCTTCACTGGTGCTACGGGTTTAACAGACTCCTCACGTTCCTTCTCTTGTTGCTCTTCGTAGAACTTTTTCTGATTCTCCCTAAATTGCCCCAGAGGATTATCAAATTGTCTGTAGTATTGCAAAACTTCCCGGACATCATCTACATCCGAAATGGCGATTGCTGCAACAACAAAGAAATGTTATTTAATATAGAAATTCCTCAAATTAGCATAATTGGCTGATAACACTAACTCTTGAGGAAGGCAACGAGATCAAAGAGAGTCGCATCATCGTCATTTCCTGTCCATCTGCTGATGTTAAATGTATTTTCCGGATGAAGTTTCGTTGAATTCGGATCCCAATCAATGACAATCACCTTGGCCAAATCTCTATTGAGATTATCTAAATTTTTTACATGATGCCCATCCACAAAGTGCGTGGCATCCCTCACTAATCGATACATAATGTACCCATTGGGATCCAGAGCATCGAGAATGGGGAAGACTGTCATACCCTGATCTGCGGTGTAGACAACAATTTCAAAGTGTCGTGCCAGCTGTTCCAGGAAGTTATCCACACCAGGACGCTTCTTGAATCTCCACCCCGTTTGGTATGTCCAATCTGGATGCACGAGAACATCTTTCATTTCCAGAACAAGCGTATATGGTGGTTGGATGTACGGTGGTTTCACAGGATCCGGCAGCAGCTTCTCGCGCGATGGCTCCTGAATCATCTTCTGGTAGTATGTGAGATTTTTCCACATTCTCCGGAAGTACTGCTGCACCATTGGCATTTTGCTGAATTCATCTTCAATCTCCTTCCCACTGGGATCTCTCTCCGGTGCCCCAAGGTCGTATATACCCCAAACCCCGAGCATCCCAGCTGATGTTCCAAATACAATAAATCCAATCTTCATGTGCTTCCATGACTTTTCCTTCTCCTTCTTCTTTTCCTCCTCCTGCTTTTTCTGCTCCTGCTCCAATTCCTGCTGATTCTTTTCCGGAACAGCTGTTGCAGGAAAGAGTTTGCTCAGCAATTGTGGCCCTCCTGACTGTTGTCCTTCCTGATTTGATTTGTTCACTGCAAAAAAACAAACATCCGGGAATGCAATCTCCTGGGAATGTGCCGCAATTCAAAATATAACCTCTCTCTCACCTTCGGCAGCATAGTTTCGTGTTTGAACGGTGATATTTCTGGCAAATTGGCGTGATTTAAAGAGACCAGTCGTTTGATAAGCCGGTGCTGCTAATCTACTTAATTGTAAATGCCGTGAGAGTGATAAAATACATCTTTGAGCCATAATAAATACAAATTTTGCACAAGAAAAATTTCACTCAGCTGCAGTTTTTACTTCCTCAACCACACACAGAGGGCGCTTTTTGGTCAAAATTAAGCTTTTTGAGAGCTTTTGAATTTTTCACGGGAAACTTTGAAAGTTCTGAAATTTTTCAAGTTTGCATCACAAAAATGAATGAAAAAAGCTTCATTCATTCATTCATTAACGGAAAGCTACGCTTAATTGCAGATCCGCATTGGAGCTTTTGCTGAATCTTCTCAATTAAAAAAAAACATTAAAAACAACAGAAAAAAAAGTCGGAAAAGTACCACGTCCCCTAAAATCGCTTCGCCATCCACGAATAAAATAATCGGCCCATTCGTACGTTTTCTTCAGTCATTCGCCGTCATTCAAAGCGTGCGGAGGTTGTGTGTTTTTTGTGCGTGTCAGTGATTTTTTTTTAATTTCAATCAAACCTGAAAACAATTTAATTCATTTATGCACCAGTAGTATTCCCAACACGCCCAGATATCAAAGTAAGTGATAGAATAAGCTACCGGATTACGTTCTTGGTGGTATTTTGAAGCAAGAAAATGAGCGTCTCTTGAGTCTGACGCAAATTGTTATTTAATCTCACTTTAATCAATGATTTGTACGCCGTTTCTCTGATTAATCTACTTTCAAGAAAATCCAGCGCATTTCACACCTTGATCCCCATATAGCACAAGTTGGAAAAAATATCAAAATTTACATAAAATTCATCTTCTTCTACGTCGACAGATAAAAGCCGTATCTTTGGGGTTATGTTTACATTTTTTTTGTTGTTTTGAGAAGAGCAAAAAAAAGAACATTGTTTATTTAAAATTGATGAAAAATAATACGAATTGCCAAGGAAAATGTGAATTTCTTCGCGCGATGGGTTGAAGAAAAAAATTTAAGTATTTTACTCAACACTTTTGGATAGGGCCTCTCCTCTTCTTGGACACAACACACTTTCTTTCACATTATTATAAAGTTTCTTTTGATTGCACTTTTATTCATCACTACTAATCACAATTTCCACATAGAAATGCGAAAAATTATGTAATATGACATTAAAAAAATGTTTGCGTGCTTGCGGCGATGCAGAGAGGAACGGAAATTATGAGGTTTTAATGTTAAGAAAAATGGAAAATTTGTGAACACCTTTGAAGCTTTTGAATAAAAGACGACACCATTCATTCATTTTTTTTAGGTAATGGTAAAGCAAAAGACAATAAATTGAATAGATAAATAGCAAGAAAATCAACAGAATATTCTAGTCTAGTCATTCCTTGAGCTTTTTGAGGTACATTTTGTGTTGTAGAGTTTGCGTTGATGGTGGAGTTCTTGAGAATAAATATTCAGCAAACACACAAGATGATGACGAAAGAACGTTCTGTGTATGTAATTAATAGCGTTGAAAGACGCACATTATCTACACTTTGAGCTCCTTATCCAATTGTTGCTTCTAATCATTTCTCTAAAGAAAAAAATCACTGATCTTGTCATTCTTCAGAAAAAAAATATTGATCTTAATCAGAAAGACTCAAAAATCTATTTAGAACTTTGACCTTTTTGTGATAAAGTTTTATATAATTATTCTACCCTTCAGTTATAATTGTTGTTTATGGTTGTCACCTTAAAACGTAAGCTGAGAGATTTTCAAACGATCTTTTTTTCTTTCCCAAAATGAATTTTCTTTACAAAAAATTAATTAATCTTTATGTACCCAAGTAAGGCACTGAGGAAAAAACCAATTAGTGAAAATTGAAATCCAATCTAAGCTGTCAACAATAAGAATTCCTCTTCTCTAGTAAAAACTTTACGCTTTTTTTTTGATGGGTTAAGATTTTTTTTAGAAGTTAAAGAGTTGAATACCTGGCTTGAGGTAAGAATTCTTTAAGATCTTGTGAGACATTTAATATCGCTGTTAACTGGATTTAACTGCTTAATTATTCCTTAAAGTTTCTCTGTTCCTTTATTATGATTGATTAGCTGCAATTCTAGTCTCGATATATCGATTTTCTCTAAAATGATAAAAACGATAAAAACAATGCGAGATTAACTATTAGTTTTTTTATTGTAAAAATAACAATTCTGCAAAAAATGTTAATAGCTAATGATTGAGTTCATTAAATTTAATTTTATCATAAATCACCTGAACACTTATGATGTTTGAGTCTGTTTGAGTCTTTCCGACAAAAACATTATCACCACCATTTTGTCAGGTGTTTAGAATATAAAACATTAATTTATTTCCACCAGAAAAAAGATTTCCCATAGCAATTCCGAATCGCCAAATGTCACAGATCATAATCTTTTGTTGTAAGATGCTCGATATTATCAAGAGTCTTATTAGGCCATAAAAATTCCAAAAAAAAGAGAAGAGATAATTTGGCAAAGCTGTAAATTTTTTTTCACATCACCGAATCTTATAGTTAGCTTATAGGAAATCATAACTTCTGTAAGCGTATTGAGACTTATTTCTCCTGAATTCTTTTTCGGTACTAAAGAGGTAGGTACATGGAGGTAACAACAAAGTATCACAGCCGGAGAAGAAAAAAAGATCTTAACAAAAGATGAAAATCACATTTTGCTCGGCGGCAAAATTATTCGAATATGATTTTGAAGAGAGATTATGCAACAACTCTACACTTAAACCTTACCTTCCTCCACGTTTCGCTGAAAGTGATGTAAAAAATATAAAATTTTAAACAAAAAAGCCTCTCAAAATGTAGGTGCAAAGGGAAATGAATGTTCCAATATTATATTCCTTATAAAAAAATTAATTTCTTCACACAATTTGTTCGAATAAAAGATTTTACTTTCGCTGATTAGGCAATTTATTTTTTCGGTGGAAGATGAGTTTGTAGTGGCTAAGGCACTTTTATTATTTATTCAAAAAGTTCAAAAATTGAATTGTGCTGAATAGATAATTATAATCCCGGTGATTTGTACACATCGCGCACGTTTTTGTGCCAGCTTCTCGAAGAAAAAAAAATCATGTTGAAACTGTAAAAGGTGTTAAAGAGTGAAAAAAAACTGAGATGGTTCAAAAAACTGCATTTTTTGAAAGCCGACACTCTTATGAATGCAATCGACTTCATTATAATACATGGTTGAAGAGTAAAAGTGCTCCAACTTGGTGGAACCTCAATAAATTTTGAATAAAGCAATAAATTGCATAAAATGGAAATTTTTTAAACTGGATGAAGGTTCTTTCCTTGTGCATATATACATATATTTTTTTTCAAAACAAAACATTCAATGTCTCGACTTTTCATCATGCTCTCCTCCACTGTGGGAAACTGTATTAAATTACATTGTTTTGGTTTTAGTTGTTTTTATTTAATGTATTTTACTTGGAAAAGAAATTTGTCAACATTCAATATTGTAAAATGCACGAGATTTTAATGTAGGAACGATCAAGACAAGAAGAAAAGAAAAAACATTAAAAACCTTTCATTGTTTTTTAGGTGTAAAACAATTAAATAAAACTTATACGGTCTTTTAGCATTGCACCTGCATTATATTACCTTTATTTTACAATTCAAAGTAATAAAAATGTTTGTCTTTTGCACTTATTTTAAAGTGGTTTCTACTTAATTTATCGTGAATTTCACTTTAATTTATATTGATCTCAATACCTACTAATATTTCTTCTATTACGAAAAATATTTAATTAAATATTAATATTTTCCATGTTGCAACGCTGATTTAATTTTTCTTGATTTAAAATACGATAAATTTTACTTATTTAACTTCCTCGGCGTGTCTTTAGCTACAATGTTTATGGGATTTTATGACACAAAACATTCAACATCGTCTCTAATCACTGAAATCTCTTTATTTTATCTTAATTATATTTAAAGAAAATGCAAAAAAAAATTAATGTAGATTGAAGTTTATCTACCCCTTTTCTTAATATATTTAAAAAATAAATTATGTTTCCAACGAAAGAAGCTGGCAAAATAAATGTGCAGCTGGGTCAATTAACTTTTATTCCTCCTCATCCATATCTAACACATTAATATTGTTTAACAAAGAGAAAATAAGGCAAATTTATGTTTCTCTATTACTAGATATGGTTCTCTTTATTATTTATATTTTTTTTCTTATTGAGATATCATGGTAAGTATCGTGAGTGTCTTATTATGCACACCACCTATATCACGCTAATATATTGCTAATTTTTATACAAAAAGAGGTGATGGAGTTTGTCTTGCTAATTAGCAGAGTATTCAAATGATTGCATTCAAGAAAAAAGTCTTTCAGTTGAGGGGAAAAAGAAAAGAAAATGCGTTTCTTCGTTATCTCAAAAGTCTGATAAGAAAAATAATGCGGTTAATGCAGAACAGAGAAAAGAGAGTCCATTGACTTTTTTCTCTGCATTGAAAATTCAGCAAATTTGCATGTGAGCTAAAAAATTGTTTTCTCCTTCTCTTTTTTTGCGCAATGTCTGATTGCAGTTCAAGCTGAAAGATGACCTCAAACATTGTTGAGTTCTATCGCGGGAAAAATCTCTTCATAACGGGAGGTACTGGCTTCTTGGGCATTGCTTTGATTGAGAAAATCTTGCGATCATGTCCAGATGTTGGAGAAATCTATCTGCTCATGCGACAGAAGAGGGGCAAATCCATTGAGCAGCGTCTCGAAGAGTTGACGAAAAATTCAGTAAGTGGGAGATTTATTTATTTTTTTTTAGTTTGACTGACTAAAAATCATTTAAATGGATTTCTATTTTTTTTTTACTTCGCGCACACATAGATTTTTGAGACTCTACTGGAGAAGAGCAGTCCGGATGTATTTAAGAAACTCATTCCGGTCACGGGGGATGTTGGTGATGAAGATCTCGGTTTGTCAGCAGCTGATCGGCAGCGTTTAATTGAGAATGTGAATATTGTATTTCACTCAGCTGCAACACTGGACTTTCAGGCATCACTCAAGCCCACAGTTAATATTAATTTACTCGGGACACGCCGCGTAATGGAACTGTGTCAACAAATTCGGAATATGAAGGTGAGTTTGTTAGCTCCAAATGGACTGAATGGGAGAGGAAGTTGCGATGCAGAAATTTTATCTTTTGTATGAGTGAAAGAAAATCAATCGACAACACACGCCCGATCGTTGGCACATTCACTCAATATTGCCAAAAATTAAACTATCACACAAATCACATTATTTAAATTAACTAACTCAGCGGCCACAAATCTCGCGTGTGACGAAATCGTTTAAAAATTTGATATGGAAGTGGATTTTTGCACTGAAAAAAAATCTTTTGGTAAACTTTGGTAATTTTAAATATTACGACAAAAAATAAAACTGACCTACCTTTCTAACTCTGAATGAAATCAAACCTTGTCTACGAATCATTAAATTGTAGTTCAAGCAAATTCCGATAATGATAAAAGGGGTTGTTGCAATTTTTTTGTAACATGGCATTTCCTCCGGGCTTGCGTTGTTAGTGTGATTCATTGAGGACACAACAAGAGTGCGAGAAATTGTGTTTGAGGTTTCCGCGCAAAATAATTGCATTAAAAATAAAAATTAAAAAAAAATGATAGCGATCGCGGAAGTATTATGCAAAAGAGAATTAATTTGTCTTGACTCTCGTTGAAAATGAACTTTTGCAGGCGATGGTTCACGTATCGAGTGCCTATGTTAACTCATTCTTGCTGGAGACCCACGAGAAACTGTATCCTGCACCCGAGATTGCTCAGAAGGTGATTGACTTGGCGCAAACACTGAGTGATGACGCAGTCGATGAACTAACTCCGGGCCTCCTCAAAGATCACCCCAATACGTACACATTCACGAAACACCTGGCTGAACATGAAGTGAACCAGTGCGCAGCTAAATTCCCATGCGGAATTGTGAGGCCAAGCATGATTACGGCGGCATGGAAGGAACCCGTGCCCGGGTGGACTATCAGCAAGAATGGGCCACAAGGATTCCTCATGGGGGCATCAAAGGGGGTCATTAGGCGCCTTCCTGTTGCCCTGGACTTGGTATACGACTACATTCCCGTGGATGTGGTGGTGAATCAATTGATTGTTGTTGCCGAGGAGATTGCGCGGAAGCAATCGGGAGAACTTTCCATCTATCACTGCACTTCCAGCACGTACAATCCCTTCCGGTGGTCGAGTGTTTCGAAGAAGGTCAATGGCTATCTCCACAAGTACCCACTGAAATCAGCCGTGTGGTATCCTCATCTCAAGTTTGTCCAGAGTTTGATTCTCTTCAAAATCTCTGCGATTTTCTTCCACTTCCTCCCGGCTTACATCCTCGATGGCATTACAAAAGTTGCCGGGGGCAGGCCAATGTGAGTTTTAATTATTTATCTCATTTTATTAGGCACAGTGGTGTCTTTAATTCTCTCTCTTTCGCAGCTTGGTTCGTCTGCACACAAATGTTTGGGAATCTCTGAAGCGTCTGGAAAAATTCATCTTCACAGAATGGAAATTCCACAATGCACGAACACTCGAATTGAATAAAACCCTCTCGCCGATGGACAAGCAGCTTTTCAACATTGACATCGTCACCCTCGTGTGGGAGGACTACTTTGTCAATCTCACCCAAGGAGTTCGTCGGTATCTCAACAATGAGCATCCCAAATCCCTGCAGCAGGCACGGAAGAAGGACACTTATTTGCTGTTTGTTCACCTGGGAGTTCAGCTTCTCATCCACTGTGGATTCTGGTGGATGGCCTCGTGCTTCGTGGGGCTTCCAATGAGCAAGATACCATTTGTTGTGCCGCTCTCATACGTCCTCTGGGGATTCCTCTAAACACACTCTCCTCCATCAATTTGAATCGTTTATTTCAAGGAATCTCAAACTCTTTTTTACTATGCTATTTGTTTTAAAATGCCATAGCTACAACAACAACAACAAAACGATGCATTTACATTTCAAACAAACTTTTAGCATAAAAAACAATTAATTTTTAACAAAAAGAAATTTTTTTGCAGAGTTTTCGAAATGAACGATTTCAATTTTTGAAGCCCCGAGGAAGCTTCTCTGAATTATTTAATTAACTTTGTATTCCACGTTCGCTTTCCATCTTTTCTCACATCTTTTTTTTTTCATTAATATTATCATTTTTATGGATTTTATGTATTATTTTTTAAATTCAATAAAAAAAAACATCTTTTTTGGTGTTCTGGAGAAATTTAATTTTTTATATTCTTGTGGGAAATTTTTCGCTCTACAACTTTTTCTTAGGGCGTTTTTTTCTATTTTGTCGGGAAATGTGAAATTTTTCCTAAAATTTTTTTAATTTTTGAGCAAAATCGTCGATAAAATCAGCTTGAATCTCAACTTTCCCTAGCACATGCAGCAAACGCTGCTTGAGTAGACGATGTGCGAGTGAGAGGGACCGAGCGTGGGAGCGGGATGCACTCTGCCCCTGAATTTAGACTTCCGTTTTTTGGCTTTTTACACTCTGGGGACTTTTTGAAATTAAATAAAATTGAATTTTCGCATTTTTTGATGCCAAACGACGCGGCGTCGCCTCCTACGCCCCAAAAACCACACCCGGACGGGAAAAACGCCCGGAAAATGTGAGAAAATCGCAAAAAACGGAAAGTGTGAGCGAGAGGGCATGAAGATTTTCGGGCTATGCTTCTCGCTCACACAGAAAAATTGTCAGTGTGAGAGCGAGACATCACGAAGTTTCATAACACTCTCGGTCTCACTCGTACCTTTTTCCTCAAAAATTAAAATATTTTTTCTTGAATTTTCTTGGTTTTTGATGATGCCAAACGACGCGGAAAAATTCCAGGTTTCCAAAAAACCACACCCGGACGGGAAAAACGCCCGGAAAATGCGAGAAAATCACGAAAAACTAAACTTATAACCTAATTTTAAGCTGGGATTCTTTTTTTATCAGTGTAGTCGAACAATTGTACCTGCAGTAGAAACTTCAAGGTGGTCAAGTCCATCGGTCGGTCCGGAAAATTTATTTTCCGCGTGCAATTTTGACAAAATTAGCGTGAAAAGTGTGTGAAATTCGCGTAAAATCAATTGCCAATGTCGTCGTCGTTATCTCAGAACACTGCCACGCACATTTCTCACGGATGTTGTTGAGAAAATCTGCAGTGACGGTGGTTGAGGTTATGTTTACTGAAAATACACGTATGCATTTCGAAGAAAAACGCGAGAATTTTGAAGAAAAGTGTGCCCCACACTTCCCATAGCGCCCCACCATGTTGCCCCTGACACACAAGGACTCCCGGAGCTTGGGCTACCGGATCAAGGAGAAGGTGAACGGGTGGAAACGATTGATATTCTCCGACAGGAACTCCCGGAATCTTTTCCTCTTTCTCCTACTCAACCTCAGTTTTGCCTTTGTGGAATTCCTCTATGGCATCTGGACAAACAGTTTAGGTGAGTTCCTGCTCGCCTCCTTCAATCTGTGTGTTGCTAATAATTTATCGTCTTTCCTTCCCTCCCGGATTAGGTTTAATATCAGATTCATTCCACATGTTCTTTGACTGCACGGGCCTCCTAGCCGGCCTGGCGGCTTCCGTGATTACCAAATGGAAGGCGAATGATCGCTACACATATGGCTATGTGAGAGCTGAGGTCCTGGCTGGATTCGTCAACAGCCTCTTCCTGCTCTTCATCTCCTTCTTCATCATGTCCGAGGCCATCGAGAGAGCGGTCGAACCACCGGAGGTATGTTCTTATGTGTGAATGAATCACTCTGTCACAATTCCCCGTAGTAAAATTGACACGCGATTGGTACACACGTCCTGATTAAATGATTGATTAATTTGTTTTCTTGCTTTGCACAGGTGAAGCACGAGCGCCTCTTTGTTGTGTCTGTTCTGGGTCTCCTAGTGAACCTCGTTGGCATTTATGCATTCCAGCACGGCCATGGACACTCCCACGGTGGTGGTGGGTCACATGGGCACAGTCATGGTGGCCATTCCCACGCTCACAGTATTCCTGAGGCGAACAACCACCTCCTGGGTAATCATCACGGGCACTCCCACGACCACCACAGCCATCACTCAGAACTGCAACTGGGTCAGGGCTCCAACTCGCAAATAATGCGAGGCGTCTTCCTGCACATCCTCGCCGACACACTGGGCTCCGTTGGGGTCATTGTGTCTGCGGTGCTCATGCAAATGTTCGGCTGGATGATTGCCGATCCCATTTGCTCCATGTTCATTGCCGCCCTCATCGCCCTCAGTGTGCTCAGTCTCATCAAGGAGTCCATAATGGTGCTCATGCAACGCACTCCCGTTACCCTCGATCGTGCCCTGCCGCAGTGCTACCAGAAGGTCACGGGGCTCGCGGGTGTGTACGCCGTGCAGGAGCCCCACTTCTGGACACTCTGCAGCGACGTCTACGTGGGCGCCATAAAGCTGGAGGTGTCCAAGAATGTGGATCCCAAGTACGTGGTAACGCACACCCGCATGATCTTCGAGGCAGTGGGTGTGAAGCAACTCTATGTGCAACTGGACTACGTGTGATCCCACGCATAAAATGTCCTAGTGATGTCTTTTCTACATTAATTAATTTTTTCTGTTAAAATTTGGGCGACAGATACTTTTTGCAAGATGATGATGGTGAGTGTTGAAAAGAATTTTTGCGACTGAGGGTTTTTTTATCCTTTTCCGGGATCCTTGAAAATGTTTTTTTGAACTTAAATCATCTAAATAGTTCGTAAAACGTTATAAAAGTTATAAATTCAAGGATTTCTGGCAAAAAAGCAAAGCTTAAACCTTTAAGATTAATTTAATTGCTTTTCTCATCTAATTATCTGGCCTAATTAATTCTTTTTTTTTTGCAACTTGCTAGCCTTACGACAGTGTTGAAAAGCAATTAATTTTGAGCTCTTGGGCAATTTTAAAAGAGATCTTTTAATTGAAAAAGATCTGAATATTTAAAAAAAAATCATCATTATTAAATGATTTTACGAGAGTCAGGGGCACAGTTATTAGAACACTCAGCTTGCATTCAAAAGCCCCCGGTTCAAATACAGAACCGGCAATGCTTAAACATTCTTAGGTAAGGTAATTCAAATTCTACAAAAAGGTTAATTTTTTTCATCACAAATAATTGTTAAATTCAGAGACCAAAACCTACTTTTAAATGAATTGCAAATGAATACATTTTTTTCGGCTTGTAAAGAAATTTTTATAGTCTATTGAGGGAATGCTGCGTTAGCTCATTCAGAATTTCACCAAATAAGCTCAAAAAAATCCTCAGTCGCAAAATTTCCATTCATTTTCTTCTCTCTCTTTAAATCGACGGAAAAACAGGCAACACACTTTATGAACCAATTGCATCGTTTTCTTACTTTTTTCACAATTTACTGATGAAAAAAAAACAAGAAAGTGGACATTTTTTTTCAACTTTAGGTATAATTTATGTTGAATTGTATATTGCGTATTTATAGAAAAATAAATAAATAAAATCAAGTCCTATCGAATCGTGTTTTTATTCTTACTTCTTTACATTTGTTTCCTCAAATTTTCACCATTTTTTTCTTTTTAGTAAGTAAAATCCATTGCTCACGCTCCGTCGGAATGGAATTTTTTTTTTATGTTTTTTAATAACTTATAGTTTTTCTCTTCAATCTCTTCTGCATTTACGTAGTAAAAATATTGGTTAGATAAACTTATTTTTTAAATATATTCTTCTGCTCTATAAAGTTACTTTTTTTTGTTTATTTTAATATATATACTATTCCTCCATCGTCAAATTCTTCTTCCCCTATAACCTCGCGTTAACTGAGAGAAGATGAAAAAAAAATAAGAAAGAAATAGAAAATGCGTAAAGGCGACGAGTTAGTTTTTTTTATCAACAAGTCCCATTAGAATATTTTTTTTAGTTTATTTAAGGAAAAATAGTTTGTGGGGTATATTATGAGTTTTCTTTTTTTAGATTTTTTTTCCTCTAACTTGTCATATTTTTTAACTTAAACCGTAGGTAATTGCTTAAAGAAAATTCTTATAGATTCTTAATGCGTTTAATCCATTTCAATAATAGATTCTTCTTTATTTTCTTTTAAAGTGGTTCTCCTCCCAGAACATTCCACTTCATTTTAATGCTTTTTTCCTGTTGATTTTATGGATTCATTGATTTATTTTTTTAACTGTTTAACACACCAAAAGGCATTTTGGCTAGTGATTTGGGTTAGCAGAATATACCATTTACTAATCCCAAAAAGTTTTTTTTCTTCGAGTTTCTGCATTTTATTCGTCTTTTGTTGGATTTTTATTTTCACACCACCTGAATCCCAATAATATAGCGCAAAAAAAAGCTTCATAAATAAACAAACAAATAAGGATCCCAATTGCACAAAATAGAAAATTTTAAAATTAAACGAATCTCTTTCTAAATTTACATTGTTTTTCTATATTAAAGATTAATGTATTTATATATTTTTTTTACTTATAAAAAATATGTTGGTTATCGACTGGTTTGCTTTTATGAAAAATATAAATTAAAATATCTCGATTTTTTTCATTTTTTTTCTTTCCTTTCTTTAATTGTCCTTAATGTCAGATATTAATGTTTTTTTCTTGTTCCTTTAATATAATTTGTTAATTGCTATTTTTTTCATATTAAATTAACACAATCTCCTTTTTTTCACTGATACAATTTTCTTGATGTTTTTTTTTTTTTACCTATTCAGCTGCGATGTTTTTTTTTTCTTATACGTCTCATTCTAATAATAATAATAATAATAGTTTATATTTATTTTTTATTTTAATAAAATGGAAGGCGCAAACAAATCTGCAATCGAAATGTCTTCATTTTTTTCTTTCAATTCTCTTTTACAAATTAATTTTTCTTTTTTTTTTTAATTAGCCAAATAAATTTTCTTCGACACGCTCATTGTAAAGAGAAAAAAAAATACGTTGTTCCTAATCTCTGCTTCATTCAACGATGTGCTCTATATATAAATTAATTTTCTGTCTCGTAAATCTTCTACGTATATCAATTTTTCTTTTCTGCTTTTTTTTTTTTAAATATAATTTCCACAGATTTTTATTTGCCACCTAATCATTGTTGATTGGCTGTGAGAGAAGGGGAGAGATAGAAAGATAAGGCGATAAAGTCAATGAAATCAACATTATTTACATGAGCTATAAATTTTAAAATTAGGACTTTACAACACCTACCGGACATGATGATATCTTCAGTCCTTGGAGTTCCTCATCCTTTGTCTCAACCACCTTACGCCAGTACGCATCCTGTTCCTTCACCTTCAGCTCTAAATTCTTCAAAAGACCCTCCTAAATTAACAAAAAAAAGAATATAAAATGAAATTTAAACATTAATTAAACCTCCAGCAACCAACCTACAGATTAAAGAGAATCTTTTCAGGGCCATCAATTGAATGAAATGAGAATCTTAATTATATCCCCTCCCCCTTGACCCACATTTCTCAGGCATTAGTCACGAGAGAAGAGAGTTTTTTTTGTTAGTCTTTAAGATTTTTACACATATAAAAATTTAAGAAAAAAAATGGGTCACACGTGCAGATAAAGAAAGTCTTATCTTCCCAGCATTCCATTGTCTTTTTTTTTCTTTCTTTCATCATCATTTTGTCCACCTATCATTCATCTTGCACATTGTTAAACAAGTAATATTACAGCAATTACATATTCTATCTATCATGAAACAGTAGAATAAAAAAAACATTTTTCATTTTTTTTTGTTTTGTGATAAGAAAGTTGTAAAACGTATAATCTTGTAGGAGTCAAATTTTGAAATGCTTTGACTGATTGAGAGCATAATACAGTATTGTCTCGCAGTATGAAGTCTTTTAATTCTTTATTTTAGTCGATTTTAGGACAAGATCTCTGTAATATTAAAGTATTATTTTTCATGATAAAATATTTGCTAATTTGATTTCTTCCAAAGATGATGTATGTGCGCTTTGAATTTAATTTAGGGAAGAATGGGGTATGTAATTTTATTTTAATTTCGAGGTAGATTTTATAAGATTTTGGAATTTTATTTCTTTCTTTAATCTGGTTTTTAAATGAAAATTATTTTTCCAGGGCTCGTTGAAGATCTTTTTGACAGTTTTCAGGAACAATAAATTCTTTATTTTTCTTTATATGTAGAATGATTTATAAACAAGTGTGAAAATCTTACAACTTTTAAGTTTGTTAGAAAAGAAATGATTTTTATCAGAATCGACCCCTTGTTTGAATATGATTGACTCTTTACTTAAAAAAAAAACTAATGTCTTTTAATTCCTTTACAAAGCTCTTTGAAAAGCTCAAATAGAATAAATCTGCGAACTCTTTATTATTAAAACTTGTCTAAAAAAAGTATAATTCTCAACCAAAATTCTTCAAAGAAATTATTTTCTTCGAATAGAAACGTCTTTAAAACCAAAATTAATTCTTGATTGAAATTCCCGGAAGGATTAAGAGTCCCGCAGACCTAACTTCAACCTAAAGTCGTTAATATTTTATTTCATTTCTATTTTGTTTTAAAATTTATTCGATTTGGATCAAAATTTTCAGTTTATTTTATGTGTAAATTGAAATTCAAAAAATAAGAAACTTTTCTTATAGACAGAAAGGTAATTTTAAACACTTTAAGAAGGAACCGTAAAATTCATCTTTTCATTCACTTTCCTTCAAAGCCCAATTTATTGAAATAAAAGAAAAGAAAAGAAAAATTGCAAAAGAAAAAAAACTCACCGTATCAGCTACAATAATCTTATACTCGTCCACAGTTCGCTGCAATTGTGCATTTTGTAACAGTAAAGTCTCTAATCTATCATCACTGGATCCATCGGCACCATCTTCACTTTCGACGCTATGATTGTTGGTGGTTACATTTTTGCCATCAGCACCAACGTCACTGGATTCACTATTACTATTATTTTTACAACTATTGCTAGCACTAGTATTAATAATTGTTGCTGAATGCTGTATACTACTTGTGGACGTGCAACATTCCCGCAGGTATTCACCCACATGCTCGATCCATTGATCATACTGTGTAGGTCCCGTTGGGATATTGGGGAATATTTTGATGATTTTACTCCTCGTACGATTCTCAACATCTTGTGCAGCTGCTCTCTGAATCTCCGTTGTATCCTACACACGCAAATTACAAATAAAAAAACGAAGAAAATTGTTTATTTTTAATATGAAATCTTATTCCTTATAGAGTGAAAGAGATTCATAAATTAAAAGACTTTTCGTGGTCTTACACAAAGAGGAAAAAAAACTTACAAGTTTAGTTAAACTACTTGCATTGCCATTATTCAAGTGATTTGCTTTCAACTTAACAGCATTATTCTCAGCGCTATTGAGCGCTTCTATCAATTTCCAGTTTTTAGTGCGCAACTCCTTTTTAACATTTTGTATGGAAAAAGAAAATCAAAAAAAATGGGACAAGGATAAGGAAATTAAAGCTAAAGAAGAGTTTTGGGGGCATCCATTTATGCAACACAATTCATTTCTTTTTTTTAAATTAATTATTTAATCAATTAATTAAGGATCAACTTACGCGATCTCCCAAAATTTACCCGATTTAAGAGCAAAATTAAGGGTTAATGACTCTTTAAAACGGACCATGAAGATTGTTTGAAAAATAAATTGAAGGAACGTCCAAAAATCACAAATTTGCTGGTAATGTCTCAAATTGGTTCCATTGAATAAATAAATAAATAAAAAAAATTCCTCCATCTGTTCAAGAGGTTTTCCCCCCCTCCTTTAACCATTCTTGACTTTTACGTGGCAACAAACCCGAAAGAATCACTCATAAATTCCTCCACAATGTGCAAAAAAAATCTCAGTCTCTTCTTCACAATATATCCCATATACAACATCGAATAAACGAAGATGGGAAGTGAGAAAAAAAAACTCGCATGTGTCGCATAAAAGAACTAAATGGCAAAAAATGGTAATTTTCTGCGAGAGAGTTATTTAACACCGGGGTAGACCCGGTATGTGTGTGCTCAATGACATCATTCAATTATGAAAAAGAAATCCAATCAATACAGGAATTTTGCTAAATATTTCTTTTTTTTTTCTCCCAAAGAATTGTGTTGCGTAAATGGATAGAATGGAGAGAGGGTAGAGAATTCAACTCACATTATTCTTCCCCTTTAGATCTTCAATTTGCTTCTCAAGGCGCTCCTTTTCCTCCCCAAAGCAACGAATTTTGTTCTCTGCCTCCGCCAATTTTGCACTCTTGTCCTCTAAATCAGTTTTATATCCCGTCAAATTGGCATCCATTTCAGTCATCTGAATGAAAAAAGCAAAAAGGCATCAATAAAGTATTTTTAAAAGCACCTCAAAATGGGTCACACATTTCTCCTTCTCACCTGAACTGTTTGTTCGTGAATTTTCCCGGACCAGAGTGAAATTTGGCGCTTGAGCTCGACAACTTGAGCATCCAAATCTTCAGACTTGTTCCTGAATTCATTTGCCTCACTTCGACTGCGTGTCAAGTCGGTTTTGCACGAATCAAGAGCATTCTGAAGATTTCTAATCTCAACCTTTCCCATATCCTCAATATTGTGATTATTCTTCGTCATTTCGGCCAATTGGGTCTTGTACTGCTCCACCTCGTAGCGTTTCACATCGAAATTCTCCTTCAAACGACGCAATGCTTCGGCATCGTGATCAGCCATTTGACGAATTTTCTGCAAATCCTGCTCCAAGTAGAGTTGCTGTTCCTCCTTCTTACGCATTATCATCTCATACTCTGCCATCTTGGCCTCATACTCCTTCTTAACTGTCTCAATAAGTTGATGCTTCTCACTGGCAAACTTCTGGAATTGCTCATTGACATCATTAATTAATTTTGTCTTGGCAATAATCTCACTATTTAGCACATTATTGGCCTCCGTGAGTTGCTGAATTTGCTGCAAATGCTCCTGAGAATTTGCCTTTTTCTCCTGCAGCAACTTCGACTGTAGCTGTTGCATTTGCACCGTCATCTGTTGCTTCTCATTCACATACTTCTCATTCAGCTGCTGATAGTCCGTTGTCATATTCTGCAGATCTTTCGTCTTCTGCGCAATCTCCTCAATGTACTGCTTAAGGTTCGCATTGTATTGACTCTTTTCCAAATTTATCTCAGCACGCAGCTCACGAAGACGCGCCTGCATCCCAGCACTTGCCTCCTGCTCATCCTGCAGTGCCTTCTCCTTCAGCTCAATCTGCTTCTTGAGCTTCTGCACAACGTCCGATTTCCCCTCAGTCCACTCGGAATGATTTACCGTGATCGTATCGGATTGTTTATTCAGCAAATACTCAATGATTATCTGAATTTCCGAGCGACTCAATTCTGCCTTTGCCAGCAGTGGAATGAGGAAATTCACACCAATCTCATCGGTTTCAGCAATAATCTTCTGAACAGCCAATCCAGTTGATTCTTGCTTCCGCCCAATACTCTTCTTTGTTGACTTCGTTGACCCAGCACCACCGCTATCGGGCACCTTCTTTGCCACCACGGCTTTCTCCTCAACCACCACTGGTGCAGCAGCTACTTTCTCCTCCTTATCTGCGTGCACTTTGGGATTCTTGCCTGTGGAGGAAATAAGCAAATTCACACTCAATAGACCTGATGAAAGGGGTAAAAGAGTATTCCGAAATAAAGAAAGAAAGAAATCTTATCTGAAGCTTCTCAAGATTATTTCCTTTTCATTCATACAAAAATTTTATCATCGAAAAATGCTCAAAACAGCCAAAATATCTCTCTCTCTATAACTTCCCTTCATGTCTGGTATTGCGATAAAGAATTCCAACGACAGCAAAATTTTATTACTCTCTTTACGTAATCCCCTCCCCATTCCCACGTGTATATTTTTTTCCACGGAGCTCCCAGTGTTTCTGGGCACTGGCTTTTTTTTCCTTAACTTCTTGACCTTTTTTCCGCTTTACTGTGCGGTGCACCCGTTGTTACAGGGACGCACGCAGAGTCAATAAACTACGGACGCACAGTGTAAACAGAGGAACATAAAAAAAAATTTACAATTCTGCCGGACGCAGGGGCTATCTATTTATAGCTTCGCGGTGTAAAAAAGTAAAAGCAAAAGAAAAGACAAAAAAAAAAGTAAAATAGAATGAAAATTTTGATCATTTTTGCTGCTTGTCAACGCATAATGCAAAGTGTGCAAGTGCACTCGTGAGATTACACAACACAGCACATAGAATAAAAGAGAGGAGAAAGAGAGAGTTTGGCCCCGCCGAGATGAGAATGATGACCCCATAAATGATGCTTTTTTGAATACAGCAAACTAACTCACCTTTCTTGCTGTCTCTATTTGCAGCAGCATTTCTATCGCTCTTGCCACCAGGTTGATTTCTACTTTCTGCCAGTTCGTCTCTCTGCAAAATTAATATTATATTTGTTTTAATTACATCTCCTCCGCCACAGTGAATGACGTGCGTTTGCACATTAATTTATACGTACATGAGCGGCAGCTCGTAGAATTTCAGCATCATCTTTTGGGTGTATTTGCTCAAAATGATTCATCGGCTCCGCTGGTGCAGCTGCGGCTTTCACGGCGGAAGTCTCTGATTTATTTATCAAAATCCCAGTTCCGGACGCCTTGCCACCATTCTTCTTGCCGCCGCTCTTCTTTCCACCACTCGTCACACTCAATTGCTTCTGCCCAAGAGAGAATACAGCAGACACACATTAAAACAAAAAAAAAACGTACTGTACTCAACCGAAAAAAAAAAGACGGGATGCCCCCTTTTTCTTCCTGGAAATTTACCTTGATGCGTGGAGAGTCGCTGTCTGTGATGATTTCCGCTTCGGAAAATTCCACATGCCCCTTTGGCGAGGGGGGCTTCTCATCCGGAGCATCCATGGTGTCCTCGGAGCTCGGTGGCTCAGCTTCCTTCACCTTGACCTTGTCCTTGCTCTTCTTCCCCGCATTCGGGGGTTGCTTCTTGCTCTTCTGGGACTTCTTCCCACTCGTCCCGTAGAGCTTCTCCGCCAACTTCTTCTTCTCACTCAGGACCTCATCGAAGGTTTTCCCACGCGGCAACTTGCTGATGATGAGGGATGTTGCCAACGAAATCAGGATAACGACCACAATTACAAAGTACACGTAGAATTCCATTATAACATTATTTGTCCACGAAGCCTCGGGATTATCAAACGAAACTGCAATTGCAAACAAAAAGCACATCCAAATTAAACCGGAACACCTCGATTTCCGTCTCTTTTCTCTCGCGGGCACTCTCTACGTTTATTCTTCGAAGCAAAGGGTGTTCCCGTCTGGCCTGGAAAAAGCACTTTTCACCACCTTTCCCCCCACAATTGCCAACACTACACAATCCCCAGGACCGATGGGGATGCAATGCAAGTTGGAAAATGCCACAGATTTGTGGAAAACCCGGTGAAATTGGTGAAAGTTTGTCCAGCACAAAATTCGTCGACGTGACAATTTTAGGAAAAAAAGAACGCCATGACGAAAAATCTTCTGCCGTGAAGTGTCTACTGCGGGGATTTCTCCCACAAAAACAACTTCCTGACCCAAAGTAATACCTTCCGTAGGTAGCAGGGATGCCCGGGAGTGTGCACAAGGGGGAAAATTCAATTAATTATCACACTTTTACTTACAAAAACTCTGCCGAAGACAAATCTTACGCTTAGAAACAAGCTACAACATGGAGTGAGGCTGTACTGCTGCCTCCCACTGTATGCCATTACTTCCATTTCCCACCACAGCGCTACTTTCTTCGCTTATTCTGATTCTGATTCTTATTGGATTCATTCTCTGTTGTGAGCCGCAAAAATATCGGCGGCTACCTGCATTTCCGCAGGACTTTTCTGCAAATTTTCCACATTTGTCGTCATTTTTTGCGGAAAATCAGCGGAAAACACAAAGAAAAACAGTCGTGTGAGCGAGACAAAAAACAAAGAGATCTTTCATCTCACTTGCACACGTCATTTTTGAAGAATTTTTTGACGTCAAAAATTTTTGCAAAAAGAAAAAAAATGATTGAAATTGCTGCAAAATTAGTTCGGGAGCAAATTCCAGTGTTCCTGTGCGGGGAAGTAGTTGAGTGCTTTATCTCCTTCACCAATCCCACTCTGCCGGAGCATAAAATTGCCCAGAGCAACAATGACATCCTGGAGAATCTTGCCTGGGCCACAGCTCAGGTTCACTGCATTTGCAATTCTGTGTTCCAGGAGCGACAATTGCAGGCTCCAGACTCCTCCATGGCCAATGACACATCCCTTACGGCAGCAATGCGTGATCAGGGAGACATTGTGATGGCCACGAGTCCAAAAATTCTCTTCTGTGACCTTCGTCTTGCGCCTGGAGAAACAAAATCGTGTAAGATATTCTTCTAGCACAAGCTCTGTTCCTCTTCTAATTTATGAATTATTCCCTATAGATCTCTACAGAGAATCCCTTCCCATGTCGTGCCCACCAACGTACAAGGGAACAGCAATAAAGTACTACTACAAGATCACAATTGCAACCCAGAGATTGGGGTCAAAAGTTCAAGCTCTCCGGATACCAATCAGGGTACTTCCCATGCCCACAGTAATTCGTCCGGATGATGTACCGGCGCTCTGCAATGAAACAAATGAGGAGCTGGCTCCTACAAATCCCTTCCTTGAGACCAGGAAGACGGAATCAAAGCTGGAGATTGCCCTGCATCATCTGCAGAATATCACAGCACGTCGCCGTCCAAACTTCTACTTGATATCCAACAAACGCGGCACTGTGGGGCGTTTTTGTCTCTTCAAGCCAGCCTACAAGCTTGGGGAGGATATTGTGGGTACTTTGGACTTTACCTGCCGCACTGTGCGATGCGTCCAAGTCTCTGTGACACTGCAATGCGAGGAAGTTCTCTTGAAGAAGACTCCTCCAGCTCAGCAGGGAGCTCAAGCAGACCCCGAAGCATCCGCTCCGTCGGGAAAAATCATGACCTTCACGAAGCACCACGAAGTTTGCTTGGGACTCAAGCAAACACAGATGATCCTGCCCATTCCACTCCATGTAACCCCGACTTTCTCAACGGAACTCGTGGACATTCGATGGCAGCTGCACTTTGAGTTTGTTACGAGTGCCAGTGAGGAATTGAAGCCAACTGAGGGGGAGAATTGGCAGGCTCCCACAGATATTATGATTGAGACGATGATTTGGAATCTACCGGTGACACTGTACCCAACAACTCCGCAGCAGATCCTTCAGCATTCCGGCAAACATACTCTTCTTATTAAATAAAACTCACTTAATCAATTGTTAATCACTCTCTTCATTTGAATCTTCACTCTCTTCCGGTTCACTTCTCCTGTCATCCTCTTCCTCCTCATCCATTTTATCCCAGTCCTTGTTCTTCTTGGATAGCATCATGAAATCGTCCTTCAAAACATTCCACGTTGATGGTCTGTCCTCATCTTCGCTGTCTTCTTCATCCTTCACTTCTTCCTTCTTTACAGGATTGTCAATTCTCTCCGATTTAGCTCTCGGCCCTCCCATCAGGGCATCCAGGAAAGCTGTCTTATTGACACTCTTCAGCACCTTCTCTCGCTTGTGCTCCAACTTCTCCGAATCCAGGCGTTTTGTGATATCCTTCTGCTGTGCTTGAACAGCATTGAAGAGCTGCACAACACCTCGTGTGGCCACACGCTTCAGTGCCAATTCCCTCGATCTCTCTGTGGCATCTGGTTTTACATTGAGATTCCGCAGAGTATCCCTTTTGCGCTTCCTCTCCAATCGTTCTGCCTTTTGCTGAGCAGCCTCATTATCCAGCTCCTCTTTTGTTGGCTTCTTCTCCACTTCCTTAATCTCCCCATCAATCTCAAAGGGGAGTTTCTTCTTCTCCGTTCCCTTTGGCTTTGTTGCTCGTGAAAATATCAAAGTTGTCTTGTTTTTGGGTTTCTCCTCCGCCAGGACACGTGCTATGGAATCTGCCCATCCGGATTTCTTATCCGTTCCATCGTCATCTGAAGAATTTGACGCAGAAACATCTCCTTCGTCCCCCAATTGATTGTCATCTTCAGGTTCTGACGCATTTTCTTCTAGTAGATTCTCTAAAATTGTTATTTTTTAATTGATTATTAAGGAATAAGGTACAGGTGTGACAAGAGACTTACCTTCTACAATTACTTCGGTTTTTAGAGCACTCATTTTTTGATATTTCAGAGATTTTAGCAAAAAGAGACGAAAGAAAAATAAAAACCACGTGCTCGAAAAACTCAACAAATACCCAACAACTAATCCCCACGACACTTCCTAGGAGATTTTCTGCATTTTTGTAAAATTGGCGGTTGCGTGAATTTTCTTTTTTTTTTTACTCAATTTTCCACATTTTCCCAGCTTTTCTCGAACCTTTTTCATGGAAAAATTAACATAAATCGTATAAAATATACCCTTATCATGAGTTTGTTTTTTGGCGCCGAAAAAGTGGCGCCAAATTTAATTTTCAATTAAATTAATTTGAGTAGTTGAAAAAAAAACGGCCACTGCGTACATCCTGTGTGTGTTGTAATCAAATCCAATTGAAACGAATTTATTCACAGATCGATTGCTTCTGACCACACTTTTCTAGTCTCTGTTGAACCCTCTCTTATCAGTTACAATCGCAACGTTGCCTAGGAAAGACGTGCCTCAGCAATAATGGATCCTTGTCGAATTTGTCTCAAGCCAAAACCCAATAATTTCCTAACAAATCTCTCCTCCGCTACCTTCCAATATGTATCCTATCGTCACATTTATTCGTATTTTGGTACAGCTCTGGAGCACCACAAGGAATTTCCGCTTGTTATTTGTCGTGATTGTGAATTCCAAATGATTTGTGCGTACAAATTCAAAATGAAGTGCCTCGAAGCTGAAATAAAAATCTCCCTAATTCTCCAATCGAAATCACAAATTGATAAGGGAACAGAGGAGGAGGTGGAGGAGGATGAGAGCAACAGATTGGAGTGTCTAATTGAATTAAATACCCTTTCGCAGCAACAGGAAATGGAAATCAATCTCATATCGTCATTCATTAATAATGCCCCGGAAATATTGAGCATCGACGACGACAGGGGTGATCTCAATTTTGCATTAAATCCCAGTGGAAATTTAATTGAATTTAATGAACAATTTGACTATGACACACATGTGAGTAGTCGTGCTGATTCACTACCTGATTTAATATTATTTGGTAGTACTGCTGCTGCTGCTTCATCTTTAGCAAAAGATTCCACTGCAACATGCCCAGAATTAATTAATTATGCTGAAGTTTCACCGGAAATTCAAGAGCAACCTGTAAATGAGATCAAGTGCAGCAAATGTGGGAATAAATTGAATGATCACCTTTCATCGAATGCCAGAGAAAATGGTGAGATTACATGCGATCAGTGCAAGGAGGATGATTTCCAAACGCTCTTCTTGTGCAAAGAAAAAGAGATGAACCGCGAAGAAAAAAGTGTGGAAGTAAAGAAAACTCTGCGAAGAGCTAGAAAACCACGAAATTCTGCAAAGAAATTGGATGATTCCTATGAGGAATGCAAGCTTTGCGGAATTTACATAAAATCCATTAATATTTGCAGACATTTGGAACTCCATCAGAATAAGGCAGCTAACAAACAGTATCCTTGCCATATTTGTGGAAAAACCTTTGCTGTAAAATACTACGCAAATGATCACGTAAAGCGTGTGCACAGAAGATTGGAAAATGATGTGAATGCAAATGAAATCTTCCCGAAGATGAAGGTAAAATGCAGCATTTGTGAGAAGGAAGTCCGCAAGTACTTTCTAGATCGCCACATGAAGAGTCACAGAAGCAAAAAAGTGGAGAATCAATCCTTCATTTGCCACCTGTGCCAGAAAACGTTCATATCGAGAGAAACAATTCGTGCCCACATGATTACGGTGCACCTGAAGAAGAAGCGCTACAGCTGCAATCACTGTGATCAAAAATTCATCCACAGTCTCACGCGGTATCGCCACATCAACAAGTACCATCTGAAGAAGACTGTAGCATCCTGTTCACTGTGCTCAGCATCCTTCTACCACAAAACCTCCCTTGTGGCGCATCGGCGGAAGTTCCATCCACCTTCAATTACTCTCAAATGCGACGAATGCAATGCCATTTACTTTGACCGACGCCAGCTCAAGAAGCACCTTCTGGTGCACTTTAAGAATAATTTCACCTGCGAATACTGTGGGGATAGTTTTGTGAGGAGGAGGAAGCTCATGACGCATATTCAGATGCACACAGGTCATGGAGGTGACTGCATCTGCTCCATTTGCGGTGAAAGCTTCGACAGAGTTTTCCGTCTTGAGTTTCATATGGAGGAAATGCATCCAGGAGTCAAGGCTCAGGCTTGAAGAAGTTAAAGGGAAATTATTTAATTAAATTGCTGATTATGAAAGAAATTCCATTAAGGCAGTTAAAAAATCGTTGAAAAACGCGAAACTTGAAATTTCCGCGGAAAAAACGGCGGGATCGCGAAATCAACGCGGTGATGCTGCCACATTGCGGGAAAATAAAAAAAGCTCTGTGACATTTTTCCGGCTTGCCAAAAACTGCCCAAAAAATCCCGATTTTCCAGGAAAATCTTGCAAAACTGCCGGAAAATCCACAAGAAAACAATGCTGAAGGCAAAACTCTGTGCCCTGGATCATCCAACACCAGAAACTGTCAACTGCGAAGGTAACAAGATTGAATTTCCGTAAAAAATGTCCTTTTAAAAAAATACTTCATCCCATTTTCCCAGATCCTAAACAATTCCGGAGCACTGTTCTGTGGCTGGAGGACCAGAAGATACGTCACTACAAAATTGAGGATCGTGCTGAACTCAGGAAAATTGACTCGAATGAATGGGATGCGGCTTATGCCAAATACAAAGTAGATCTGAAAGTTCCTGCTGGACTAGGAAGCCCCATTGAGGAGCTGGCCTGGATTATGGGCTATGCTGTTCGCCTTGAATACTTTGACAATGGTAAGACAGTCAAAATGTTAGGAATTATAAGAAAGTTTATTACAAGAAATTTCCTCTGCAGTGGAAAAATATAGAGGTGTGAATGCGGAAATGGCATTGGAGGAGGCAAAACCCAAAGCTCCCAGCATCAAATCCACAAATCCCTTCGACAAGTTGGACTGTGAGTTATTCTGGATGAGATTTCCGTTCATTCTTCAATTAATTTTACATATTTTTTGCAGTTACAAGTAAGGAATTTGAAGCTGGTGTCCGTACTCTTGCCAAGCGATTGCAAATTCCCTACCATCCGGATACAATGACCACGTTGGCAGCTGTTGCAAAAGTGGTGCAGGATAATTTGAGCACAGAAGCTCTGAAGGAACCTCTCCTGGATAATGCACCATTCCCTCTGGAGCAGACACCTGGTGTTGGCTTCCAGGATGCAGATCTGGAGCAAGCAGCCCGAATCCTGCGTCTACTGCAAATTCAGAGTGTTCGACACCTCCAGACAACCATAAATGAAACCATCGTGGCCGTCCAGAATCTAACTGCTGATCCACGGACTGATACAAAATTGGGCAAAGTTGGTCGATAGACTTTTCTCTCTCGAATTAATTTAATAAAATTGCATTCACACAATATTAATTACAGTTCTGTATGGGCATGAGAATGTTCTTTGAGCTCATTGCCATGAATGTAAATACCTTCCGCTGCCTTCCAGTCACCTTCCCCGCGGGGCTGGGTCATAGCCATCACCTCCATTTGCCCATTAATTGGTCGCCCAAATGTACGTCCGGAAACGGCGAGGTACATGTCTGTATCCACGTGTTTCAGTTTCACAGCAGTATCTCGGTGCCAGTGATCACCTGAACAAATCACCTCCCAATGATCTCCAGTGTCTCCTTCACCTGAATCACATCAAAACATCCATTAATCTCTTTTAAGCTCCTCCATGTAGAGATAATTCCACACATACCGTGATCATCCCCGTAGCAAGACACTTCCTGATTCCCGCTAAGTGGGCTGGAAAAGTGATGTGAATGCAGATTCTTCTTCGTCGTTACGTGTTGCAATCGAATAATGTCTCCGCACGAAATTGGGGCTCCCCGTTCGCAGTGGCGCCCTGTTTTGGACTTGATAACCCAGTGACTATTGACATCCTCCTGAATCTCCGTTGCTGTCACAGACTGCTGCCCCGATCCCGTTCCATATTTCACATCGTGCGAATGCAATCTCATTTGGTAGGCAACATTGAGGAGCTTGAGGACTGATCCACAGGTAACGTACTTGGCTCTAGCAGCTGGAAAAAAGCAAAGTCCCCGGGTAATCAGGAAGAGAAAACAAAAACAACCAATCACAGACGACCACGGCATGTGGAGTCTGGGGTTACCTTCGGTTCCAGCGAAATTACAGACTAAGGCGGTAAGAACTAAGTAGAAAATTGCCTCTAGAGACTTTGTCATCCTTAACTTGAGATCTTTTTGTCTCTATTTCAAATCCTAATTGCACAATTCCTTTTTTTAAATTTCTTCACAAAAAAATCCTCCCACAAAATCGACAACACAACTTTTGTGTCAAACTCACCACTGCCACGGTGCGGAAAATTTGTGAAGTATTTTTAGCGCCAAAAAATTGACTCGGATGTTTACTTTTTTTTGGCGCAAAGACAAAGTCGAAATTACAACGCCAAAGATTGCAGCTTAACTTCCAAATTCTTAATTTTGCCGTGTCTTGCGCTCAATCTTCTGTAGAATTGTTGAATTACTGAGATGTTTGAATTGATTGTATGAGACATAAAGCCTTGTGTACATTTTTCAATTTAATAAAGTCTCCAAGTTTAATAAATACATTTTTAAAATTATGTAAAAAAAATGTGTTTTAATTGGGATTTTTGGGGTATCATCTGTGTGATTCTTTCGTTTTTAATTAAAGAAAAACAAGACTTAAATATTTTTTGCGGCACATTCCTGGGAAAATTTCTAGAAGATAACTAATTTAAGCTCTTTTCTGACGAAAAAGCATTCATGTCTTTTTAAATTTTTCAATTTTAGGTAATTAGCTGGTAATTCAAGTTTTAAAGCTTTGCAAGTAAAACGTGAGATTCACAAGTGCCAGGAAGTCCAAGAAAATGGATCACCAAGGTAATGAGCGCCTGATGAAAACTCGTCAGCAGAGAATCCAATTGAGATGGATCATGGAGGACGATGTGACTAACCCTCCAGTTTGAGAAGGTGTGGCTGGCAGGAAACCGCAGCAGCACCTAAGCAGAGTATGTGAGGGAGATGCGGCTGGAGTTTAGAAGATACGTTTGTTGTGAGGCAATGGCTAGGTATCGTTCCCGGTAATTCGGAACGAACCCCCCATTGCCTCACAACAAACGTCTCTTCTAAACTCCAGCCGATCTCCCTCACATACACCGCTTCGGTGCTGCTGCAGTTTCCACCTACCTACCAACTCCAATGCTGGACGTGGACCGCTAGGAAGAGAGGTTCAGAATCTCGGGTACACGCCAAGAGTATCTGGGATTTCTTCGGCCTCTTTTTTCCCGACAGCGGGGAGTCCCATTGAGGTCCATCATGGAGAACAGTTTGATCCTCCAATACAACTATGATGGACGTCGTGGAAAGCGCCGATTCCGCGCCACAGAGCTCAATGATGTCATAAGGGAAGCGTGGCTGACCGGCAACCGCAGCAGCTCCGAAGAAGAGTATGTGAGGGAGATGCGGCTGGAATTTAGAAGAGACGTTTGCTGTGAGGCATTGGTTCGGTACCGAGCGATACCAACTACCTACCAACTCCAATGCCGGACATGCACCACTTAGAGGAGAGGCTCAGAACCTTGGGTACTCGTCAAGAGTATCTGGGGTTTCTTCGGTCTCTTTTCTCCCGTTAGCAGAGGGTACCACTGACGTCCATCATGGAGGACAATTTGATCCTCAAATACAATTATACTGGACGCCGTGGAAAGCGCCGGTTCCGCGCTACAGCCCTCAATGATGTTATGGGGGAGGCGTGGCTGGCCAGCAACCGCAGCAGCTGGAGTTCAGGAGAGCCATTAGCCGAGTGGGAATGGCAAGGCATCGTTCCGGGTAATTTGTGACGAACCTCCCGTCTTGGAAGAGAGGCTCAGAACTTCGATCGCTCATCCAGAGTGAGGGGTATATGCGACCCCGTCTTCAAGACACTGAAATAACAAAAAAAATACCAAATTAATGAAATTTTAATGGAAATTCTTGAAATCTTTTGCTTAATTTTTACGTAAAACTGTGTGTAATTCACCCTTCGGAAGGGAAGATCATGTGCTCCTCCTGAAGACCGCCGCCTTTCCGGACGTTTGATGAAATTCTTGCCTTGCCTCTGAAGACAATTCAGCAAATAAAATTCTGTAATCGCGAAAGCACAAGTTGCACTCTTGGCTAATATTGTTTATTAAAATAATCACTAAAATTAGTCAATTACTTAGAGGTAATTAATGTTACCAAAGACGTGCGTCCCGAACACGTTTATATTACTTTGTTCCAGAAAAATCTGTAATATTAATAAACTTATTGGGGAACTTTAGAAGCACAGTAACGGGAATCGCACAGCAGTGGGGGACAAATCCTCATTGTTACTTGCAGACAATTAAATCAGATGTATGGCATACGCTAAAAATTTCGAAGCAGCAACCGCTTCCGCTCAGAGGAAAGGATTAATTGAGAAAATTCCACTTCCGGTGTAAACTACATTTAATTGGCTTTCTCCTAATCTTTATTTCAGTATCAGAATCGTCTTATTAATGTACGAAAAGTCAAATAATTTTCAGGATTCGGTAAAAAGTTGGAAAGCTTTTAAGTTTGCTGTACAGAGAAATTGCTTCACAAAGCTTCATATATTTTAGTGAACATGTCACCCCTTAAATTAAATTCAAAATTCAAAGGACTTTATCAGTTTTCTCCTATAAAACCCCCCAAAATTGTCCACCAAAAATTAATTTATTTCAAATAATGTTGACTTAAAAAAAAAAGCTCGGAAAATATCATACCGATCGAAAAGCGTCAAAATTCGCTCTGAGGTCTCTTTAGTGAGTGTCTTCCTAATAAAATGATTTTTTGTGGCACATTCCTGGGAAAGTTTCTAGGAGAAAACTGATAAAGCCCTTTTATAACGAAAAAAAAAGTCTTTGTGTTTGCAAATTTTTCAATTTTATCTGATTAGCTGGTCATTCAAGTTTTAAAGCGTTTGCAATTAGGACGTGAAATTAAAAAGTGCCAAAAAGTCCAAGAAAATGGATCAGCAAGGAAATGACCGCCGTGACGGAAACGTGGGTGATATCAAGTAAGTACCATAAAATCTTATTTTACACTAATAAAGCTCCGAAAGGGATAAAATTAAGGAGCTTTCTGTCGTCTCACGGTTTTTTCTTACTAAAATTTCCTTTAACCTGTCGCCCCTTGTGTGTGTATGGTGATGTAATGGTGATAGATAGAAAATTGAAAACTTCGGGAAAACGCGGGAATCTTTAAAAAAAAAATCATTTTATTTAATTTCACATTTCTAAGCACAATTAAAAATTCGGTTTCTGTTAAATTAATAACATTTGGTAAGCTGACCAAGCTTACGCGAGCTGTGTTACTTTCCGTGTACATACCAATTTTGTGGGAGGAAACTGAAACGCAGTGAAAATTTGTGAAGAGTGAAAAAGTCATACACCAAACAATATTTAGAAGATCATTTCTCGGGCGAACGAATCCATAGATTTTCTTATTATTTAGTGTTCCACTTCGTAGCGAACATTAAGTATTTTAATCGTCGGAAAAAACCGACCACCACAGATCGGGCTTAAACTTGGTATAAGCACATTTTAGACATCCAAAACATTTTAGTGTTTAGACGTTACGAAAATGGTGGTGGAAAATTTTTGTTTCGGCTGGCCGTCCTGCCCATGGTCCTTATTTTATTAGAATTCGTTTTTTTGGGTAAAGAAGATTATGCCGTGATGAGATATTTTGCAAATTTTAATTTTTTTTTTGGTCAATGTGTTCTCGAGTTCATTTGGTTGGAGGTTGCGGTAGGTGACCGACCACAGAGCTATATTTCGAGCTATTGCGCCCTAATTCTTATAGATTTAGAACCCATCATTTGGGAATAAGTTCCTTGGTTATCTGAGAAGATTGTATCATTTTCGGTCGATTCGATCACTAGAAAAAAAAATTATTAACAAAAATGTAAGAAGTTGGAATTCAAAAATTTGTGCAAAATCTATTTAATTTTTTTGTGTTCTAGACAAAAGACTTCTTACTAAAGAGTCTATTAATGCGCATTTGACCGAAATAATTTGCTTATTTTGCGAAAAACTCCCGTAAATATTTTGGTCATGGCGTACGGACGGTTAAATGTAATTCGAGAATGGATCGAACGATTTTGATCAACTCGAGATGATATGAAAATTTTTAAAAAGCTTCACAACTCTACCTAGAACATTTCAAGTTTCAAAAACAGCCGAAAAATACGCTAAAATTTAATAACAAAATTACCCAACTTTAAGATACCTATAATATCCCCATAATATCTACTAGGGGAGACCGGGGTTAAAAAGGTCATTTAAGGGTTTAGAAAAAGCTCAAAATATCATATTTCCCAAATAGATAAAGCGAAATGTATAGCTCATTTCTATAGGAAATTTACTGCTCTATAACTCATTCTCACAAGGGAAGGTTATACATTTAAGAGCATGGAATGGCTTGAAATTTTCACCAAATATTCTTTACAATGTATAAAACCCCTGTGTTAAGGGTTTTTTTCTACAGATCCGTAGTTTAATAGTTATAATTAATTAAATTTTCCCATATAAAATTCATTTCGGGAGAGCAAAGCGCTCGACAGAAACGCAAGAGAGAGAACTGCGCGCGCGTCTGTGTGAGTGAATAGTGGTAAGCAGTTCTTTGCCCGTGCGATCGCTACTCTACCACTATTCACTCACACAGACGCGCGCTCAGTTCTCTCTCTTGCGTTTCTGTCGAGCGCTTTGCTCTCCCGAAATGAATTTTATATGGGAAAATTTAATTAATTATAACTATTAAACTACGGATCTGTAGAAAAAAACCCTTAACACAGGGTTTTTATACATTGTAAAGAATATTTGGTGAAAATTTCAAGCCATTCCATGCTCTTAAATGTATAACCTTCCCTTGTCAGATCATTTTGTTCTATCTAGCTAAGAAATATGTTATTTTAGGCTTTTTTCAGACCCCTAAGTGACTTTATTAGCCCCACTCTCCCCTATATGTCATTTTGATAAAAAAAACTTCTTTCTACAGATGAAACTCCAATTTCCCTCTTCTAATACTGCTCACAAATTAAATTACAACGAATAAACAATTTTCTACATATTGTGGGACACGGAAACATTAGACACTTTATGATTGACTTTTATTTGTGAGCTTATTAGAGGACGCTTAGTTTCGTACGATCATTGATTTCTCCGACCATCATCTTTACAAAATAAAAAAAAATCACTACTTTTTCTATTTCATTACAGCAACGTTTGGGTCTGGAACAGTAAGTAAAAAAACACATTACTTTTTCGAAAAAATTAACCCCTCCTCTTAAAACGATCCATGTACAAAATTCAAAAATATTTTCTAAGTAGTTAAAAAAAATTTAGTTAACAAATTTTTTTATCTGTCCTTGCTTGCGAAATCGCGACTTGAAGAATCTTTTATTGCGTTCTATTTTGAGAAAACATCAATATTTTTTATTCCTCCTGTCGTTTATTTTATAACTTAGGCTTACTTCTAATTTTTTTATTTAATTTATAGGGGTTCTGAACACTAGTGCCCTAAGAGCGATAGCGTTGTTGACGCAGGAACTCCATGGGCTGCGGAGACGCCTTGCGTTGTTGGAACGCCATCAGGCGTTGGAGTCACGCCAAGCGTTGGAGGAACGCCATGCGTTGGAGAGACGCCTCGCGTTGATAGAGGCGTCGTTGGAGGCAGCTGCCTGGGTAAGTTGATTTCATGTACTACATTATGTATATAGATAATATGTATTTAAAAAATATACATATCAAAATCACTGCCGATTGAATTTCAATGCAATCTTATATTGCTCTAATTTTTTTAAAAACTTGATACAAATGTACGTGTACTCCACCCAAAAAGTTTCCGCGAGTGAGAAAAAATTGTGCATTTCTTAAAGCGATTTTCCCCTTTTAGTAAATCTTAATAATTTCCATAGTGAATAACTATTTTAGCTGTGTTTCTTTCAGACACAGCTTTTGTGTACCGAGCAAAATCGAAAGTCGTCAGATCGGGCTCAAACTTGGGATGAGCACGAATTAGGGTCCCCACATTCCAAAAAACGTATGCGCCAAAAAAAATTTTTTCCGGCCGGCCGTCCGTCCGGAACCTTTTGCTAAATTACAAGAGAACGGTAATAGATAGAGACTTGCGGTAAACGGCAAAGTTTAAAAGTCGACTGGAAGACGTCAGATTATGACGTCAAATTTTATCCCCCACCCCCGCGTCCGCCATTTTGAATAACCTCAAAATTTTGTTTTCGCTATATCTCAGCCGCTATTATAGCTAGAGGGCTGAAATTTTGATATGTTGTAGGGGCCATCAAGAGCTTTCCAACGATACCTCATTTTCGAAAATCGGTTGAGCCGTTTAGTCAATATGGCCGTCACAATTTTTCATCGAAAATCGACCATAACTCGAAAACGGCTTGACCGATTTTGATCAACCCGGGCTCAAATGAAAGATCTCAACAAACCCTACAACTCTCTAAAACATCTGAAGTTTCAAAAGTGACTGCTAGAGGGCCAAAAATCAAAAACAAAATTTTCGATGAGTTTTCGATGAATATCTCGAAAACGACGACATAAATTTTTTTCATTTTTTGATATGTTGTAGCTGACCATATTATCTAGCTTCATGCCAAAAATGAAGAAAATCTATGGATCCGTTCTCGAGATATAGCCTTCCAAAGTTGGCATGTCATATCTCGGGTTCTACATGTCCGATCTTGATCAACTCAAGCGCAAATGAAAGGTTTCGTGAAACCCTACAAATGTCTAGAACATTGCAACTTCGAGAAATGACCGCAAGAGGCGCTAAAATCGAAAACAAAGTTTTCGAAAATTTCGAACTCGAATTTTTCGAAAATGGCGACATAAATTTTTTTCATTTTTCGATATGTTATAGCTGACTTCAATACCTTTCAAACAAAAAAAAATTTATGAAAATCTATGGATCCGTTCTCGAGATATGGCCTTCTAAAAATTTATTAGCGTATGACTTTAATACTATTCCAGACTTTGCGCGTATTTAAATTAATTCGCGTTCTAGTTTGCTCTCACAAAATTGGTACACTGAAAGAAACACAGCTCCCGTAAGCTTGGTCAGCTTACCAGTACATTTTTTAGTATTCCTGAGTATCTCAAGTTGTGTCCTCTAACTTAATAAAAATCAATCTGATGTGACACGTGGTTCGCTTCTGTTGTTTTTTTTTTTATTATTTAGAGATTATTAAGTGTAACAAACATTTTAATTTGTTTTTTTTTTTTCAAAAAGGTTTGAATTTTCAAAAACCAACATTTAACAAACTTTAAGTACATTTTTGTAAAGTTATAATCAAACATTATTGATAATGTTTAATGCAAGTTTTCTTATTTTGGGGCACTTTAATGTGAAGTGTATAGTATCTTATTCGATCGCGCAATAGACAAGTTAGTGTGGACAAGTGTGACAAAAATACTGGAAAAGTGTATTTTTTTATGTAAAAAATTATTGTGAAAGAATGACTTTTATTTAAAAACTTATAAAATAAAATAAACAAGGTTGCTATTAAACCCAATCTAGCCACAATCGACGAAGTGAAAATAGCGAAAATAGTCTTTAAATTAATTTGAATAGAATAATGAAAATTATTATATTCCCGAAAGCAAATCGATGCGGATCAAACCTCCACAGGTAAGGAAATACCTGTGGTGAAAGGATGGTGCGGGAGAAAAAAAAATCTGCCTGTAACCACATAATTCTTGAGGTAATAATTTAAAAAATAAAATAGTTCTTAGATTTCTGGAAGAGTTTTTCAAGTAATTCTGGGAAAATTTTTTTTACTCAAATTTTCGTGGCTCTATAGATTCAACAAGTTCATAGTTGTTGCTCTTTCAGATCAATTACTATCGAGCAAAGCCGCCACGAGGAAAAAAAACGTAAGAAATTTTTAAGAGAAAACAACGCCGGCTGAAGTAGCAAATTGCGCAGCAATTTTTGAAAGCTGAAGCTGCAGGCAACCGTCGCTGCAGCCGCCGTCGCGGCCGCGAAAGAACCTTAAGAAAAGAATGATTCAAATTGAAAAATATTGAAATTTTTGAAGAAATAAAATCAATTATCTAATTCAATCAGTTCACACAGTTTTAATTTCACTCACTTTTCTACACTTTTTGCGTGTTCAGGTTTTTTTTTATCGCTCGAGAAAGAAACTATAAGAAAAAAAGGGGAAGAACAAAACAAAATGTACAATTTTTAGGTAATTTGGATAAGGGACACGTTCTCCTATGGAAAATACAAGTATATAAAAACATGCATTTTTATGTATTTTGCAGCAACAGAGACCTGGCGCACCGCAGCAGCAGGGCGGATATGCAAGAGGTGCGATGGAAGCTGCAGTGGAAGCCGTGGGTCAACCTGCAGTAGTACCCATTGGGGAAAATGTGGGGAGGCCTGTGGTGAATGCTGCAGTGGAAGTCACGATCCGCAATCCCTTCGAGGTAATGTCAGTTATAACATCCGCCAGGTTATAAGAGTTGACCTAAAGTTTCTTGATTAGTTTTGATGAAGTTTTGAAAAAGGCCCTTTTATTTAATTTTTATAAATTATTATTATTATATTTCAATTATTTCAAGGGCGCTTCAAACTCAGAACAAAAATATCAACTTTTTGTTCCACAAGAATTTTCTTTGGCAATTTTAGTCGTTAGGGCGGCCGGCCCTGTTCCTATATGGGACGTAGAGCCAAAATATTTTTTTTTTATTTTTAATTTTAGTCGTTAAGGAATGGTCATAGAGGTTTAGATAGATAAATTAATTTTAGATTTCTGATGTTTCAGGAAGTTGTAGATGTAGAGCTATTTTTAGCCATTTAAATATGTCATATATTTTTAAAGACTGAAAACAGATTCTACTTGACTAATTCTGTTCAAAATTGGATTAAAATTAAAGGTCTTGCAATAATTTTCTTGGGAAGATCTTGAGATATCCATAAACCTAATTAACCTTTTTGCTGTGATTCTTTCGAAGAAAAGAATATCACAGCTTATGTGTACCATCCTAAAATGAAAAGTCGTCAGATCAGGCTCAAACTCGGGATGAGCACGAATTAGGGTCGCCACATTCCAAAAAACGTATGTCAAAAAAAAAAAAAATTTTCCGGCCGGAGTTTGACGCTTAATTACAAGAGAACGATGATAGATAGAGACTTGCGGTCAACGGCAAAGTTAGTATATCGGCCTGATGTCATCTGATGGTGAGGTCAAGTTCATTCCCCCACCTCTCCGACCGCAATTTTGGAACACCCCTAAATTTTGTTTTCGCTATATCTCAGTCGCTATTATAGCTAGAGGTTTGAAATTTTGTTATGTTGTAGGGGCTATCAAAACCTTTCTTACGATACCGCATTTTCGGAAATCGATCAAGCCATTTAGTCAATATGGCCACCACAATTTTTCAACGAAAATCGACCATAACTCGAAAAAGGCTTGACCGATTTTGATCAACCTGGGCTCAAATGAAAGATCTCAACAAGCGCTACAACTCTCCACAACGTCAGAAGGTTTAAAAGTGACATCTAGGGGGCCAAATATCAAAAACAATATTTTTGATGAGTTTTCGATGAATTTCTCGAAAACGGCGACATAAATTTTTTTCTTCATTTTTTTTTATATATTGTAGCTGACTATATTATCTACCACCATGCCAAAAATGAAGAAAATCTAAATCGCCATTCTCTAGATATATCCTTCCAAAGTTGGCATATTATATCTCGTGTTCTAATACAAATACGATTTCGATCAATTCAAGCGCAAATGAAAGGTTTCGTGAACCCCTACAAATGCCTAGAACATTACAACTTCGAGAAATGACCGTAAAAGACACTAAAATCAATGTTTTGAATTTCCAAAATTTTTAAGTCTAAATATCTCAATAACTGCATTATGCATTTTGATAAATTTTCAGTATCTTATAGCTAAGGTCAATACCTTTCCAACGATAGGTCATTTAAGAAATTTTATGGAGTCGTTCAGGAGTTTTAGGGGTTTGATTATTTTATTTAATTAGTACGCTGTTATATTCTTTTCTTCGAAATTTTATATATAAATTCTATAAGTTTGTGCAAAAGAAGAAGTGTTCAAATCATATTGTTTGGCGCAACAATTTTGAACCACTATAAAGTTCGTAATGTTTTCTATCCTGTTTTAGAGAAAATTGGCGACACTGCAGGACATGCACCAATTAGAGGAGAGGCTCAGAACCTCGGGTACTCGTCAAGAGTATCTGGGGTTTCTGCAGCCTCTTATGTTCCGTCAGCGGAGGGTTCCACTGATGTCCATCATGGAGGACAGTTTGATCCTCCAGTACAATTATACCGGACGTCGTGGAAAGCACCGGTTCCGCGCTACAGCCCTGAACGATGTCTTGAGGGAGGCGTGGCTGGCCAGCAACCGCAGCAGATCCCATGAGGATTACATCAGGGAGATGCAGCTGGAGTTCAGGAGAGCCATTAGCCGAGTGGGAATGACAAGGCATCGTTCCGGGTAATTCGGGACGGACTGCCCCCGCACCAACTATGAAGACAACACCAACAGGCACCAACAAGGAAGACAGAGGAGGCCCTGTGCGGGGCGGATGGGAACCAAAAGTTTAGTGAAGCGTCAAACATAGCCTCTCCTATTCGACTCCTACTCTCACCTCCACGTGTGGTGGTTCCTGGACCCCAGAAATGGGTGGCAGACGAGAGGGGGGGAGGTGTCTTCAGAACGTAACTGAAAAGGATTGGCAAATTCTTTTATACTAATGATTTGTTAGTGTCTAACGATACATATCCTTCTCGGCGAATCTGCACAATAAATATTGATTATTTTTTTATTATTATTCATCGTTTCCAAAATTATTATTAAAGTTTTTATTTTTTCTTTATTTCATTTAAAGATCACCATTTCTTCATCTGGTCAGCACGAAAGAAGATGATGAAACTTACAGTTCTAATCTGTCGGATAACAACGCATTTGAAAATGTAAATAATTTTATAAACCTTATGAAATAATGATTGTTTTTATAGCCTATGAGCAATAGGAATTTAGGGTTAAAATATAGAATAAATGTTAAAACTCAACATTTTTTAAATAAAAATTATTCATAAAAAACAATACTTTACTTCTAAAAACCATTTATCAAAACATTTTGGATAAAATTATTGATTAGAATGGACATCAATATAAGAAATCGATAAAGGTAAGTCGCGATATAAAAAATCGTGTCCAAATTTAATTTTATATACTTTCAAAGTATAACCGTTATACTTTCAAAGTATAACCGTTATACTTTCATTGTATAACCGTTATACTTTCAATGTACAACGTTATACTTTCATTGTATAACCGTTGTACTTTCAATGTACAACGTTATACTTTCATTGTATAACCGTTATACTTTCAATGTACAACGTTATACTTTCATTGTATAACCGTTATACTTTCATTGTATAACCGTTATACTTTCAATGAAAGTATAACCGTTATACTTTCATTGTATAACCGTTATACTTTCAATGTATAACGTTATACTTTCAATGTATAACCGTTATACTTTCAATGTATAACCGTTATACTTTCATTGTATAACCGTTGAAAGTATAACGGTTATACATTGAAAGTATAACAGTTATACTTTTGTACATTGAAAGTATAACGGTTATACAATGAAAGTATAACGTTGTACATTGAAAGTATAACGTTATACAGTGAAAGTATAACGGTTATATATTGAAAGTATAACCGTTATACTTTCAATGTACAAAAGTATAACTGTTATACTTTCAATGTATAACCGTTATACTTTCAATGTATAACCGTTATACTTTCATTGTATAACCGTTATACTTTCAATGTATAACGGTTATACAACGTTATACTTTCAATGTACAACCGTTATACTTATACCGGTTACTTAAACCGTTATACGTTATACTTTCAATGTACAAAAGTATAACTGTTATACTTTCAAAGTATAACCGTTATACTTTCATTGTATAACCGTTATACTTTCAATGTACAACGTTATACTTTCAATGTACAACGTTATACTTTCATTGTATAACCGTTATACTTTCATTGTATAACCGTTATACTTTCAATGTATAACCGTTATACTTTCAATGTATAACCGTTATACTTTCATTGTATAACGTTTGTACATTGAAAGTATAACGGTTATACATTGAAAGTATAACGGTT